>NW_024080744.1:387676-888516 GCF_003009895.1 Hyaena hyaena | reverse complement strand
TTTATTTATTTATTTTTTATTTTTAATGTTTATTTATTTATTTTGAGAGAGAGAGAGAGAGAGAGAGAGAGTGTGTGTGTGTGTGTGTGTGTGTGTGTGTGTGTGTGTGCAAGGGAAGGGCAGAGATAGAGGGTAAGAGAGAATCCCAAGCTAACAGCACAGAACCTGTTACAGGCCTGGTTTCATGACCTGTGAGATCATGACCTGACCCGAGATCAAGAACCTGAAGCTTAATCCATTGAGCCACCCAAGTGCCCCACAAATTTAGTTTTTAAAAAAGGATATAAGATATTCAGGTTACCTATTTCCTTTAGAGTGGGCGTTGATCATTTGTATTTTTCAAGGGATTTTATTCCAATTATTTATCAAACCTACTGTCATAAAATTGTTCATAAATCCCTTACTGTTTCTTTAATGTCCGTAGGCATCTGATATTTATTTTCATCTCTCTCTTTTTTTCATTATGAGTTTTACTAGAAGTGTACCTATTTTAAATACTTTTAAATAACCAGCTTTGGTTTTGTTGATTTTACTCTACTGTTTTCATTGATATTCCTTTTTTTGCTTTATGGTTCCCTTCTACTTGCTTTGGGCTTAATTTGTTTTCTAGTTTTTTAAGGTAGAAGCTTAGATTCTTGATTTGAAATTTTTCTGTTTCTCTATTTTTTTATGGATCAGTTATTTAAT
Organism: Hyaena hyaena; assembly: GCF_003009895.1. NCBI lineage: Eukaryota > Metazoa > Chordata > Mammalia > Carnivora > Hyaenidae > Hyaena > Hyaena hyaena. The sequence goes on along the minus strand of NW_024080744.1, from coordinate 887,829 downwards.
TAGGTTCTTTGTAAGTGATTTAGAATACCAATTGGTGAGAATAAACTCCATTTGTGAGAGAAAACACAGAGCAGAGGTAACCCTGAAGTAAGGAACAGCTTTGATTTTTGGCAGAATTTTCAAGACCACAGCTTTCTAATCAACCTTGCACTGCTCTGTAATCTTATATTTCTCTTTCTCTTTGTCAAAGATCTCACTTTCCTGGTGAATGGGGTTATGCAGCTTCTTCTTGAAGAAAGCATCAGTGAGATGTTTTGGGATTTTCACACTGCTGATATCAATTTTGGTGGAGGTGGCAATGACATATTTCTGCTGTGTTCAACACAGAGGAACTCGATTGAGGGCCAGGAGGCCAGTCACATGTAGCAAGCCTCTGGAGCACCTCGGTGGCTTAGTCGGTTAAGCATTCGACTTCGGCTCAGGTCATCATCTCACAAGCTGTTGGTCTTAAATATACCATCTCTCTAGTTGCTTTCTGTTTGTCTGATCTGTTCTTAATTCATTTTCCCAGCCTGGGTGAGGGGCCACACCCATGACCCAAGCTCCGCCAGAAGGATGCTCCCACCCAGAACCTTGACTCTTGAAAGAGTGATCCAAAGAGGGCAGTCAGATCATTCAAGCAAAAGTGTGGTGACAGGATGCAATGACATTGAAGACCTGAGTAGCCTGTTCTGATGGTTGGGTTTCTAGGCTGCCAGATATTTCCTGGTTTCTTCCTATTTTCTAAGCATATTTTTTTCAGTCTTCCCTTCAATCTGGGAGGCATTCACATCCTTCCCCATAAATTCCATTTCTGTATCCTCTAGCCAGAGGTGGTTTAATTCGTTGTCACCAAGAGCTCTGAGAGATACAGAGATCTTAGCAGCAGTGATTTCAGAAGAATACTTGTACAGAAACGAGCCTGCAGTGTGTTAAACTAAAGTGGAGAATAAGAATTCTTAAAAAGGACAAGGAGTGAAAGAAGGGATAAAAATACTTGAGAGAGAAGTAAAGTGTAAAGAAATTGGTTGTTGGAAAAGGGGGAGGTCTCAGCACAATTGTAGGCTGAAGGGTAGAAACCAGTAGAAGAAGCCACTGGAAAAAATTTCTTCTTTACCTTGATATTTAAGGTTTCTTGCAGGGGTGCCTGGGTGGCTTTGTTAGTTGAGCATGAGACTCTTGATCTCAGGTTTCTAAGTTCAAGCCCCACGTTGGGTGTAGAGATTGTTTAAAATAAAACCTTTAAAATTTTTTTCCTGTAATATGATTTCCACGTGGTTTTCTAGACTCACTCTCCAATATTCCTTATGATTAAGACAATCAAGACACTTAATATTTTTTAGTAAGATTCCCCATAGTCTGTCTTTGTTTTTTAATTGCTTACTTGGTTTGTTGGCTTGTTTTTACTCAGGATACAGCCTTGGCCTGGAATATTGACACAGATCATTATAGCCTGGATGGCTCAGTTGGTTGAGCATCCAACTCTTGATTTCAGCTCAGGTCATGATCCCAGAGTTGTAGGATCAAGCCTCCCTGTGTCAGGCTCCTCACTCACTGGAGTAAAATTAAATTTCTCTCTCTCTCTCTCTGCCATTCTCCTCCCATTTGGCACTCTCTCTCTCTCTAAAATAAAAACAAAAAAACAAATACACAGATCATTCTACTGATCCCATTGGTCCTTCAAGGCTCAGACAGCATCCTAAAGTCTTTTTCTGATCCCTCGAATGAGTGTGATTTCCTTTGACATTAAAATTCCCAAAGCACCTTGTATGTCTCTTATCATTTCTAATTGGACTATGCCCTTGAAAGATAGTTATTGTGCACTTGTCTTATTATTCCTTCTTTTCAGTGTGTGCTTTGTGGCTGGGATTGTTGTCCTCTGCATACCTAGCACAAGGATTTGTCCATAGCAGGTGCTCAGCAAATACTAGTTGAATTCACAGTGAAAGGAACAGAAAAATTCTTAATAGGGATTGAGTTACAATGGTTAGAAAGTTCTCAGGAATTTATTATTCTGGCCAGGAATCTACTCTCAGTGTATAATGGCAGTTCTGTTCATCCAAAGTTAAACTGGGAGATAAGGAAATGGAGTTGCACTTGGAATTCCAGTCCAAGGGAAACCTCACACTCTTCTGAGTAGGTCTCCTCCCATCCAGGGTGTGATTAATCATCTGTGCAGAGAAAAGGAAGGTACTGCTACTATATACAATATAGATGTCACAAAATTGAAAAGTCCAACACAGAAAACTACATATGATTTCATATACATGAAGCTAAAAGGAGGCAAAACTAGGGGTGCCTGGGTGGCCCAGTGGTTTGAGCGTCCAACTTCAGCTCAGGTCATGATCTCGTGGTTTGTACTGCTGTCAATGTAGAGCTTGCTTCGGATCCTCTGTTCCTCCCTTTCTCTGCCCCTCTCCTGTTCACGCTGTCTTAAAAACAAAGCATTAATAAAAAGAGGCAAAACTAATTCATGGTGTCACAAGTGAGCACGTTGGGGAGGGAAGGAGTCAGGTTCTTGTGAGGTGTTAGGAATGGGGGGTGCTTCTAGGGCCGGTGTTCTACTGCTTGGTCTGACTGATGTCATGTGGGTATGTTCCCTTTGTGATGCTTCCCTGAACCATGTACTTATGACATGTATACCTTTCTTAGGTATGTTACACTTTATTTTAAAAGTCTGTTTTAGGGGTGCCTGGGTGGCTCAGTCAGCTAAGCCTCCAATTCTTGAATTTGGCTCAGACCACGATCTCACGGGGATGGTGAGTTTGGGCCCCACATTGGGTTCTGTGCTGACAATGCAGAGGCTGCTTGGGATTCTCTCTCTCCTTTCTCTGCCCCTCCCTCACTTGTGTGCTCTCTCTCTCTCAAAAATTAATAAACAAAAAATAATAAAAGTTTCTTTTAAAATATTTGTCGTGCATGTATACATTTCCAAATTATCCAGTTGAACTGTTATAGCAGCAGAACATTAAAAGGCAACAGGAAGTTGATCACAGACAACATTAAAGCAAACCACCTTCTCTAAATGCACAGTTCTTGGCTGCCTTCATCTGCAGGGGGTTCTTAATGTTGCTCTAGGAGGGAGTAAGTTTTAGAGCACAAATCTATTTGGAAAAAAATTCCCGTAATTGGATGGTGTATTAAGAAAAAAAAAAAAGCTTCCAACAGGAAGGAAATGAAATTCTCAGCAGCCTAGAACAATGTCTTCGGTTGCTTCCTCTTTGTAACATAGCAGGTGGGGGTAGGGTGAACAAAATGAGTATCCTCATGGATTTTATTTTAAGCAGTTTTAACTTTAGCATGATAAGTGCAAGATACTTAAGAGAGAAATGGAACACTTATTGATATTGTCCAAATGTTAAGGCTCAGTGCTGGAAGCATCTATCGCAAAGAGCCCAAAGTGTTATCCTTTGGTTCCTTTTTTCCCACCCTGACAGTTAGGGGTTGTTTCTCACTTGGATTTGTAAACTCCTGGAGGCCAATATTGTCTGTTTGGGAAAGCATCTGTTAATAGTAAAAAAAGATAGGGAATGAGTGATGGCAGCTGTAAAATTCTTGCTGGCTGGATAAATGCTATCTCATTGGTCTTCTCTTTTTGCCTCCCCAAGCGCCTTCCTTCTCTCTCTCTCTCTCTAAGTGCCACAGCACCAATGTTTCTCTTTGGCACGTAGGGTTTGAATGTGTAGCTGCCTTATCCCACTCTGGGCTGGAAACACACCAGTGGCAGAAACTGTAGCTCACTGGGTAGATGTGGATCTCCTACACTGTACCTTTTCTTGCATGGCGGAGGCTGGTTGCTTGCCCCTTCTTCAGACTGGGAGCTGCCTGGGAGCAGGGGCTGCAGGCTCCTCATGGTGTATTTCCATTGTCTGGTTCACAGTAGGGGTTCAAGAAGTGCCGGCTGAATGAAGAAAAGAAAGGATGGTGAATCAGGTCTCCCAGTTTCTAGATTCTTCAGAAGCCCTGGCTCCCAACTGCTGCAGAAAACTGAAGCACTGAAGAAGTCTACATGGCATTCCTTCTGTCCCTACTGACCACCACACTCCTCTCAACGTATACAGGGCAGAATAAAGAATGTGGGGTGGCAGTGGGGCTGAAACTTTGAGATTATTTCCCAGGTGTTCATTTCCCTGCTCCAGGGAAACTATCTGTTTATAATTGTGGCTTGGCATTGCTAGACCCTTTAGAACAAACATTCCATGCTCCCCTTTAATACTGTCACTTAATAAGTCACTTTGGAAGTACTAGACATCTTCAGAATCCTTGTGCATACATTTTAAAGAAATAAACTTTGCAACCAGTCTTGTGGAAAGAGACCAGGTTGTGGGTAGGGTGGAAGGTGAGGTAGAGGAAAGTGCATAGGAATTTGAGAAGTGGAGAACTCTGGTGTTCTCTCATTAAAGTTCAGGGAGAGAGGCACTCGGGTGGCTTGGTCAGCTCAGTCGGTTAAGCGTCCAACTATGGCTCAGGTCATGGTCTCATGGTTTGTGGGTTTGAGCCCCGCATCAGGCTCTGTGTTATCAGCATGGATCCTGCTTTGGATCCTCTGTTCCCCCTCTACCTGCCCCTCCTCTGCTCATTCTCCCCCTTTCTCTCCCTCAAAAATAAACATTAAAGTTAAGTGAGAGAAGAAGTTACTAAGAATAAAAATTTCAACTTTGCAAACCTTGCAGCCTACATGCAACTAAGGAGTAGGGACAGAGGCAGCCTGCTTACTTCGTGCAGCACCAGCAGCTCTTTCCAGCTGTGAAGTCTCACAGATACTGACTAGATTCTAAAAATGCAAACCGTTTTCTACATACTCACTGCTTTCCCTCAGTTTTAGACTAATTTGCTTGTTAGTGATTTCAGTTTGTCTTTTCAGGGCAAAGTACCATCTCTGTAAGAGGGGAAGGGGTATATTTGAAGATACGGGAAAGTTAAGAATGAAATGTTCTGATTCCCTCATACATCGATCATCAAACACACTGCAGTGTAGAAATCTGTGTGACATGCATTTGGCATACACTTAATCTAAGGTTAACATATGTTTGCATTTCAAGTCTGGATATGATGAACAGGAATACAATTCAAAATGTAAATTGATCAATGAGTTGTTCTTCTAGAAAAAAAATTTTCTTTTTCCAGATCATTGATTTTTGATATTTAAAGAGCAAGTTACATATGGTATGGTCTCATTTACTTAACACCTTTTCCCACCTCTGTGAACCTGCAGACACATGTCACATACATAAGGGTTTAGAAAGATGTATATGAGTTTTAACGGTGATTGTCCCTGGAGGGTAGATTTGGGGGTTTTCTGTTTCCTCATTTTTGCCCTTAAATATTTTCTGAGTTTTTTGTAATAAGAAAAAAAGTTTAAAAAATTAAGATTAAAAAATCTTAATTATTTATTTATTTTTGAGAAAGATGGAGGGGGGAGATATATATAGATATATATAGATATATATATATATATATAGAGAGAGAGAGAGAGAGAGAGAACAGGAAGAAAGCAGGGCAGAGGCAGAGAGAAAGGGAGACAGAGAATCTGAAGCAGGCTTCAGGCTCTGAGCTGTCAGTAGAGAGCCCGACGTGGGGCTGTGAATCATGACCTGATCCAAAGTTTAATGCTTAACTGACTGAGCCACACAGATGCCCCAAGAAAAAAATTTAAGTTATTTTTAAGCAAGAGGAGAGTTGTGGTTAGAACATACAGATCTGAGAATAGTTAGAAATGGTCAGAGAAGTTGATGGTCACTCCAATAATCACATCATTCTCTTTCCCTCTGGACATGCCCCTCATCAGCCCATTTCCAGTGGTCAGTGTCATCCACAATGCAAATCTGATGGTGGCACCTCCCTGCTTTGAGTCAATTCCCTCTAAAGGGATGTCAGTGTCACTGTTCATCCTTACTGTCCTATGTAAGTCAGTCACCTTTCAATTCCCAGTGACGGTATCCTCACTCAAAGTAGCTTAAGCAAAAATGAGGAATTTCTTTGTTCATGTAACCAGTCTGAGGTTGGCTTTAGGTGGGGCTTGACTTAGTCCTGCCTTTCTCATGTTAGTTTTGTTTCTAGACAGGCTCAGTCCATGTGGAGGCAACATGTCATCGGTATCTCCAGGCCCCCATGGTCCTTCAAACTGGGATCCTGAGGAACGGAGACGATTGGGGTTGGCCTGGGTTGGGTCATGTGCTTTTTCTTGGGGCCACTCCAGAATGGAATGAGGAGTACAACAGAGGGGAATGGGTATTTCCCAAAGGAAAGGATTCTAGGCAAACCATGGCACCTATATCTCCACTCTTCTTCAGACTCTAATCCGTCTCTCTCCCTCTCTTTCTCTCCCTCTCCTTCTTGGTTCTGCAAGGACCTTTACTGGATGTCTCCTTCCAGAGGAAGGATATACACATACCCATGTGGCTGTGGTCAGGCATTGCTCCCAGCTCTTCTACCTCAGTAGAATGAACCCCAGGCACAATGCTGACTGCCCGCGGTGAGCAGGGCAGCGGGAGGCTCCAGCACAGTCACTTCTCCAGGGGTACAGAACTGAGCAGCCTCTCCATCAGGTCAGCGTGGGCCAGCAGCATGCAGTGCCCACAAGCACTCAGGCCCAGTGAGCCCAGGGCACCCCCTCGGTGTACGAGGCCCACAGCAACCTCAGCTAGGCCTCCTACTTGTTGCCCGCCATCTTGCCACAGGTGAGGCAGCACATAGGTATGATCATGGCGGCAGCACGGCAGCAGGCTGGTCCCACAGACTGTCTGACCGACAGCCACATGCCATGATTCTCTAGACTCATCTCTTTTCTAGCTGTACCTCAACTATTTTCAGTTCCATGAACATGCCAGACTCACTTCCTTATCTTTTATTTTGTGCACCTCACTGCATTGGCCCCAACTAGCCTTCCTCAATTTTTTACCTATTGTCAACTCATCCTTCAAGCTTTTCCTGATCCTCCCTATCTGGGCTGGGTACTCATACGTGTGATCCCATAAGCATGTAATTGATACTCTTGACATCACACTACAGTCTGTTGCAAGTTCTTGTTTGCATAAGTACTTGTCCCTCCCTCACTAAACTAGCTCCTTGAGTTCAGTGATTGCTTAATGAATGGCCCACAAATGTTTATTGAATGATTGAAAGACAACCTCAGTATGGATAAGAATGTAACCTGATTCCTCCATTTATAAAGTTCCAACGAAAAGTCTTGCAATTTTGTTTAGGAGTTAAGGTATAATCTATTTTTTTAGAAGATATTTTTAAAGTAATCTCTACACCCAGTGTGGGGCTCAAACCCACAGGCCTAAGATCAAGAGTTGTATACTACCGACTAGCCAGTCAGATACCGCAAGGTATAATCTGTTACAAATAAAACCTTACACATGTAATTTGCTACATATGTGTTAACGAAGTAGACATTAACATTAAATATTAAATCATGCTAAATTAAGTATCATTGGCCTTTGAATATGATGTTATAGTTCTATTTGAAATATTGCCACCAATATCTGGTTAGCTAGGTCAGGGTTTCTTAACCCAGAGTCTATAGATCTCTAAAAGATTTGAGGGTAGAATCCAGATGATATGTGAACTTGGATGCAAATAAAAATTATTTCCTCTAAACTTTAAGTGGAATTTAGCATTTCTTTTGATTATAAATGTAGCAATCCAGAGCTGCATCAGGCCATAGTTGTGACTTTGTCAACAATAGAAATCAGGTGTTTTAATATCACAATAATTATAGAGATATCATACTGTTTATGCTACTTTGATATCATAGCAGTTGTCAAACTTCCTGCTAGATGTGGTTATTAAATGAACACATATATTGCTGCATTACACATTTTGATAACTCGTACTTCAATATAAGTTTTTACATTTTTTTATTATTTTTTTTAAGAGAGAGAACACATGAGCAGGGGAGGAGTGAGAGGGAGAGAGAGAGAGAGAGAAAGAGAGAGAGAGAGAATCCCAAGCAACCTCCACACTCAGCTTGGAGCCCGACACCAGGCTTGGTCCCATGACTGTGGGATCATGACCCAAGCTGAAATCAAGAGTCAGAAGCTCAACCAAATGAGTCGCTCAGGTGCCCCTAATTGGTTTCCTTGTAATGCAATGCATTTCATTTTCTGCACTTAAAAACATTATTCTGAAAAAGAAACCATGGCACAAAAAAGTTGAATTGATCATGGCATTCGTTTGAAATTAAGACCAAAGTGTGGAGATCTGACTCCAGAGAAACTTAGCCCTCCTGGCCTCTGTACTGACAGGCAAAGGATAGAGATTATGGGCCTTCTGGACAATCCTAAAACTATAAATCTAAGAAAAGATGACCTTTCTCAGACTGAAAATTTATTTGGATGGAAAAGCCATGTGACTTATTTAAGTTTCAAAGGATCTCTGGGGTAGGTTGGAAAAGTGGAGTAAATGCATTTGGATCTACTCATAAGCTCACAACTAAATGCTGCAGACTTTGGCCTAAGAGCTTGTCCAAGAAGACATCTACTAGAATAGGATTTTGGTTATCAAAACTGTTAGGACATGCTGCTCTGTATTCTTTCTGATAATTGGTGACAAGGACCTCTCAGAGGTAGTAAACTCATTGGAATATTTATTCTCTAGGGATTTCTCTTTGGTTTATTTGTCTTGGTTCCAACAGGAAGCAGGTGGTCCTTAAATTAAGATAATTTGAGGAGATACTGCACAAAAGTATGGGAGCAGGGAGCCACGACAGGAAGCACAGTAACTTGAGCAACTCCAGGTTAGTGGCAGCAGAGCTGACATTACCTCTTGGCCAGAAGGAAAAACACAGGGAGTGGCAAATCAAAGGAAAGTAGTGAAGGGAAGTTTGGAAGAGATGGTGATGGAGCTAAAAGAATAGATATTCTGACCATTAGTTTATCTCTGACCAGGGCACTCCTTGGAAAAACCTACCCAGAGGCCAGGAGGCAAAGGAGCTCACTGCTGTGGTCTCTTCATCAACATCATGGGGAAGTGGGTGAAGTAGAGATGGACGGGACAGAGATATCCAGTACATTTGAAAAGTCCCTATCATAGCACATATCACAGTATTTGATGGTCCAAGGGGGGCAGAGCTGCAATATTTAACTAGTCTAATTTTTTTTTAAGTTTGAGACTCACACACACACAAAGAGAGAAAGAGAGAGAGTGGGCAGGGGCAGAGAGAGGGAGAATCTTGAGCAGGCTCCATGGTGTCAGCACAGAGCCCGATATGTGGCTTGATCTCACAAACTGTGAGATGATGACTTGAATCAAAATCAAGAGTTAGATGCCTAATTGCCTTAGCCACCCAGGCACCCCTATTTTTGTACTTTTTAAATTCATGGCTATGCCTAGTAAAATTCTGGCTCACAGTAAATACTTAATGTTACTGGATGATTAAACAGAGAATTGGCATGCTACTGAAACAAAGAGTAAAAAGCAAACTACTACCAATAATTAGGAACTAAGTATTTACTTTCAGACAGTGGACATTTAAAATGTTATGAAGGGGTACCGGGTTGACTCAGCTGGTGGAGCAGAGTTGATCTCAGGGTTGTCAGTTGGAGCCCCATGCTGGGTGTAGAGATTACTTAAAAATAAAATCTTTAAAAAAATGTTATGGAAATATGGGAGCATCATGTAGCTCAGGCAGATGGATGTCATAGCTTTATGATGTAGCTAAGTACAATTGAGTGTCAGTACTTAACGGATTCTGTGTTTGCATGTTTGCCTGGTACTCTCCGGGTCACCTCTACAGTGAAAATTTTGACTTGCTCAATGCGTATGTTCCCACTTGGGGTTGAGCAAGGTGTTTCACCTCCCATACTATAGATGAATATCTTTTGCTCCAGCTAGTGCCAAGTTGTTGGCACTTTTGTGCTTTCGTTGGTGATTTCTCTGTTTAAAATGCTCCCCAGATGTAGTGCTGAAGTGCTAATGTTCCTAATAGGTGCAAGAAGGCTGTGATATGCCTCATGCAGAAAATAACGTGTTAGGTGAGCTTCAGTGAAGCATGAAGTTACAGGACTGTTGACTATGACTTCAATGTTAGTAAATTAACAAAACAAAAAGACACCTGAAATAAGCTTATGTATTGATTAGTTGATAAAAATGTGACCAGAGGCTTGCATAACAATAGGCCTGTATTTTCCCTAGGAGCAATGGTTCAGGATTCATTAATTCTGTGTTAGTGGTGACTATAGAATCTAACTGCCATGAAGAACAATCAACTGCACTTATGGTTTTCCAGTTCCTAATAAAGATTCAAAAAAGAAAATTCAATTTACAAAAGACATTTTTCTATAGTTGGCAGCTGATTGGTACTCATAATGTAAAACCAAAAAGGGGAGAAACATTAAAACCCATCACCACTGCATAATTTCGATGTGATACATTAAAATTTATTAGTTTCTGAATAGTATTTGATTAATTCCAAATTATTTCAATTAAGGTTGTCTAGGCCATATAGTTGGAAAATTAAAGAAATTAGTGGGAGGGAAAAGGGAAAACAATCTAATACATTGACTTTAAGAATTACATATGCTTTATTCTTATTATCTGGACTCAGCTGGTTAATCCTTAGGCCAATTTATACCTACTCCACAATAAATCATACATTATCCAAACACTTCATGCTTCTACTTACAGTAGCATAGCAAACTTGAAGTTCCTTTTAAAAAAGAAATCACCATTCCATTGACTAATGTAGACAATTCCTCCATGCTCTGGAATAAGAATATTTAATGTTAGCCAACAAAGACAGCCAGCTATTCTTTTGAGGCATGTTAAATAGTGGCAGCCTTTTGATTTTTAGTTGCTTTAGGTATACAACCTTGAATAATAGGAGACACTGAGCTGAAATTTCTAACCCATCTTCTATCGGTAAGGATGGTATTTTCCCCCAGGGACCACCAGGTATTTATAAAAATTTGTACTAACATTCTGTAAGAATCCACAAACATCAATAAGAAGCTGACTTTCTTGTCATGCTCCAAATGTCTTTAAGACTAGACCTACTACATATATTATAAAGAGCTTTAGGATTAATATTGAGTGCCTGGGTATTATAGTAGTAAAAGTTAGGTCATTTTTTTTTTATATCTGAAAAACACTTTTGGTACCATGACCATACCCCAAAATAAGGATTAGTGCTATTGGTGATTAAGAAGCACAGAAGCTGTAATTATGGCATACCCTTCCTGTGAATATAAGCAGCAGACCTCTGAAAATGTGAAGGGAAAACACCCAGGCACTTAAATCAATGAACATTTGGCGGGAGGAAACTTTTAAGATGACTGTTTGCAGCCTTGACAGAGTTGCATTAACATCAAATAGCTGTACTTCTGTGTCCACTTACAAGGAATACTATAAAGAAGCAGTCAAGCCATGTTTAATAAAATGTGTCAGTATACAGAAAATGTATTTTTTCACAATTAGAAAAATTCAACATCTTTAGTCAGACACTAGATGGGAAACAGCCTAAAGAAAAAAAAACGACCTACCCACAACACCTATTTGAACTACAAAGCAAAATGCTCACTGTGACTGAAGGAAAATAATTTAACATTATCATTTTAGACGTGTCTAAGTCCAAGGAATGATATTATACTCATAGGTAAACACACGAGTTTTCTGAAAGATTTGTAACTAAGGTATGCAAGACATAAAATCCAGCTGCAAAACTAGTTCAAACCAGTTAAGAGTCCAATGGTTCTCTTATGTTTTCTTTTAGGTTCTTTATTTTAAATTGATATTTTAGAACAGTAAATTATCTTTCATAGCAGTGCCTCCTGGTCTGGTAATACAGTACCTCCTTTCTGAATGTATTGATTTAAGATAAATCAAAGTGAACATTAAGGCGTACAAACAGCTACTTTAAGTCTGCTCTTATTTATTAAGGATCTTTTTAACTCATATTCAAATACATGGAATGTTGGCACAAAACCGAAGCTGCTGTAGAAAGAGCACAGATGTCCTGTGGGTTATTGAAACTTTCATTTCTCTAAAAACATACCCTTACATGGTCTTAATTTTACAAATTTAAGTGTTGAGAAAAATGTCTAAATAATAAGTAACAATTAAAATAAAATGTTTATTTGTAAATTATGTACAGAATACATTTTACTTTACGACAAGGAAATGGGAAGAGCCATCGCCTTCCAACCAATGCTGTTTGCTTTCTCTGATAGAGATGACTATCTTTCTCTGAGTCAGATGTACAAATCAGTTTGGATTTCCTAAGTTGGAAAAGGAAAATTTGTAGCTAAACTAAAAGTGTTGCTGCATCATTACTAGTTGGCTTGTTTCCACAAAATGCTTTTGAACCCTGCTAACTCAGAATCCTAGAAATTCCCTGGTATACTTTTACAATCAACCAAAGCTTAACTATCAAGAACAAGGAGTTTAAGCATTTCATTTTAAAGAAATTGTGAAATGGCTATATAACTATGCAGAATCTGAAATGTTGGTGTTCTCTTTTATCCCTTTTGGTTATTTTAATTAATCTAACAGTAAAAAGCCATACAACTATCAAAAATGCCATTCATCTAAATATCATTGTGGAAAATGCATCTTTGATAACTATCAAAACGATTAAGACCTACTTATTGAAAATTATCAAATAGATACAACTTATAAATGGCTTTAGACTGTACCAATAATAGTATTCTATGAAATGAAGGACTGAATAACTGCTGGGATGTCAAATACATTTCAGCAAATGGATTTTAAGAATGCTACAAATGTCATGTGTACATTAGGATGATCAGCCAACATAGAAAATCCAACCTCTTGCACTTATTTAGTCCCAAATTAGTCAGATTATGATTTTTCATGTGAAGATTTAGTTGTTTCTCCATCATTGTCTTCTTCTTCATCCTCTTCACAATCCCCATCCGTTTGCTGCTCCAGTTCCTCTTTTGTGATCATTTCAAAATCATTCCCATTTCCACTACTGTGCTGGGACCGGTCATCTTCCCTCCTGTCACTGTCTGTGTCCGAATGCCGTTCTCCTCCTGAGCCTTCTGTTCCAGGACTCCCTGGTCCTGCTTTTCCTTCTTCCTCTTCCTTTTTCTCACTGTCTGACTTTTCCTCACTGTCGGACTTCTGCTGCTTTTTGGTTTCAGATTTCTCATCTTTCTTTAAGTCTGCTTTTGGTCCTTTATATTCATGCGTGTACAGAGGCCTGAAGGAGTCAATGAAGCCCACGTCAGCAGTCAGATTTGGCAAGAACCAAAAGTGGTGTCTTCCTCCAGTTATGAGCCAGATGATGAGAAACAGAATGCAACGAGCTGTAGGAGAAAAATGGCTCTAACTGAATAAGTAAAGCATTGACTCAGATAGCAGGGAGTATTTGTTAATAAAAAACTGAGAAAACATTCAGAGTTTATTATTTGCACGTCACATGTACCTTATATACAAACAATGAAATCCTGACTAGTCTAGCAGCAACCACAGTATTCCAGGTGCAGAGCATTCTGCTCCAATCCTGAGGGCACACCTGGCTATGTCGTACATCAATAAGCACAGCTGGATGTTTCAGGATGCGTGAGACCATGGTGTAAGAAAATGGTAACAGATGTAATAAGTTAGGATGAAGGATGTCTTAAGAAGCCTTTAAAAGGGAAAAAGCAAGTCTGCATCCTGACTTTCCTGGACTCTAGTAGGCACTTTTGCCTTTGTGAGGCAATTCCTCTGTAGAAAATTATTAAAAATTATACTCTTTTTGACCATAGTGGTATAAACATAAAATAATACTGCATAGGTTTATTATTACATACATGTGCATACTGATTTAAAAAAAAAATTTAATGCTTATTTATTTTTAAGAGAGAGAGAGAGTTGAGTATGAGCGGAGGATGGGCAGAGAAAGAGAGACACACAGACTCCAGGGCCTGATGTGGGGCTCGAACTCACAAACTTCAAGATCATGATCCGAGCCAGAAGTCGGATACTCAACATACTGAGCCACCCAGGAACCCCACTACTGCTGATTTTAAAAGAAATGAAATACATTTCCAAAGGGCCCTAAGTATTTCATGGGTCCATGGCATGTGCATACTCTAAATGGTGAGTCTTCTAAGTAAAATTACACACTTCTGAACAATAAAAGAACATTTTTCTAGCTACAGTTTTGTTAATATGTCATTTCTGCTTATTTAAGGATGATTCCTCTCCTAATATTAGAAAACAATACTGTGCTAATGAAAGCCAGACTGCTTAAACAAAAAGCACTTGATATTACTCTCAAAATCAAAACTGTGGTTAGATAATGGAAGATTTTGAGAAGTTTATAGTAATAAGTTATCAAAAACACAAACCCTCGTATTACATATAGTGTTCTCTTAATTTACCAGTTATACAGAGCTATGTGATTTTCCTGTTTTGTTTTTTGAGGTCATAACGATCATGCGAATATTATGGACAATTATGACAGATTATGATTTTGTTTTGGTTTGGTTTTCATTTTCTTTACAATTATATCATCATTTTCACATTAGCTCTGAAAAAAGCTCAACCACCTGTGCCTCCTTCATTATTCTGCTTTGGATAAATACATGGAAATAGTTATAGCTTTGACTTTTATGAAGTAGTAATTTCTATTTTCACAAAGAACATAAATATTCTGAAAGACTCTACATAATAATATCTTTTGTAGTACAAATACAAATGGTAAATATGCTTGAAATTATGATTTAAGAATAAATTCCACTGATAAAAGAAATAATGAATGTCTTTTAAGGAGGCTACACATTTTTGCTCCAAATAAAATTATGATACTATTATAGACTTTGTAGGGCTATAAGACCAATGGTCCATAATACGAACTCCTGACTCAAATCTAAGAAAAAGCAATATGGAATGGCAAAAATGAAACTTAAATTTTCCACATATATAAACTGGGCATAGCAGAATCCTAACAGGTTTTACAGTTCTTCCTCTATGGCGTATTAGATTACCAGGGACAAAAGTGGAAGAATCATGGGCAAACCACTGTGATATGTACTCTTACACCATCCTTATACTAAACAGGACACATTTAGAAAACTGCCAAAGGTCTTATACATATTCAGAGTAGCACCAAATTGAATATTTTCACTAATATACAATACTTCATAGGATAATATAAACTAAATATCCAGTCTGTAAGTCGGCTACCCATCAAAACTATTTGAATGTATATTTGGAATTGCAGTGCCTAATAGAAGCAACAAAATGTTGGGTTTGCTTTCTGGTTTAATTTACAAGATTATTTAATCTATAATGCATACTTAAATCCACAGTATATTTAAAATGAAAGATGATAGACAACACTACTGAAAAAGTGATATTTTAAAGAGCAAAATGAAAGAGCTTCAAAATTTTCAGGGATTTGAGAGCCAGAAGATACAATTTGATTCTATCTAATGTCAGATCAAAGTTTATAGCTTCTCATTCTTGATGCAGGTAGTATACTACCACTAGTTAGCTGCTTCACAATCTTAAGATATCATTTCTTGGCCCACAAATGCACTGTGTTACCTGTAGAACCATCAGGGGATTTTCTCAAGGTAACTAAGCTAGAAGATGGAAAATATGAAAGGTGAGTGAAGAAAGCTTCACATATCAGAGATCACAGAGAAAAAACAGAGGCCCATAAACATGATAAGCTGAATGAAAATACTACATAAGCTACTGGGTCCAATTAGTGCCACTAACCCAGGACATCTTATGTCCAGGGTGAAGAGACACGCAAAGTCAAATTGCTAGGGCTATACGAATAATGTTTTATAACATAGCAATCTATTATGTATCACAGAACCTCAGAATAACATGTGCTCAGTTCAGATAATCTTGGTCAAAGTATGTCAGATATTAGGTCAATAATACGATGTTTTTTCTTTTTGTATAGGAAGTACGGACTTATGTCTTGATGGGAACGTAGATTTGTCATTTAGGGAAAATAATCAGAACTTAGTACCATATACCAATATAAAATCTAGATGGATCAAGGAATTATATACTGTATATAAGTTTAAATATCAATACACAACTTTACATAATCTGAGAAAAATTCTCACTTCCTTCTCAAAGTAAAAAGTTAAATTAAATCTCCATACCCTATTTGGAAATAGCTTCAAAGACTAGCATTTTAAGTAAAATAATATGTTTTTTTCATGGTAGGTAATATACTCGTAAAAAATACAAACAAGTATAAAGTACAGTATTAAAATTATTCACAACTATCACCACTATTTATATTTAGGTGCATTTCCTTTCAGTCAGATCCTCCCTGGAACGGATTCCATTTCTTTTCTTTTCTTAAAGTTTATCTTATCTATTTATTTTGAGACAGAATGAAAGAAAGAATCCCAAGCAGCATCTGTGCTGTCAGTACGGAGCCTGACACAGGGCTTGATCTCTGAAACTGTGGGATTATCACCTGAGCCAAAATCAAGAGTTGGACACTTAACTGACTGAGCCAGCCAGGTGCCCTGAGTATCTCCATTCCAGGAAAAACAAAAACAAAAACTTCCTAATTAAACAGGGAAAAAACCCACTTCATTATCTTAATTTTACTGTTTTACTACTAGTGGTAAGAATTTTTTATCTATTTATTAATCATTTGTTTTTAATTTCCTCATTTGAAGTAGGTGATTTTTATATTGTTTTGTTTTTAGCTATAAAGACCCCATTCATCCAGACGTGTAATAAAACATTAGTCTCCTTGTTTGATTTTTAAAAACCATTTTAGGGGCGCCTAGGTGGCTTAGTCGGTTAAGCGTCCGACTTTCGCTTAGGTCATGATCTCGTGGTTCGTGGGTTCGTGCCCCTCGTCGGGCTCTGTGCTGACTGCCAGCTCAGAGCCTGGAGCCTGTTTCAGAGTCTGCGTCTCCCTCTCTCTCTGACCCTCCCCTGCTCACGCTGTCTCTCTCCTAGAAATAAAAGTATTTAAAAATAAAATAAAATAAAATAAAATAAAAACCATTTTAAAACACCTTAATACATCTGGAATTTATTTTGGTGCATGGGTGCAAAATTTTTCCCAAAATGGCATTTACTGAATTGAATATATATTTATTGAGCTTATAGAATTTAAATATTTAATACAAGTTTCATTTGCCTTAAGTAAAAATATAAAAATGTCTTACTAAAATGATTATGTCTAATAAGTGATCAACCATCATAAAAACAGTAAAGTCTCTGTAGCTAAACTTTAAAACATATCTACATGCAGATGAAGACACATTAAATACTTTTTCTTCACAACAGTCCAAATTTAATCAGGTACATCTTCTACCTCAAGCCTAAGCGAGTTTTGGGATGTGACCCAAAACGTAGGTCCATAAAATTCTTGATGTGCCTACATTAGTGTTGCTATTAGGCTTTACTTGAAGCTCCATATTATAACCCAAATTACTTGATATCTACCTTACTGAGATCAAATTTACCAGTAATACTTACCAACAGCAAGAAGAAGAATGCTGGCTACAAAGCAGCCTGCACCCACACTGAGGTAATAAACACCTACTCTCATTTCTGCTGGCCAAAGTGGGAAGAGGGTGGCTGCTATCACTGCAATCACTAGAATAAGAAATGATAAAGTTACATAGAAAACTTTTAGATTAAAATTTAAATGGCTTGGTTGCAATAACAGTGATTACATTCCTAGGGGTCAAAACTGAAAATATAAACATAAAATTGCCATTTTTATAGACAGAAAATGGTAAATTATCAGCTATTTCACATAATTCAACCTAACATTTTAAACAACTACTCTTGGAGATTAGGAATTTTCTAGTATAAATTACATATAATTAGAAAAAATTGTTGTTTAAAAATGTGAAATTGTTAGCTCCTTAAATGATCAACTGCTGCTTTCAAGTAAGGTCTATCTTATTGTCTGAATGTATCTGTCTGCTACATAGAGAAGCTGAAAGAAACCAACACCAAACAACACTAAATCAAAAAGTGATTCCACTGTGAAGATTCTGAGTCTGGGGCGAAGCTCTGACACCTACAAACTGAAATGCTCAACAGGTATTCTGATGGTTTTTCAATAGTTAGGGAAACTGGATACAAGCAGCTCCAGTTTTTTCTAAGTATAGTGGAACCACATGGAATAATCAGGTGAAATCAGAAATATGGTTTTAGGTCTTTAGAAAGCAAGAATGACCAGGATTCAAATTCTACCTCTATCATTTATAAACTAAGTAACTCTGGACAAGTTATTTAACTCCTTCAAGGCTAAGTTACCTTACTGCTCATGATTACTGATCACTGTATTTCTTTATCTGTGGGCCACCTTTACCATTTTTCTACCAGGTTGTTAATCTCTTCATTTTTGCTTTAATGTCTTGTAAATATTTTCCTCAGCTTGTCATTTAACTTCTGACCTTATTTGAAATATATCTCTTTTAAGATAACTATTTTATGTTAAATATTTTTCTCTATGGCTTCTGCACTTTTATTTTCCTTTCTAAATTTTAGAGATTGTACTTACCAAGAATTAATCCCATGACAAATGTTTTAAAGTGGACTGGGTCATATATCCACACAAATACCTAGAAGAATCAAGAAACCCCAGTGCTTAAGGTTACATTAGAAAGTTAAGCTTACTTCTATATTGTATACAACAGTCATTTCCAACTTTTTCACATATAAGAACTAAGTTTCTAAGTAAACAAATTCCAAAGACCTTTCTTTCGGGAGTAATGTTTCTTTGGGTTTATTCAGTTGGAAAATTTTTTTTTAAACTATAAGTTCTGTAATGCACTTAAGTAAATTTCTATGTACTCCCATGTATTTAACAATTTGTTTATGTGTGCAAACCACTGCTTATTTTTGACCCCAAGAGCAGCATCCGTACAACTTTCTGTCGCTAATGTAATGGTGCACACTTGTATAAGGAGAAGCAGTCTGGGATAAGAGCACAGTTTAGAAAGAACTAGCCAGGCCCTGGGTCTATTACAGATCCAGCAGCAATCAACTCTGCCTTATTCCTTCTCACTGATGAAATGCAAAGAAATCATTAATGAAGATCCATGCTTAGTGAACATAAAGACTCATGACTACCTGCAATAATTTCATGGCCTCCTCCCTTGTGGCAGGGTCTGTAGCCCATAAGCTGGGAACCACTGCTTTAAAACTTGATTTACTTTACACAAGAGAAGTTTACTTCATTCAGAGCAATCAGAACTCTACTCCAATCACCATCTAAAATTTCTAGTTTTATCTCTTAGTTTCCATAAATATCAGTACTCTTCCATTTCCTGATTCTAGTTTAACTAGAACTCTGTTGTCTTTTTGATTTGGTCCTATTTGTAACACTGGCGGTTCCACTCCTCTTTTTTAAAACATTAATTTATTTTTTCTATTTGAGAGAGAGAGAGCAAGCAAGCATGTGTATGAGCAGGGGAGAGGGACAGAGGGAGAGAGAGCAGGCTTCACACTCAGCGAAGAGCTCATTCTCATGACCACAAGATCATGACCCAAGCCACAAAGAATCTGAAGCAGGTCGCAGGCTCTGAGCTGTAAGCACAGAGCCCAAGGTGGGGCTCAAACTCATGAACCGTGAGATCATGACCTGAACCGAAGTTGGATGCTTTACTGACTGAGCCACCTAGGTGCCCCCAAGTCAAAAATCAAGAGTTGGGTGCTTCATCAACTGAGCCATCCAGGCACCCACCATTCTTCTTTTTTAAAAAAACTGCACATTTCCCTTAGTAATCAGACCCACAAATATCACTTCTGCCAGTTAGCATTCTAAAAACCAAGTTTTTAAAGACATTTCTCACTTTTAAAAGCTTGAAAACCTGTTGCCTTCTGTAGAACAAGATATAATCTTTTTAGGAATGCAAGCACTCCAGGGGCGCCGGGGTGGCTCAGTCTGTTAAGTGACTGACTTTGATCCAAGTCATGATTTTGCCATTCATGAGTTTTTGAGCCCCGCATTGGGCTCTGTGCTGACAGCTCGGAACCTGGAACCAGCTTCAGATTCTGCGTCTCCCTCTCTCTCTGCCCCTCCTGGCTTGCACTCTGTGCTGTTCTCTCTCAAAAATAAATAAAAACGTTAAACCAAAAATTAAGAAAAAAAAAAAAAAAGAAAAGGAATGCAAGCACTCCTGCTTTTGTGCGGGCTGTGTCCTTCACCTAACAGATCTGTAATTCCTTCCCAGTGTACCTGGTAACCTGCCAATTATCCTTCAAAACTCAGCTCAAGTGTTCAAGGTCTCCAGACCCAACTTATCCTGTCTTGATTAAATTTACTATTCTTCACTGATATTCTCATAACACTCACCAAACTATGATACAGTTATACGTTTAAAAGCTTGTATCTTTGCTAGACTATACGCACCCCAAAAAAAAGAATTTGTCTTATTTATCATGCTTTTCCAAGCACCTATAAAAATATCTTTGCATACAGCTAATATTTGATATTTAACTGAAGGCGTTTGAACTTTCACATTAGGGAAGACCCGTGGTCTTCTATTCCAGTAGTTCTTAACCAAGGATTCCATCAGAAACACCCTGGGACACGTTATACAAAATACACACAAACATGCCACTCCTAGATTCCATACTACATATTCTCATGCAAGTATGTGTAGAATGAGCCAAGAGTACATATTTTCTCAAAAGCTTTCCCAGAATTTCAAACTCATAGCTCTAGGAACCACTACTTTCCATATACTACTTTTGTATTAGGTATAGCAAGAAGAAATATGCCCTGAAACTCACAAGAATTCAATGGCCAGTATATAACTAATGGTTTTGTATTGGTTAAATGACTAAATTAAGCAGTCTTAATGGAAGGCTACCATCACACAAATCCTCCATTACAAAAGAAATAAAAACAACTTCCTTGAGTAAAGCATTAAGTAACACTGGAAATCTCAGGCCTCTAAAGTAGTGTATAGTCAGTGTAAAGTCTGACTAGTAAGAGGCAAAAAACTACTGGTGTCCTTCATTAACCATTCTACTCTTTTTTCTTTAATAGTAAAAGAAATCCTACATTTTAGCTAATAAGCAATTGACCACCAGTACAAAAAGTACATTTCTAAGACTTTACTGCAGGTAGGCATGACCATGTGACTACGTTCTGGCCACTGCAATCCAGGCTAGCTTCCTGGAAGATGTCTATAAAGAGAAGACATGTCCCTTAACTAGCAATTTTGGACCATAAGGTAACCTTTACTAATTGATCCACACAGCTCTACCATAGAGCTGTTACAGCTGTACTAACCTTCAGATTTCATTGATGAGAAACAAGCATCTTTTCTGTTTTCAGCCATTGTTATTTCAGGTTTCCTATTACTCACAGACAGCTGAACCTAATTCTGACTAATATCCTATACTTTTTATAACACTATTTCAGAGAAATTATTCATTTTTTAAAAAGTAGTATCTACATGTTTAGATTTACCAAAATTACTTCTTTTCTTAGTAAAGTCATCAAAGATAATTCTAAAAACTCCTATGGAAAACTGGATTTCTATTTATAAGGTAGATACTCTCACCTCATTTCCATCCAGAAAAACTTGGTCATCATGTGGCTCAAGTTTGAATTTTTTCTTAGTTTCCTTCTTTTTAGGAGTTCCTGGAGTTTCTTCCTTGAAACACAAGAAGAAGAAAAAAAAACACACAAAAAGCAAATACAGTAAGATTTTCATTCATATAATCAAAGAAAGTTTCACTATTTGAGTGAGACACAGAAATAAAAATTCTCAATCATGGTATTCATAA
Organism: Hyaena hyaena; assembly: GCF_003009895.1. Lineage (NCBI taxonomy): Eukaryota > Metazoa > Chordata > Mammalia > Carnivora > Hyaenidae > Hyaena > Hyaena hyaena. The sequence goes on along the minus strand of NW_024080744.1, from coordinate 866,142 downwards.
TAACCCTAAGTGGTTGTTGCGCAGCATTTATAAAATGCTCATGTGCCAGTGATCATGTGCAAATAATAATTTTTTATCTTTACTTAAATTTAGCTGAAATCACCTTTTTGGATTCTTCCTTTTCACCATCTTTTTTTTTTTCTTTTTCCTTTTTCGTCTTTTCATCCTTTAGATTTTCTTTCCTGCTCTTTTTATCTTCTTCCTTTCCACTTTCAGCTTTTCCTTTCTCTTTTTCTTTTTTTATGTCTTTATCATACTTCATTTTCATTACTTTTAGTGCCCGGTGAAAAAACTGCTTCTTTAAAAGCCTATGGGAAAAATGGCATGACATTACATCCCTTATCAATTATACAGATATAGACTGAAAAGAAAAAAGACACTAAACCAGAAAAAAATGAGCAAAGATAAAGATACCCTGCAAGTCATGAAAGAAATTACAACTAGCAAATTCATGGAAAAATAGTCAACACACCTCTAATCAAAAAACTGTGCTGCCAATTTAATTACATAAAAAATTTCAACCTAATTTTTATTTTTCAACCATATAATTTAGATAGAAGATTTTATAGGTTTGGAATTATCCTTATGAAACTTTTCTCTGAATTAAGAACAAGTCAAGATGGTGCTTTATTTAATGTTAAATTTCAAATTCAAGAGCAGATATAAGGGGAAAATAAATATATCAATTTAAGAAATATCAGATTTAAAATGTGCCCATGAGGGGCGCCCGGGTGGCGTAGTCGGTTAAGCGTCCGACTTTCGCTCGGGTCATGATCTCGCGGTTCGTGGGTTCGAGCCCCGCGTCGGGCTCTGTGCTGACTGCCAGCTCAGAGCCTGGAGCCTGTTTCAGTCTGTGACTCCCTCTCTCTCTGACCCTCCCCTGCTCACGCTATCTCTCTCTCTCTCCTAGAAATAAATAAAAAACATTTAAAAAAAAAATTTAAAAAAAAAAAATAAAATAAAATAAAATAAAATGTGCCCATGATTTGACTGATCTCAATCATGTTTTCAGCAGTCTTTTCTTGATGTTATTTTTTTCTCTCACGGTTCAGCCTGCCATTATTAAAAAATATCTTCAATTAAGTAATGAGTAATTAAATATGCTGAGGTGAAATTCCTGGACTCTGAAAACAACTACTACAGGAACAAACTGAAAATTGTACAATATATTGGCAAAACACCAACAAGTATTCCTTGTTTCACTAATTTCTCTCAATACATTGTTCTTTATTCAGTAATTACTTTTTTAAAACATACCTACCTGAGGGCTTTTACATTATATGCCCACTTTGCCTAGAATGCTCTTCCTTCAATTAAGAATTTCCTTTTGGTTCATTCTCTTACTTCCTTCAAATGTTACCTTCTCAACTAGCCCTATCCTTCTTAAAATTATAAACCCACCCCCATCCTCTCTCCTGTTTCCTGTTATCCTAGCCATTGCCTTCATCTTCTAACTTAATATATAATTTATGTCTGTCTGCTCCCTTGACTAGATTATAAACTACTTAAGATATCTTTGCTTTATTCATTTCTTTGATGAGTTTAGAAGGCCCTAAATTAAGTCAATCTTAAGTGGTAATTCGTTTCTAGCCTCACATCTACTCAAGAAACTGGGTTGCCCTTACCTTTGTTACCTAAAAACCATCCTTTCAAATCTTATGTCCAGTTTCAGAGTTCCTGATTTGCTTCTTCATTCCTTCCTTGATAATGTACAACTGCCAAAACACAACCTACAAACTAAGTCTCACTGCCACCATCTGTGCCTGTTGACTATCCACCATTCTACCTCCACTAATGCCTGCTCCAGTACATCATACTACTTGTTAATTAGATGCTTTCTTCCTCCAATGACCACTTATTTCTGGTCATTATGCTGTGCCCTCTGAGGCATCTGCTTTGAACTGCCTGGCTGGCCTTTATTCTGCTGCCCAATCAGTGGACTCCATGTACATCTCCACAAAACTAATTTCTAGGTCTTCTCATTTGGCCTTCTACTTGTTCAGATCTACATAGCATAAAACTCTGCAACTGTGTGAAATGCCTCAAAGACTGTACCATCACCTGCTACCCATGTGCAGTTCATTCTTGAACATCACAGGTTTGCACCATACAGGTCCATTTATACATGGATTATTTTAAAATAAATACAGCATGTCCTATAAATGTATTTTCTCCTTCCTATGATTTCCTTAATAACATTTTTTCTCTAGCTTACTTTATTGTAAGAACACAGCATGTAACACATATACAAAATACAAGTTAACTAACTGTTTATGTTATTGGTAAGACTTCTGGTCAATGATAAGCTATTAGTAGTTAAGTGGGAGGAAGTTAAAAATATGGATTTTTTACTTTGTGGGGGGTTGACACTCCTTAAGCCTCAGGTTGTTCAAGGGTCAACCACAGACTATTAACCAATGAAATTGGTGTTGAAAGTGTCATATTCAGGTACATGAGTTCAAATACCACCTCTACCACTTAACTATGTGGGACTGGGTAAATTATTTAATTTCAGTAAAATTTCTAAAATGGGGTATCTATCTCACAATCACATGTAGATTGTTTATAGCATGGTGCCTGGAATACATGTACTCAAAGTAAGCAAAATTTGCTATAGCAAAACCTTAAATTTCATTTAAGAGTTACAGAATATACACATACTTTGGTTTCATATTATTATATTATAGCATCAATCTGTTCATTAATAAGTAAAATTATTGACATGTTCCTTGACAGGTCTTTAAAGAATGGCTACTTAAACTCACTCTATGATTGGAAAAGTGAGATGACATTTAGTATTGTAATAAAACCAGTGCCTTCATTTATTTAACACATCATATAGTACAAATCACTCACAGAAAGCTCTCTTGCATTTACACAGAACTACTTTCTTCTTCCAGTATGTTGTGTCCCCTTTGCCAGGACTGACTGTCCTTTCTCCCATTGTTTGTTGCGTAATCACCTATTTATGTTTCAAATTTTGATTAAACCTTTTCTCTGTGAAGCCATTCTTGAAGTTTTCTCATCCCTGTCTTCCTTACAGAACACAGTGCATTATAATAATAATATAATAATAATAAAATATATTAATATATAATAATAATAAAAAGGCTAGAATGTATACTTTGGATGTGGGGACCAAGTCACAGTCATCTTTGTATTCTTGGGGCCTGGAATACAACAGATATTTGATAACTGTCTATTGAATATACAAATGGATTCTTAAAAGCAGCTTATGGGAAGTCATTAAATTGTTTATATTTTTTCCTCATCTCTTATTTTTTTTCAGGTTTAACAAACATTTATTGAAGCCAGACAGCTGTTTTTCACCCATGTAGCAATGGTGACATTTTATTAAATGCTCACACTGTGCTTATTGCTACGGAGTTACACTTAAGCAGAAAACAGTCCTACAATTGTCTTCAGATATGGCTGGCAAGGAATTTTTAAAAATGATTTTTATGCAACATTCTAAAATAGTTTAGGGCTATAATGTATGAACTAACTTTAAAATGCTGTAGGACCTTAGATACAAAGATTAATGTAGGCTGGAGGACCTGTGGAATAGCACATGGTAGAGACAGAACTTGAGGGATATTTATATTGAGAGGCAGGCAGGATAGAGGGAAAAAAACCATTTGGGGAAAATGGCAGGTTATGATCAATGAAAGACCAGAAGAGAGCATGAGGGCGGGATATGAATGACAGTGAGAAAGACATTACTAGACGAGTGGGTTGGAGGTGCAAAGTCACATGCAGAGTTAGAACGGTGCTAGATTTAAAGATTTATACCCAAAGCAGGCCATTAAGAGGCAGGGAGCATATCAGAAAAGGTTGCTCTGTGTATGATCCTACATTTTCCTGTTTTATTTTTCTTCAGACTCCCTCAAGTCTACTTATCAGCTTCATAAAATGAGACTAGACAAATATCTCTTCGTGGTTTTATTTGTAGTCAGGCTGGAACCCATGAGGGCTGAGCATGGCTGTTATCAGAAGTGGCTCTGAAACATTCAGGTAGTTACGCTTCTCTACTTTCATGCAAAAAGGATATAAACAACCTGGTATGAAGGGGAATAGCCACCACAATGAAAAGTGAGTGTATCACTAGGTCTTTAGGGCTTTTCATATAGTAAGTATCAAGGCTCCTAAAAAGATAAGAAATGTGAATTAATACTTGCTGCTCTGTCTGGGCTCACAGATTTAATACTCAAATAGTACTGACAGATGAATCCTTCATCTTAATTTTTGCTTCATTAAATGCATAATCATTTAGTTGGAAGAGGTAGTATATTGCAGTGGCTAAGAGCATGGAGTATGGAGCTAGAGTGTTGGATTTAGAATTCTGGCTCTATCACTTATTGGCTGTGTGCCCTTGGGCAAATCTAATAAATGTAGATTAAACAAACCAGCTTCTCTGTTTTTGCATGTATAGTACCTCTTAATTTTCACACCACATGTAAAACATAAATCTATTTTTGAGGCAGGCAGGGAAATTTGCACTTTGGATGTCTACAGAAATGGCTGTATAGAAAAATACGAGGTACACCACTGTTAGCTCATTCCTGCCTTAAGGGTGAAATTTTCATGGTTTCTGAAAGGTCCAAAAGTGACTCTAGTTTTCGGCAACTAAGAACATTTTGTTCTGTTTTAAAGAGAGAGAGTGAGTGAGCTGGGTAGAGGAGCAGAAGTAGAAGATTCATACTCAGTGTGGAGCTCAACGTGGAGGTCAATCCCATGACGCTGGGATCATGACTTGAGCTGAAATCAAGAACCAGATGCTCAACTGACTGAGTCCTGCAGGTGCCCCTAACTTCACAGTTTTAAAACGAGGTTGTGAAACAGTGGTTTTTAGAGAGGTGTTATGGGGCTGATACTTTCAGTGCCATTAAACATATTAGCAAATACTACATGTATGTCCCTACCAAACATAAAATAATCTAAAATGTTAGATCCCTACCAATTATAAAGTTCAGTCATAAAGACAAAATTTGGTTTGTTAACATCTTTATAAATATGCTTAATCATTAAGTAGTAAGTAAGCCAAAAGAAAAAACTGAAAGAAAAATCAGTATACTTATTTCTAAGAGGAAAGTGGTTTTTGTATACCACTCACCATCAGAAGTTTTTCCCAAAGGAGAAAGACCTATTATGAAAAACATGGATATGTTACTGAACTATCTATGCCTCACCATGGAATCAAGAATAGGCAGATGTTGTAGTTGCCTTGATTTTACAAGGAATACATCAGCAATCACTAAACAAAATAAGGAAGGGTACCTAACTAACTAACCCCATACAGGCACAAAAACAAACAATCCAGATATAACAGATCTATTAGGAATCCCTGCCAAAGTTTTAGGAAAGACTCCATAGCCATTTGCGCTAGAAAAGAAAGAGTTTTTGGTTACTTTTGACACTGGTATAGAAGATTTGTATTGTTGATCTTTCAGTTCAGTCAGCCTAGCAAATGTATAAGTGTAACATAATACAAATTAAAATTATGAAAATATCATAGTCCAATACCAAATAAATGCATTTCCAAATGTACTGAAAAAAATCCAGGTTATATGTAAAAGTTATTTGAGCTATGCTGTAATATCACTACATTTAATGAAAAAATGGGTAAGGAGCTTCAGGACTATGGCAAGCATTTTGAAATTACTACTGATGTTATCCATCACTAAGAAATAAACACTACCTGTTGCAGTAGTCAACCACAGACTCCCTTGTTGTAAATAAAGCTTCCTCTCCTTTCTTGGCCTTTGCCCACTTTGAATCCAAAAGGCAATCCACTGCTTTTGAAGCTAAAGAAGAAATTTATCATTTTAAATTATGTATACATGGGAATTAATATCTAAGTAATAATTTATAAGGTATTCTGGCATCTTAAAATAGAACCAAATTCAAAGGAAATTAAGTCAGACATGATCATGATAAACAATTCCTCAAAACCTCAATCTGTGAAACATAGCAATAAGCATTTTTTTAAAGTAATGCTGAGAAATAACTGACATTCAAAAATATGAAAACAAGAAATATTATGTAGAAATGTTCTAAACAAAAACATGTAAATCATTATAAGACTCACTGTATTAAATAATCACAATTAAATGTAGATTAAACAAACCAAAACTCTTCCCCTTTCACAGTAATAAAAATTGTCATTAATTTACCATGACCCACTGAAAAATAAACTCTGTGAACAATCTATTGCTATCACTAGAAGCATCTATAGGTCTGAAGAGATTAGCATTTATTTTTATATTATTTCTTTCAATCACTATTTATAAGCTATGGAGCCATATTATAGAGGATATTAGCTTAAAATGAGGTCTTTTGGATTATGTGAAGAACCAAAGCTCCTACACTGGTTCCAATCAACTTGCTTCACACTGAATTCTATTCCAGAGTTTTATAAGTCTGTATGTATCTTCATACATATGTATATACGAAGATATGTATCTTCAAGTACATATACTATCTGAACAAAATATAGTATTAATACTGAAAATAAATTCCATTAAAAAAATTTGCAACTAATATTATTACAAAGCACTTTCTTTTCTCTTTTTACCATTGACATTTCCAATCAAAGGATAATCAATTGCCTTATGCCCATCACCCAGCTGCATCTTTGTATAATACTTGGAAAGCACTTTTAAAATGTCTATATATCTGAAATTTAGGTATCTTCATAAAATATGTACACTACTATAACTTTACTAATATAATCCTACCAATAAAATAATCAACTCGGTGCCCCATCATATTGGTGGACTTTGTTGGACAGTTGAATCGAAGATACTTGGCTACAGCCTTCTCTTCTTTAGATGGTTCACCAACTTCCTGCAAAATAAGAATATTTAGTGTAATCATTTACTTCACAAATTCATGAGCTGAATTTACTTATGTCCTACAAATCTTTTAAAGTGGAGTATAAGCCTTTATTTCAAGTTTTCTCTGGAGCAGATCTGGTAATACATACAAAATACAAAATAGAGATTTTAAAAATTACATGTTTTTCAAATACTTGTTGATAGGACCAAAACCTGCCTCTTTACCTCAGCTAAGCCATTTATTTTGAGTTGTTTTTCCAGTATGATAACTACTTTGTATTAGCTCACCTTCACTCTTGCCTGGTCTCTTTTTATAAGCCACAAAGGAATAATTTAAAAGATAAAAGGTTGCCAGCAGTGAATGCCCAAATGTCAAAATAAGTAGAAACAGGTGTCATAAGTAAATGTTAAATTTAACAGTCAAAGCTATGTACCCTGAACAATGGACAACAAACTGTAGAAAGAATTCTCAAATTAACCAGAGAAATCTGTCCCAGCATGGGAGCCTTAATACTACTATTTCAGATACTAAAGATGTGTATTCTATTCTCTTTCAATTACTCCTGTGTACTTATTCTCCCCACCCATATACTGAAGAAAATTAAAGCAGTCTACATTTGTATACATCTGATATAAATATATTTTTAGAAGTTGTTATAGTGCTATAAACTACGAAAACAAAAAAGTACTGTCTTTAATTACATGTGTAAGCATTACGGAGAGCACTCAAGCACTATTTCCAGCAATGTGTAATCTAAATGTGAATGATTTCGGGAAAGTCTGTTTCTTAAATGAAGCGTCAATTATTAGTAAAGAATTATCTGCCAAGAATCTAGGATGCTGAAAACAATGCTAAAGACAGTTATGTTTTAGATAAGACATTCTAATAACACAAAATAGAAAAAATAATCCAAATCAGTCTTTATGTCAGTTTTCCCACAAATTTCAGATACGTCTGAATTCAATTATGTTTCATAAAAATGAGGAACAATTAACAAATCAAGCTACCAGCTTCAATTTTATCCTGAAAAGGAGTAATTTGTTGAAGTGACAGCCTGTGCTTTGGTTGTTAAATCACCTGGCAGCTACTTCTTATATTTCTTCCTCTGCATTTTCCAAATCCTCTTTTCCCAACTGCCCAATTAACAATGTATGATTCTTATACTCTGCAACTACCCCATCTGTGGGTTACATGTGGCAATAAATATTAAAAGCTCAAGCTATTCAATCCAAATGAAGACTATAGTAAAAACCAAATATTTGTATGAATAAAAAATCTTTAGTTTTATATAGAAAAATATGTATCATAGAAATATAGAATCTTAAAACATTGCATTTCAAAATTAACACTATTAACAAAATTAATTCACAAAATTTAACACTCCTGGTTCACTAAAATCTATAAGGTTCATCATAATAATTTGGGGCCTAGCCACAAAATATACTTTTTGACACACTAAAAGGTGGAAAAGTCTGTATTTCAATTTTTGTGTTTTTTAAAACTATTTATTTTGAGAGAGAGCGTGCACAAACGGGAAAGGCAGAGAGAGAGGGAGAGAGATAATTCCAAGCAGGCTTTGTGCTATCAATGTAGAGCCTGACACTGGGCTCCATCTCATGAATCATGAGATCATGACTTGAGCCAAAATCAAGAGTTGGATGCTTAACCAACTAAGCCACCCAGGCACCCCGGTACTTCAATTTTTGAAATCACGCTAAAATATATTAACATGTTAGTATCATGTTAAATGATAGTATTAAATTATAGTTGTATAATACAATGCATTTCTTAAGAGGCTCATCTATTAGAAATAATATCCTACATATTTGTGTATTCAAAAAAGTAATATTACAGATAGTTGAAAATGAGCTACTACTAACTGGCTTGTAGAAACCAATTCTATTTTATTATTACATCCACATATGCTCATTTTTTTTTCTCATTTGCTACATCTGCTGTCAATGTAAAGTTTTATGTAATTAACTGATTAGTTGTTACTGTACACGCTTGGTTAAAAATAACCATGGGAAGTAAGTCTAGATATACATAAAATACATACTTACTGAGTGTTTACCCTAGAATACTGTTAGGTGCTTCAGTTAATACTAAAATTTGTAAGGTATATCTCTTTTGTTATAATTATCCAGAATAGCAATTGTTATTTTCATATCATACATTTTTCTCAAGCACATCAACTTTAGGCATGACAAGTCTATACTCATACTAGCACTCAATCAAACCATTTGCTAAACACAGGTATAAATATACTCATCTACTGATTTGTTGACAGAGGCATCACATGTAAAATCTGATATGAGGATACACAAGAAATGGAAGTCTATTCTACTATTATATAGTAGGGAATCTGATACTACATGAATCAATAACACTTTTAAACCTCACTTTAACAATTAACTTCAAAGTTCACCAAGCTCTTCTAACAACATCAAGAAAGACTCAATCTATTTTTATTTCTTTTCCCTCCTCTGTAAATTAAAGATACTAAGCAACGATGAACAGAAGAGACCCAGAAAATATGGGCTTGGATAATCTTACCCAAGTAGACACAGTTAATCCATTGATACTTTTTATAAGTGTCAATAATTTCCTTTGAAGTAATTCCCTAGAAATGTAGTGAATTCTATCAAGATAATGGTATTATAACACAACTGATAACCTTCCTTGGTCCTTCTTCAAGTTCAAATCATTAATAAGTTTCTAATTTGTTTTGTGAAATATTATGAAACGATGATTATACCACATGTAAGTTATACTGCAGAATGCCTTTAAGTGAAAAGTACAGAATTTGTGCCATCTGCTGGGGCTCTGAAGCCAGAAAGAAAGGTTTCTATAGAAGACTATCAAGAGAACATGACCATGGAGAGCTGGTTAGATAGATCCTACCACGGAGTCACTCCCACTGCTGCCCTGCTGCAGCCTTAAGAGTATAAAACAGTCTTACTCTCTTCCTGTTTATACTTTAGACTATAGTACTTTCCCCTCTTTGTTCTCCTTTGATGTGACCAAATCTTCAGAGTATTTTCATAACTTTTCTAGAAACTTAACAAAAAAGTGAAGACCTTTTGGGAATAACATCACCACTAATACAGAGAAGCCAAGGGTGCCTGGGTGGCCCAGTTAAATGTTGACTCTTGGTTTCAGTTCAGGTCATGATCTCATGGTTTTGTCAGCCTCTGCACTGACAACATGGAGCCTGCTTGGGATTCTCCCTCTCCCTCTCCCTCTCAAAATAAAAAAAAATTTTAAATCTTAAAAAAAAAAAAAAGAAGCCAGGTCTTCAACCCTCAAATGAAGAGAACTTTATAGCTCAATGAATAAGCTCAAATGTCTTAGAAAGTGAAAAGCCAATAGGTTTTTGAGGCTAGACTGCCATCTTTGCACCCAAATACCAAGATGCTGGCTGCTTCAACTCACAATCCAAAATTATACAAGCTGGTTAGAACACTTTCTTTTAATTACTTAAATACTATTTTTACTTTAAAATAGATCAACAGGCAAATACTATAATAAAATAGGAGTTAACATTTTTAGCTGCATTTTATTTTAGCCAGTACTTAGGATAATTTTTTTGAGAAAAAGTATTAGCTTAAGAACCAGTAAGCCAGTCTTTGGGACCCCTGGGTGGCTCAGTCAGGTTTAAGTGTCCAATTTGGTTTTAGCTCAGATCATGATCTCATAGTTTCTTGGGCTTGAGCCCCCTGTTGGGCTCTGCGCTAACAACGTGGAGCCTGCTTGGAATTCTCTCCCCCCAACTTTTGCCCCTTCCCACCTCGTGCTGTCCTGGTTTCTCTCAAAAATAAATAAATAAACTTAAAAAAAAATAAGCCAGTCTTCAACCTTACAGAATGTTTTTCATTGCTATATTCAGTAGAAATAAGTTTGGTTGATTTGTCAAGTGAAGTAAGCAAAAAAGAAAAGGTTAGTCAACAAATTATAAATTTGTATCTTCATACAAGCAGTATAAAATATTTGAGAAATGCAAATAAATTAACAGAGTAAAATCTGAAAGCTGGAGGGGGCCTTAGATAAATTATCTGCTTTAAATTACACAGCATGTTACTAATAAACCTTCAGAAGAATCTCTGTATATACCCCCTCAACCCCGCACCCCACCCCCACTGCTTGACTCCTATTGCAAGCCCTCAGTTAAGCCTCTGGGGGAGTTTTCAGATTTAGGACTAGCTTCCTAGGTTCTTTCTACTTTCTTCATAAAGTCTCAGAGAGTCAGATTATATAGTCACAAACTTTCTCCTTCCTTCCCTTTTCTGAAATTAAGCATATAGGCCCATGATATGTCAGGGTTTTATTGCTAGGAAGACAGATGGGTACAATAAAATTAATTGAGATGCAGATTATAAAAGTTCTAAGAACTAGTAAGCCATTTAAATGTCCCAAAACTCAACTGAATACACATAAGCAGAATACTAAATGGGGTGTTTCTCTCTTTAGCAGGGACAAGTCATGTTAAATCTTTATGTTATAGTATTTAATATAAGAATTTCAGGATAAAAGTATTTCAGAACAATTCTTAAAATTATTTTTATTTTATCACTGGGGAGGTAGAAAGAACACTCAACTGGGAACCAGAAGACTTGATCTAAATCTGGTTTTACTACCTTGATGAGTGACTCTGGGTCAAGTCACAAAACCTCATTGAACCTTAGTTCATCTATAAAATGATAGTGATATATTAGATCAGTAAGTTTTATACTAGTAACACTTTTAGATGTAGGTCCTAAAAACAGTTTAAAGGACGATCAGTATGGGATGATATTAGTGGGGTACCGAGGTTATACAGCTTTACCATCTTGCATTCCTTAAGAACTACACTTGTGCAAAAGAATTCCAAACAAATTCTACTATCTGAAAATCCTCCTCAACTTTAAACTTTCATGATACTAGGCCAGTAAGCACTTTGTTAACCAATACGCACATACTGTATATTTTTTAAAACTTACGCAATTCATTTCTTAAATCTTAAAAATTATTTATTTTCAAATGGTTCACTAATTTGGATTGAAATCACTCTCATTTGAGAATCTGAATCATTAAGATCTCCTAACATTAATAAACATGTGGCTCATTTCCAGTTCTCAATGATCAGTAAAGTGAATCTAAGAAGAAAATGTGACAAAATAGTCCACTTCTTTCCAACTCTGATAGGGTATCAGAATCTGAAATTATGCAACACTAGAAAAAGCAAATGAATTAGCTACTTTTCCAAACTCTGATACCATACCAATCATTTTCTCCAATGTACAAATTACAATTCAAGGTCACTTGAATTTATTAAACCTAAGAATCTTTTCTAAACATGAAACATCAGGTAACCAACAGGAAATTCAGGTCTTACAAAAGAATCTTTTCTGTAACTTAAACTGTGAACTTTGACATTACATTTGGTCTTTTTGTCTAAAGTAAGGCCAATATTACAGTTTCTGATTTCGGGGTTGGGGGGGGAGACCCAAGGACAATATAAGATATTGTACATTTTTATTAATTTGATAACACTGCACAGTAGCACTCCAAGTAGCAATCCCAAGATCTCCACAACATTCTAGCACTGCTATGTGTAAACCTCCAGGTTGGATATAATAAATGTTAATATATTTTCATTTAGGAATATGCCAAGCTGATTTTTAACAACTGGATCTTCACATATTTATCTGATTCTCAAATAAACAGTACTAGGTAAGTAGCTATACTTTATGGAATTCACAACCTAATGGTTTATTTACTGAATAGACAGCTGTTCATCTTTCTTCAGTATATCGGAGTGCTTCACAAAAACCAAAACCACCCTAAATCTTTCATCCTTCTGGAGAAGGGAAAAGGAAGGGGTTATATGCCAAACACTCTTAATAACTTCTATAACCTTTAACAACAAATCACTGACTCACCTGTTTTTCACAACAACCCTACACCTCCTTTTTTTGAGGTACATATCCTTTTTTACAATGTGTAAATTGAGGTAAAAAGTTAAGTAACTTGCCAAAGTTACACAACTAGTATCAGTGAAACTAGGGTGCAAACAGAACACACTGGCTCAAGTTTTAGCTCCCGGCCACTACCCCTACTATACAGCTTCTTAATCTACCTTACTCTTTAATATAGGATCAAAGCTGGGGGGTAAAAAAAAAAAAAAAAAAAAAGGCAGCTTTTCAAAAGTGAATAAGGATCACCTTCACAATGTTAAAGGTGAAATTGTGCAAATAATGTGTATTAAAGAGCATAAAATGTACTCTGGGATATACGTACAGTTAAGTACAAATCTGACTGGCAACTTCAGTACAAATTCTAAGGAAAGTTACTGTATATCCATACCCCACCAATAACACTAAATTCCGAAACTAGGAATAGTATAATCAGAAATTTCTTCCATAATCCCCTTAAACCCTTGGAACTTGGGGCAATTTGTCTCGTAGACTTTCTTACTTCTGCCCAATTCCAAAATCCCAAATTTACTGACCACTGGCATCTTTTTCCTCCTAGTACTTCACAGCCTTCGGGAGAATTTTAACTTGCACGGCTCAAATCACCTGTGGTGTCGTCCAATTAAGTGATAGTTTTTGTTTTTTTTTTTTTAATGGAGAAATAAAACATTACATAGGGGAAAAAAATCATTCGAAGCAACGAAATACTAAGAAACAGAAAGACAATGGTGAGCGTTAACAATCTGTGATTAGTATATTAACAACTTACAACATTATATCCGTTTATGATAACCTACGAAGGTTTCTAGGCAGATAAGCTTATGAGGCAACGGACTCATAAAAAACATCCCGAGTCCAAGATGTTCCATACATTTAATCTTCTTGGCAAAAAGCTAGAACCACAGGGGAACCGGCAGGGGAGATACGCACAGATGACAGGCATGTGGAATGAGGGAGGGATGTTATGTAGGCTCTGAGAATGACACACTGGCATGTGAAAGGTTTCTGGGCGCGACCAGGTCGTTGTAGGACCAACGAGGTTGTGTTTATTTACACTGTGTCGCCTGAAAGCCGGAAAGCTTCAACTGCACTGTTCCGAGCACGGAGAAGGGGGGGGGGGGTCCTACGCAGCTGAACATCTGGAGAGGCAGCCCGTCGCCTAGGCCCCCGGGGCTGCTGACCAAACCCAGATGACTCCCGCTTCCACGGTCCTCCCGTTGGCGCACAAAGAACCGACTGCTTTAGGTCAGTCCTCCGCCTCCTCCTACCCTAATTACCATGGCCTTAATTTCGGGATAACGAAGGCGAGAGGCTGAGGTAGGAAAGGGAGGGGAGGAGCCCGGGGAGGTCGGCGTCTGAGCTCGCGAGGAGGCCTGGGCCGGAGCAGTCACAGGAATCCCAGGCTGGCGGACGCGCCTCCGCCGCCCATTCCGAGCGCGGCGCCTCTCACCTTCCGCCGCTGCCCCACCGCCTCCGCCTCGGTCTCGGCTGTCGCCAACACCGCCCCCCCCTCAGGCCCCTCACAACGACGCAGCCCGCACCCGGGGGCCTCGCGGAGAAACCGCCGCCCCCTCTTGCCCTCGGTTTCGCTCGCCTTCCCGGGGGCTTCCCTCGCTTCCTCTACTCCCGAGCGCCCTGAAGCCCCCTACCCCAGGGCTCGCCTTTACTACCTGGATCCGCTTCTTGTGTCGCCTGCGTTCCGCCATGTTGGCCGCTCCGCCCGGTTCCCTCTGACGTGGAACGAGGGGGGCGGGGGGGAAGTGGGTGGAAACCTCGCGAGACCGGGCCGTGGTCCCGTTATGTAATCTGGCGGCTGGCGGCTAGCGTCCGGCGCCCGCGGAGGGAGAAGGTCCGGGGGAGGCTGGGCCCCGCGCGGACCGTGTTGACGCCTTCTCTTTCCTCTTCCCTCGTCTCCTTTTGGTGCGGGAACTGGAAATCTCTGGGACCAGAAGGAAATATGAGAAGTGGCTCAGAGAACAGAAGGGTTGGAAAGAGTCCTTGGTTCTCAAACCTGACTGAGCATCTGACTCACCTGGGAACTACTAAAATACAGATTCCCGGGCCCCACCCCACTCAGGGTAGTACGTTTGGGGTGGGGCTTTTAGAGAGAGATAGTATTACTAAAGACTCAGGGAATCCAGACGTCTCTGTGGCAATTCCTATATGTTCAATGAGTCCTGACCTACCCACTCCCCATGTGTAAATTCTTTTAATCCCATTTAAAAGATGGGAAAACAAAGAACTGAGGGCAGAGATATGAACTGATTTATCTTGTCTCCAGTTGATAGACAGCAGAATTGAGACCTAAGCTAATTTTCTTTTACCATATGAAGTATGAGGTAGTATGTCTCACCTAAAACAAAGCTTGGATTCTCCATTCCATTTTCTGCCTTGCTTCTCAAAAGTGACCTTTAGAATCCAAGAGTCGGAACCTAGGGAAGTACAAGCAACTAGTAAGATAAATGGGAGAGAGAGCCTAAAAAGTTGGGAGTGAATTACTCTTAAAACTATTATTATCTTAGGGATTCTTTACCATGCTTACAGCTTAATTTCAAAAAACCGTATCTGTCTCCTGGATTTCTCCACTGAATGTCCCAATTAAAAAATCACTTCATGGGGCACCTGGCTAGCCCAGTCTGTAGAGCACAGGACTCTGGATCTTGGGGTTGTGAGTTCAAGCCCCACCTTGGGTGTAGAATTTCCTTAAGGAAAATTAAAATGGAAATAAAAATCACCACCTCCCCTACAAAACCTGCCCCCTTTGCTATATTTTAAAATTCTGATAACTTCATCACTGTTCAGTTACTCATATTAGAAACTTTGAAGGTATCCCAACCATGCTTCTCTGTCCATCAGTCACCACTCCAATGGATTCTACAACTGAGATGTCTGGAATTCTTCCCTTCCTCACCATTCTTACTGCCATTGCTTTGATCAGGTCTTTAGCATTACTACCAGAACTACTGTTGCGAGAGCCTCCTAATCATTCTCCCCAACTCTACCCTCTGAATGCTACAGGCCATCTTCCACTCCCCCACCCCATGGCTTCCCAATTGTGTACAACATTCATGGTGGCTAATGTTCACACAAGCCAAATGTCAAATTTCTTTTATTTAATATTTATATAAAAGCAGCTCAAACACTCTTTCCAGCACTCTATTTACATATTTGATGGCTGATGGAGGTAGCAAGGAGTTTATCCTAGCCACTTCTTGCTCCGGTTTCCATTTGATTTAAAATCTGACTCCTGTCATTTGACCGTTCTTTCTTTCCCAAATGGGGAGCATTGAAGAGCGCCTGGGTGGCTTACTGGTTATACCAAAAGGGGAGCATTGCTTCTTCCTGTCTTTTGCCCAAGCAAAACTTTTCTTTGCCCCTGAGCCCTGTGACTTCTTCTCCCTAGGGCTCTTTCTGAAAGTTAGATTTTTCTTGCTTCATAGAATAGAGAAATAGAGGTCTTCACTCATTACCAGATTCCTTTGGGCGTATAGACTCATTACCATGCTTTATTAAACGGGCTCTCCACTGTTGATTGCCTCTCTGGAGGACTGATGAATAGATGGGGATTTGAAAAATTCAGCTTCTTGGGTTCTACCATCCCAGTAATTGGAAGGAAATAGTATATAGAAATATATTCCCGGGGCTCTGGATGACTCAGTCGGTTAAGCTGTCAACTCTTGATTTCAGTTCAGATTGTGATCTTGCCATTCTCAAGATGGAGCCCTGAGTTGGGCTCTGCTTGGGATTCTCTCTCTCTCCATTTCTCTGTGCCCCTCCCAATGCTCATGTTCTCTCTTTCTCACTCAAAATAAATAAACTTAAAAAGAAAAGAAATATATTCACATTGATCAGACTTAAGTAAACTGGAAACTGGTACATTCATATTTTTGTTTTAAATAACACTTTCTCTGGGTCCATTTTATATGTTAAACATAGATGTGTGACTAAATAAAAAAGAAAGAAATTATAGGGATGTATAGCAAATAGAGGCCAGGCCATTTTTGGAGATGGCTTTTATAAGAGCATTTAAAAAATATGCAGCTGGGGTGCCTGGGTGGCTCAGTCAGTCGAGCATGTGACTCATGATTTTGGCTGAGGACATGATCTCACAGTTGTGAGATTGAGCCCCACATCTGGCTCTGGACTGACTATGGAGCATGCTTGTTATACTCTATCTGTCCCTCCCTCCCTCTCTCAAAATAAATAAATCTTAAAAAATAAAAATAAAAAATAAAAATATGTAGTTGATGTCAATGACTTAAAGTTGTTACCACAAAGAAAAATAAATTTAATATATTTAATATAAAAGCCCCATTTTATTTGAAAATTTATTAATATTTTTAAATTAGCTGATTCTTTAGACTTCTAACATAAATAAGAAATGGCATGGATAAGACACCGAGTATGTATCATTGGAAAACAAGCATTTTTGTTTTGAAAAAGTACTATATAACACGCTAGATTTCCTTATCTTCATCTTGTTAGTCAGGGCTCAATGAATAAAAGAGAAACTCATCTAAGTATTTTAATAAGAAAGGGACTTCCAGGGTTCCTGTGTGGCTCAGTTGGTTGTGTCCAACTCTTGATCTTGGCTCAGGGCATGATTTCATAGTTCATGGAATAGAGCCCCATGTCCGGTTCTGCACCAATAGTGTGGAGCCTGCTTGGAATTCTCTTTCTACCCCTCTCCCACTCATGCTGTCTCAAAATAAATACATAAACATTTTGAAAAATAAGAAAGGAACTTAATTATGGGAATTTGAGGTTTCCCAAATCCTTGAAAGGCTTGGGGCTGCCTGAATGACTTCCACTACCCTGCAACATAGATGAGTTAGGGACATCTCTATCTTTGGGGAGTCAGGAATCCACAATTAGCAATACCGAGTCCAAGAGACTACTAGGATAATTGTTCTGTTAGAAAGCCAGCATCAGAGCTTGTGGCCAGCACTGCTACAACTGCCTCTTAATTCCCAGTCAAAACTGGACACTGCAGTGAATTGTAGAAAGACCCTGTAACTCCATGACCTTGCCTGCCAGCAGAGTACAGGTCAGCAGCAGCAGGAAGATGGCCTCATTACTTTTGTCCTGATACCCTGCCACAAAATCAAATTAGAGCCAGAACTCTAATCGTAAGGGAATCAGGAGATCAAGAGTTTAGCCTTCCATCTTCTGCTGTTTAGCCTTCCATCTTCTGCTAGTTAGCCATATCTAACTACTATCTTCTTCCTTAAATCACCTAGCTCACGCCTACCTTTCCTCTTTCATCTTTGACACTGTTGAGACTGTTGCGGGGTTGTCAAGCACAATGGCCAAGAAAGAATTCTTGAGACATTTTCGGGTGCAACTTAGTAAGGCCATCTAAGCAGCACGAGGACAGGACCCATGGGCAGAAAGAGCTGCACTTCTGCTGTATGAAGCTGGTGGTTATGTGCTTAGTACTCAAGGTGGAGGGGACGTACAGGGAGTATTAGATCATGTTTTCTTTGAATTTCTATTCGTAAATAACTACTTTAGTAAGATTCCTCTGGTGCTTATCATTCAGTTTGATACTAACTATTGGTGAGATATACAGGCAGTCATGAGATCCTTTAATGTAGCAACCAATGCGTATTTGATCCTTATTGAAATTATGTAGGCTATAGGTCAGCCTTCTAGGCTAAAGGCAAGCATTTTTCTGCTTCCATCCCTCATCAAGACCATGCTTCTCCTCCTACTCCCTCATCCCCCACATGCACTTTCACACTCACATGTTTACTACTTGTTCCCCTTTCCACTTGCCATATCCTTCAAAGGTCAGGTAACAGGTCCCCTCCACAGTGAACCCCCTGCTGAAGTCTCTCTTCAGCAGACTCAACTGTTTCTTTCTCTAGCTCCTATAACATTTTGTGCACTTATTGTTAGTATATAAGTTCACACTATAATTTGTTATTTCCTTTCTACCAGACTGAACCATTCGGACTCAACGTCTAGTCCAGTGCCCACTTCATGTAATGTCTGAGTAGTGTCTGTCTGATTGGATAGGGGACCCAAATGTGGAGTGACCATTGAGTGGAAGCCAGTGGCATGGGCAGTGAAAGAATTCACTTGATGCAGAACAAAGGAGGTAGATTACTGAATACACCGCAAGGGAGCAGCGGGCAGGGCAGCAGAGAGGTTGTCAGCAACAAGGCAGTGGGTGGGGGCCATTTTCAAAGGCAGAAGAGAAGGAGGTAAGGCAACATAAGGAATTCTCTCTTTTTTGGTAACTGTGCCTGATTTTAAGTAGCCCATTGATCAGATGGGGCCTATAGGTATTTTGAGGTGGAGCACCTGATTGGCCTGTCTGTATTCAGTCAGGTAACCACTTGTAGGCCCTTACATTCCATTGCTCAAGCCTGTTTGCCTACAGGCAGCCTCTACAGATCGACAATGACAAATATCTGGCATTTAGGCGGAGGTCTCATCTTCAGTAGCTTCTTTCTGCTGAATGATGAGTGTATAGACATCCCTACCTAAAGTTGTTGGTCCATCAGGGGTTCTGTGAAGTTATGGAGAGGACCCTCTGATGGTATGGGCTGGAATTCCTGTTGAACCATCATTCATATACGGAATTGTTGGATTCTAGAAGAAACAAATTTAACAAAAGAGATTAAAGAGAGGGGGACCAATAATGAGGAGCATGAGTATTGAGGCCAGGAGTCCTAAGAAGGGAAGGAGTCAGGATAGCCATGAACAGGTTTCTTTCCAAAACCATCCTTGTTATTGCATGGTCCCAGAAGGAAGTAGCTAAAAGAAGGTTACAATGAGAAAGGCAAAGCTTAGCTCAAAAAGGGGTCATGATTGTATTGTGAGAGCAAAATAGTAAGGGGCAAACAGTTCCAGGTAAGTTATAATTTCTGAACGAGTAAATTTAGAGATCCTCCTGAAGGGAAAGGTCGAGAATGAAGTCTTGGAATTGGGAAGGAGAAATCGTGAGTTTCAGAAGGAAAGAATCCCGGGAGTTTTTCTAAGATAATATCATAGAATGATTAAATGCAAGAGAGTGGGGATTAGCAAGGGGCCAGATTTATGGGCCTCTAGGTCTCTGTGTGTGTATCACCTGAGTCTTGTTTGAGTAACAGGCATAGATCTCCAGTTGTTCACAACTGTACTTGGCAGAGGGCTCCTCATCTGGGGCTGGGATGCTCTTGATTCTGGAAAGATGGATCCAGGGGGAGAAGACATGAAGTTTTATCGCTGTTGGGAGTGATCAAGAGAACCTGATAGGGCCTGATCCAGACAGGTTTGAGTGGCTTTTTGTCCTGTGAAAGAGTCTTAAGGTATACCCAATCTCCGGATATAAGTTTTAGATGTATGTTACCTAAGAAAAGAGGGGTCAGATTTTGGACTGTACCTGTTTGGTGGTCAGTTCGTCCTAGGGATATAACATACAGTATAATTAGAATAACAAGAATTAAAAGAAACCCAACTAAGCTGACAAATCTTCCTCTAGTCCAGGAGTTTAACCAATCATTAAAGTAAAAAGAGGGATAATTTAAAGCACCAATTTGAGTATCCATGTCAGTTAGAAATCCAGAAATATTTTTGTGGTAATCTGGACTATATATATATATAACCCTCTGTTTTAATAAAGCATAGGTTCCTCTTTGAGCTGCAGTCAGGATATCAAGGGCCATTCAGTCTGGAGGGCTATCTTTTGGATTTGTGAGTGACTGCCTGATGACCTTAGTTAAAGGTAGCTGTATGCTTGGCTAAAGCCTCTACTGGTAATTTACATCTCTGGAGGCTAAGGGATTAAACCATCAAGAAGCCCTCTCTGCTTGATGTCTAGCCTTAACAATATCCTAATTAAGAGGAATCACTGACAAGTGGGAGAAGACTTGTCTGGGGATATGGGCATCCCCAAGTGCATTATCCAATCCAATCTTAAGGTAAGTGGGGCCATCCATTGTTTCCCTAAATCCATAGTTAATCCCATGGGGTGGGGTATGCTCTGGATTTTAAGGAACTATTTTGTCATCCCAGACACAGAATTGGTCAAGGTGATAGTTGAGTTATACAATTGACAGGAAATCCATTCCATTTTCCAGATGTTCAAATAAGCAAATGTCCATGGGATCCTCTTATTATTCCCATAGGAAATCAAGCATGAAGATTGTCTAGACATGAGCTATGGTGGTGATTTCTCTGAAGTTTCCCCTAAATTGTCTATCTTAGGCAGAAAATAAGCATTCCAGGACTATCTAATTCCAGAACTAGAATTTAACATTTGAAAAGGTGTTTTATTGAAACATAATTTTTTCTTTAAAATCACCTTTATTTACAGAGATAGCCAAATTAAGACTAATTTGTTTGAAAAACAAGTCCAGTTCTAACAAATGTGGCCAAATTTTTTACATAAACTCAGCAAGAATAGTGATTGATTACACAGATGTTCTAAAATCTGTTTTGTTGGAACTTTTCATAAGAAATCTAGATTGGGGGCGCCTGGGTGGCTTAGTCGGTTAAGCGTCCGACTTTCGCTTAGGTCATGATCTCGCGGTTCGTGGGTTCGAGCCCCACGTCGGGCTCTGTGCTGACTGCCAGCTCAGAGCCTGGAGCCTGTTTCAGAGTCTGTGACTCCCTCTCTCTCTGACCCTCCCCTGCTCATGCTGTCTCTCTCTCTCTCTCCTAGAAATAAATAAAAATATTAAAAAAAAAAAAGAAATCTAGATTGAACTTTTAGTAGCCTCTGTAGGTCACCCACATACTTGTCAGACATGCTGGCGATTCCTGGAGGTTTGGGTGAGTTTCTTTTCTTGAAGTCTCCAAATATCCTGAGGTCCCTGCACCTGCCAGGAAGTGACATTCTTTACTCACCTGGTAAGGCTGCTGGGAACTCTGTAAGCAAATTATCAGGCCAACATTTCCAATGGGCTTTATGGCTCCATGTTTCATAAAGTCAACCTTAGTCCCTTAAAGCTGGTTGGTCATATCAGAGTCCATGCAAGTCTCTCTCAAAAATGACATTCCAGTCAAAGTCTTGTTAAAATAACCAATGATGTCCTGTTGCAAGAACAGATTCCTATTGAACTTATGCAAATAACTATGATTGTCAAGGAAAAAAGAATACTCACTGAGTTTCTGAATTCAGAGAAAAGTTAAATGCTCAATTGGTTCACAAATGAATACTTTATCACATTTCTGTAAGTCACACATATCTTAAGAGAAAGTTCCCTTAATCTAGAAGAGCAAACCCTAGAGAGCCAGCAATGTTTCAAATAAATGTCACAAAAACTAGAATTCTTAGTCAGTTTGAACACAGCTTTAGTTAGTTTTAATTTCCAAAAGTCTTATTCATTTTATTGCTTTAATAATCAGGGGCACCTGGGTGGCTCAGTTGGTTAAGCAGCCGACTTTGGCTCAGGTTATGATCTCAAGGTTCGTTGAGTTTGAGCCCCATGTCCAGCTCTGTGCTGACAGCTAGCTCAGCCTGGAGTCTGCTTCTGATTCTGTGTCTTTCTCTCTCTCTGACCCTCCCCTGATCACACTGTCTCTCTCTCTCAATGAAATAAATCGAAAAACATTTTTAAAAAGTTTTAAATAAATGTTAAAAAAATTTATTAATCAGAATATCAGAACATAACATAACAAGTAAACAAGCCCAGAACATAGAACATAACAAGTAAACAAGCCTAATTAATCAAAGCGACTTTGTTTACAATTTAAGTCTCAGGGAAGTTTGTTAAAAAATCTCAGAAAAGCACAAGACTAAGTAGGATTACAGCTAATCAAAGACCTGATAAAGACAAAACATAGAAACTGGTTTTTCTGGGTAGATTAAAAAAAAACCTTTGTTTACATTTTCTTATCAAGAGCAGACCAACAATCCAAGAAAGCTTTTATTAACAGAAAGAAAGCAGCATTTCAATCTTATACCAGTGCACTTTTAAAATCCATTCATTTCTTGGGGCACCTGGGTGGCTCAGTTAAGCGTCCAACTTTGGCTCAAGTCATGATGTTGCAGTCTGTGAGTTCGAGCCCTGTGTCTGGCTCTGTGCTGATGGCTCAGAGCCTGGAGCCTGCTTTGGGTTCTGTGTCCCCCCCTCCCCCACCCTTCCCCCTCTTGCACTCTGTCTCTCTCTCTCAAAGATAAACAAACATTAAAAAGTAAAGTCCATTCATCTCAATCTTAGTCTGTCCTGACCATGCGTAAAATTCCTTTCCAAAGACTTCCCTTCATAAACCTTCTACAATTCTTGACATTCAGATTTTTGTCAGAAGCCATTTCTCTGCAGTCTCATTTTAGAACAAAATTACTTTCTTTTACCTTCAACAAAAATGTATTCCTATTCCTTATATCTGTCTTACACATCTCCTATTTTCCTACATACAGAGTTACTTCCCTTATTTCCATCAGTCTAATTATTTAGCAGAATTTTAACTCTTAGAAAATTTTAGTCTCCAGTGAAAACTAGTAACCAATTGTGAACTATTACATCAGAATTCTGTGGATGGAAAATTTATGAATCAACCAAACACAAAGCATTTTTTCCAGCAGACTGGAATATCCTTAGTTTTTATGCAATAAGATGTCAAAAGCAGATAAACGTTATGTTTCGTAATCAATGCTTTAGCATTCCATCCTATTTGGAAAAGACCTAGATGGCCAATGAATTCATTCAATTTATCATTTAAGCAAACTTTAAAGTTTCAGGTTACCAGACACTTTGAAATCTATCTGAACAATTACCCATGAAAACTTGAGAGAGACACACTACCTATCATTTTAAGTCATCTTTTCCGCTAACAAATTCCAACAGAGATCATGAGCTTATTTAACCTTCAGCAAACTTTGGTAGAATAAAAGTTTCAGTTAGCTTAAATACCTAATTATATTCCACCTGGGTCGACTTAAAAGTCAATCCGTTTGTTCCCCATTGCCAATTTCTACCTGGGGCACCTGTGGAGAAATCTGAAGTGGGTGGTGTTAAGTCCAAGGGGGTACTCTTTGCTCATAGAAAGCAAGGGGAGGGAGTCCAAGATGCAGGAGGCACCAAAGATGGTGTAAGAGCAGATTTGCTGGCCACACCCAAGGTGGTGCAGAAATAGGAGGAGGGGAAGGGAAGAGGCTGAAGAGGTGAGGTGCTGCCTGAGGGCAGAGAAATAGGACTCCCGGTTCTAAAGCTTGTAAGCTTGGACAAAAGAGCAGACGCCATGTTGTTTTTTTGTTTTTCTTTTTTTTTCCTCATCAACAAGTGAAAATGGATAGTCCATGCTGGGCCAGAGAAGACAGAGAGCTTCCCCAAAACAAAACTGGCAGCTGCTTGGCAATATTTCTTAAACTCCCCTTCTAAGGCAGACTAAGCACAGTTGATGTCAGATATCATAGCCATTAACATGGGAAATGAATGAGGGGGAAGTTGCCAGATACAGCAAGAGTACCCTGGGTCTACCAAGAGGAGGAACAGAGAGTCAGTGGCAAATATGTCAGGAGGTGTCCGGTCAGCAGCCAAACGCATTCTGCAAGAGGCACCTAGGTCGAGGTCCTGATTCAGGGTCATGAAATCAAGCAAGACACATATGGGACTTCTGATCATTTGGAGTTTCAGCGAAAGAGACCAAGCTAGAAAATAGTATTATAAGAAAGAGTTCCATGGGAGGGCCATACCTCTTGACCTAGGAGTTTGTAGTGAGGCCCGGAAACATCCTCAGGCCTTGGGGTCAAGTTTGATCTAACTTTTAAGAACATAACCCGAAATTGAGTGGAAAGGAAGAGAGGGGGTTTATCCCATACTGGGAAAGACCGGCTGCCGATTTCCAAAAGGGCATCCCAACCAAATGGAATGGAGCTCCGACTTGTGGTCACAATTTCAGTCGGGTTGTCCTGCTGACCTGAAAAAGGACCGGACCTAATACAAGGTGACTGACTCTTCTGGTGGTGTCCCACCACAGAGAGGAGTTGCGGCCAATATGGGGCGACTGACACTTTTTGGGGTCGCTGCACATAGAAGGCGACCGATTCTGTTGGGGCATCCCGAGTTGGGTGGTCCCACCAAGAGTGTCGCAGCAAATTGCCTAGCACTTTCTGTCGGGGTGTCCCCTGGCAACAGGGAGAGCCAGACACTGGTTAGGCCAGACCGTCAGGGAAAGGAGTAGCACTCACCACTCAGACGCATAGCGTAGGAACACGTTTGTCCAGGGATCAAGACGGCAGCCGGCTCCGCAGGAACAAAGCGAAAGAAGGCTAAGAGTTAACCGGCGTCAGGAAAGGGGCCCAACCAAATCTGCAAGCTATGCGGATGCACCCTGGGCGAACTGCCAATGGTGCCGGACTTTGGGAACAGACCTCGGGGGACACAGTGAGAAAGCAGAGGAAAGGGGTCCTTTGCCCTCACAGGTGAAGACAGTCCGACCTGCTCGCCCTCAGACCTTTAGACCACACCCCGGAGCCGCCCCGGCGGGAGGACTTCAAAGTTGTCTGGGAAGTACTGGGTCTAGGGCGCCGGAGGGCCAAAAAGAGAAAGGAGGGGGAGGGAAGGATCCCTGCAAAGGGCAAAAGGGGAAATCCCTCACCCTTTTAGTCAAGGGTCGTCAAACTGGTTCCCCTTTGGGCCTTTGGAGCCTCACCGAGGAGGAAGTAACCTTGGCAGGAAGTCGTCAGTTCCCAGACGAGAGGAAATCCAGAGAATTCCTGCAGAGTCTGGGGAGAGTCCCAGACTGGCAAAAGCTCCTTGGGCAGTGTTCCCCCAAGCCTGTGGGGGTGGGGGTGGGGCATAAACTCTTTAAGCCTCAACCCTTGATTTCGGCTCCAGTCCTGATCTCAGGGTTCATGAGGTGGAGCTGCACCGGGAGCTCCCTGCTCGGGATTCTCTCTCCCTTTGTCTTTGCCACTACCACCCCCACCCCCAACTTTTGCGCCTGCGCACTCGCTCTGTCTCAAGATAAATATTTAGGGAAAAAAAAGTCCTAAGTTCCTTTCCTAAACTATACTTTGTCAGGAAAGGGATTGGGAAGGGTCTTGATTTTTCACCTGCCAACTGGAAAACTTTCCTCTTCCATCCACCTTGTACCCAGGAATTGCTGAAACGAAGGTCAGTGTATTTAGTACCCTATTGCCATAATAAAACAATGGCCGTCAGAGATCTATTCATATTGTTACAAGTACAGACTTGAATTACCTAAGAAATTTTACATACAATTGCCATTCTGACCTTCAAGTTTTGCAATAAAATAAATGCTGAAAGCTTAGATTGTGCTTTTAAGAAATGCCTGAATAATTCTATGCTTGACTAATCAAAGGAGAAATTTGCTTGTCTAGTCTTAAATTCCAGAGTGAAGTTACTTCTTTTAATTCACATGTATGCTTTTATTGTGTCCACAAACCTATAGTGTAATAAATGAATTTTGCTCAGTCATGGTTTTTAAAATTTACTTTTAAATTTTTTCGACTACTCATTTTGAAAAACCTTCCGACTTATGAAAAAGGTGCAAAAAAATAATATGAAGAATTATCATCTACTCTTTATCCAGCGTACAGATGTTAACATTTTATATAACCACAGTACCATTTTCAAGCAGGAAATTATTTTGACAATACTACCTAATAACCTATAGACCTTTCAAATTTTGTCATGTCCTACTAATGTATATTTTTTTCTGCTTAAGTTCCAACTCCAGATCCTGCATTGCATTTAGCTTTCACGATTTATTAGTCTTTAAACTTAAAAAAAAATCTTCAATTTTTCTTTGTTTCATGACTTTGACTCTTTGGAGGGTAGTGGTCAGTTAGAATGTTGCTCAATTTGGATTTGTCTGTTTTTTCCTCATGATTACATTCAGATGACACATTTTGGGTAAGAATATCACAGAAGTGAAATTGTGCCTCTCAATGTACATGTTTGATGTGTCCCATCACTGGTGATGCTAATCACTTAAGGTGGCATCTGCCAGATTTTAATCACTGGAAAGTTACTGTCTTCCCTTTGAAACTGATAAGCATCTAATGAAGTGACACTTTGAAACTATGTAAATATTTCGCTTTTCATCATACTTTTGCCCACTCATTTTAGGGTCCGTTAACCCTAAAATAATTATGACAATTGTGTTTGCCAAATGGTAGTTTTCTGTTTCCATCATTCCTTCTACACTTATTAATTGGGATACTACTGCAGGGAACTATTTAGTTAGTTAGTTAGTTCTCAATTTGGCTTGACTCTCTGGAGACCATCACTTAGGAATGGGTTGTGAATGGGAGACAACACAGTGATCTTTAGGTACTGTGCTCTCTGTTCCACCCCACAAGAACTACTCCCTTTTGTGCTATTTGTGTGGTTGTATTGTATCAGGGGAGGAGGGGGAAGGGGTCTGGAAAAGAGCTCATGTGGTTTTGTGGAGGGGACCTAGGGAACATCTCTCTTTATGAATTTGTTTATATCCACTCCTTCTACATCAGGGCTGAACATCTTTGCAAGAAAAAGACTTAGAACTCCGTGATAGCGTATCCAACACGTGTGATGGCCTGGCAGGGTGCTCATCAGAGGAGCAATGTGGGGCATGAGAGCAATAGGAGTACTTTCTAAGAGAAGAAAGAGCCTGGCCAGGGAAGTCAGACCCAGAAACAGAGTTTCAGAAGGGGTGAAGGTTGTAGCACTTACCTAAGCACAGACCTCTGGCAGTAGGTGTGACCCTTGGCAAAGGTTGTTTACTGCATTAATTCAAATAACTGTGAAACTAAATGCACTAACACTTTGGATTCAAGTCGTGGGACCCTGTACCACTGCTCCTGAGTATTACCCAGAGGGAGTAATCTCCCCTTCACTTTCTAAGGTCAACATTTGGAGCTTTAACCTCAAGGACAACACTTTACTTCCAGCTCCGCTAGACCAGCCGCAGGGCTCTAGCTCAGGGACGCTAGATGTAGCTCCAGGCTTTATTGAGTTTCTGATCCGCCAGTGTGCAAGTCACAGCTATGGGTGCAGGAGCAGTTTCAGTCCTGTGTGTCACTTCTATGGAACCACCAGCCCCTGGAGTTGGAATACTAGCCAAACTTACCAGAATGGCAAATGATGGGCATTACCGACTCATATGGACACATGTAAGAGCCCAAGGATTCTAGCAAATTTCCAGAAATAAAGACACTATAAAAAATTGGGCCTCTTACAGATAGTTGAGCAAGTGGGACTGAGGTACTATTAAGATTTAGATACTAAAATCAATAGGGCTTTGTTTGTACCCTTTGTCTTAAGATAGTGAGACCACAGGATCTAAAGTTAAACCAATAATTTGCCCTAGCTTACTTCAGAACACACACATTAGCTATTTCCAACCCAGGAAATAAGCAGATCTTCTTCATAAGACATTATCCCCTGTTGCAAGTGAATAATAGGAACTATGTCATTCTGATTCAGTTCTTTTTCTTCTATGTGACTTTAATTGTGCTAATCCAAGATCCAGATGATGAGATTTAAAAAAAAACTTATAAGGGACACAGAAGCAATTATGGCTACTATGCAGTAGAGTGTCCACCTACCAGAAAAATCTAACTTGGGGTAAGGCATGGACAGTCCTGACTGAAAATCTTTGCCTTTCCATTGATTTTTTAAAAACATTTATTTTTGAGACAGAGAGAGAGATTTTTGAGACAGAGAGAGACAGAGCTTGAGCGGGGGAGGGACAGAGAGAGAGGGAGACACAGAATCTGACAGGATCCAAGCTGTCAGCACAGAGCCCAACACAGGGCTCGAATTCACAGACTGTGAGATCATGACCCAAGCTGAAGTCAGCCACTTAACCCACTGAGCCACCCAGGCGCCCCAACCTTTGCCTTTACATAAGCTTGGAAAATTCAAGAGACAAAGTAAAGAATCTGAGGAACAAGTTACAAAGTTACATGAGATTTTCCATTTTGTGAGCACACATTTGGTGACTTCTCTTGCTTCTCTAGATCCCCTTTCCACCTTTCAGGGGATTGCTTTGTGATCAGGAGCCCACATCGGTGGTCTCCCTCCCCCTCAGCGTTCTGTTTCCATTCAGCCAGTGGAGAGTGCTGGCAGGAGATTGGAGGGTGGGAAGAGAGGGTCGGGTAGTCTGCTGGTTCACTTCCCTGCTGGGAGGCAGTGGTCTGTTTCTGTCCTTGGCTGAAGATCACAGCTCTTGCTAGGTGGTCGTCTCCATTCAGATCTCTCAGCTGGGGTTCTGGAAACAGTCTCCTCCCTTCGGCCCTTCAGGTTTAGGCTTAAGGTAGTCTCCAGATGCTACTAGATTGAGGAGACATAGGCAAAGAGCTCTCTGGAACAAAGAACCTCAGGAGTGAGGCAATGCTGGATGCCAATGGGAGGGCTGGCTTGGTAACGGAAACACAGGGCAGGGGTGGAGGGGTGTCAGTCTCTCCTCTTTTCTTCTTCAGGAGGTAGAGTATGAACAGGTACCGCCAGCATGCATTTTTGCTACTTCCTACAGGGCAAGCCTTAGCAATTAAAATTATACGGATATTTTTCACGTACCACACTAGCAAAGATCAAAAGTTTTGATAAAACCGTTGGCAAGAGTGGGGCAGGCAGTAGGCACTCACTCCATCACTGGCAAGATGTAATATTTTGTTACATTAAAAAAAGAAAAAACAAAGCCAGGCGTAGTATGTTAATGCTTTCATGAAACAAAGGTAAAAGAATATATGTACATTTTTGCTTGTTATAGGAGGGTAATTAGTAGCTGGAAGACAGGATTGGAGCAGAGGCGTAACACTGAATACCTTCTTGAGCCATGTGACCCATGCATTAATTCTTTTTCTTTAACGTTTATTTATTATTGAGAGACAGAGAGAGACAGAGCATGAGTGAGGAGAGGGGAAGAGAGAGAGGGAGACACAGAATCTGTAGGCTCCAGGCTCTGAGCTGTCAGCACAGAGCCTGATGCGGGGCTCGAACTCATGGACCACAATATCATGACCTGAGCTGAAGTGGGATGCCCAACTGACTGAGCCACCCAGACGCCCCATCACTAATTCTTTTTAACTATAAAATCCAAGGTTTAGTAACAAAAGGAGTAGGAGCAGCAGCAGACTGTAGCTGAAGACAGAACTGCTTTCCGAGCTACACTGGAAACAGCACTGACTCCCCACCACCTCAGGAACAGGAGGGCCCAGGTTCTAAGGCCCCATCCTATTTGGTGGCCACAGCAGTGATAACTGGATTGGCAGAGCCTGGCCTAGACCCCAGGAGTCACAGACAACGCTTCCGACCAGGCCTGGCACTGTGGTGCGACGAGTGGAGGGGCAAAATGTCCCACGCTAGAGGAAATGAGTAAGAAGTGGGTACATTTCAGTCATAGTGGAAATAAACAATTCTGTTCTGACTGATTATTTGGAAAAAAGCAGACACTGGAGGTGGTGAGGTCCAAGGCCCTGGTGCACTTGAGTGGGCAGACATCCAGGACCAGGGCTCCCCCAGCATGGTCCTCCGCAGCCCCCCAGCACACTTCACCCACCCCCACTTAGGCAGGTGAAGAGGCGCGGCCATGAAGGAGACCCCCGCACAGCCCACGTTCTATTGGAAACATCTTATTTCTTAAATGCTCTCCAGGAATTAGTGTGGGGTTGAAAAATGGCTCCAAGCTTGATTGGCAAGAAAGAGTAGGTGGTGATGGTCCTAGCTCTCTTCACCCAGACACTTGAGTTACCAATCTCTTTCTGTCTGAACCTGTTTTGATATTAGGATTTCTCTGATTCTGTTGTTAGGCTCCTTTACCAGACAGAACTCATCACTCACAGATCAGTGAACAGCTGTTCTCTGCTTGTGACCTTGGGAGTAGGGAGGGCAGAAGAGGCAGGTATTTTGTTAATGACACAACAGAGTGTAAAGCCATGAAACAAGAGAGGGATCCTCAGACAGAATTACAGCATTCATCTGAGAATCTGACTAAAAATTAACAAAAGCCACACATAAATGTTTTTATCATTTTGTTTTAATTCATTTTATGAATTAGGCATGAAAATCCTTTTTTTTTTTTTTTTTTTTTTGAGTAAACTGTACCCTCAATGTAGGACTTGAACTCACAACCCCACGATCTAGAATTACATGCTACTGGGGTGCCTGGGTGGCTTAGTCAGTTCAGCATCTGACTTCAACTCAGGTCATGATTTCATGGTTGGTGAGTTCAAGCTCCGCATTGGGTTCTGTGCTGACAACTCAGAGCCTGGAGTTGCCTTTGAATTCTGTGTCTCCCACTGTCTCTCCTCCTCCCTGCTTGTGCTCTGTCTCTTTCAGAAATAATAAACAAACAAACAAACAAACAAATTTTATGCTACTGACTAAACCAGCCATGCACCCCAGCTATGGAAAGTATTTGTAGGCCAATTTCCTACAGATTTTCAGTTTTTAGAAAATAAGCAAACAAAACCAGATTTTGTCATACTAGTACCTCAAAGGCTAGTTCCTGGCTCCTTTCTTCAATAGAAAGTAAAAAATTTACACATGCGTGTATGCGTGTGTGTGTGTGTGTGTGTGTATGTGTGTGTGTGTGTGTTTGGGTAGAAACACAGATAGATGATAGATCATAAGATTTTAACTGCTAGGGATCCTATAGGTCGATGCCTTCATTTCACAGACTAGAAGGTGGAGGCTTAAAGAAGTAAAATGAGAAATACAATGATCCAGTTGGAATTCAAACTTAGATCTTCTAACTCCAAAATAAGGGCTTCTCCACTTTTGAAGTGCTCTTTTTAAGGGGGGTTTCTGAGGCAGTTAGTAAATACTGTGGTTTCTTGATGGTTTCAGGTAAATGCCAGTACCTGGAATTCCTTTGGCAAGCACATGGGAGCTGATATGGTGCAGCAGTTACTATATTATTTCCACCAGCATAAGAAAAGAAAAAAAGGAGCTGGTTTGGATGCTCAAGTATTCATCCTTTTACTGAATATGTACTCAGGCAAGATTGTGCTAGGTTCTGGGAGAAATGAAAGATGAATACAATTAATGATGTATAAAGATACTCAAAAGAATATTCACAATAAGATACCAGAGTGGGGCGCCTGGGTGGTTCAGTCGGTTAAGCAACCGACTTTCAGCTTAGGTCATGATCTCATGGTTCGTGGGTTCAAGCTCCGCATTGGGCTCTGTGCTGACAGCTCAGAGCCTGGAGCCTATTTCAGAGTCTGTGTTTCCCATTTTCTCTGCCCCTCCCCTGCTCACGTTCTGTCTCTGTCTCTCAAAAATAAGTAAAACATTAAAATAAATAAATTTAATAGAATTAAATTGAAACAAAAGTTGACGAAGACATGCCGTGCGAGTTCTTCAGAGAGCCAAGTGGGCTGTGCTCAGGTGTTCTTAAGCCCCAGGCTGAAGTGTCCTTAGAGGTGTCAAGTCTCTCGCAGAGCTGTGGCTTCCAGGAAGCCCTGGCTGGAGGAGAGCATGATGAAGGATGGCATTGTTCCTATATTCGCATGGCGCTATATTATTCCATCTGCCACCTCTTGGACATCAAGTGCCTGGCACTAATTGTCACACTCACATTACTTGCTATCCTTGTCCATGCTAAAGAAGGGCCAAACTGCTATCATTGGCATAGCATGAAGTAACAGGGACACACTCGTTGATTACCCAAGGAAAAGATAAATGAGAGTCAAAAATATTTTAAAATTTCTTTTCTAACTTAGAAAGTGTAAATGATGATTTTTTTTAAATTTAATTTTATTTTCGCAAGGTCAGCTGTGTTAACTGCCATGTAAGTATTTCAGTTTCATGAGGGCAACTGTATCCATTGTATAGGAGAGAAACAAAATTCTTAAAACAATGGGAAATTTTAAGCATACTTTGTTATCTTGTTCTTGAACTTTGACATAATAGTATTATTAGAAACATTGTGTGCACAGTGAAAGTTTTTTCATTTCAAAAAATTAAACTTGGTGTGTGTTTTCCTGTCCTTGGTTAAAATCTTTTACTGGTAGTGCTCCTGGCCTTCCTTAGTCTCTCCGTTACCCGAATTCAGCAGGAGGAACTAGCATTTGGGAACAGAGAAGTATAGCAGTTGTGTTACAGAGCACATGAATTGACACACCATCTCAAAACCAGATAATTGAAACAAGCTACTATCTTTAAATAAAACATTTTTTTAAAATTCTTTTATGTCTTTATTTTATTTTGAGAGCAGAGACAGAGAGTAAGCGGGGGAGGGGCAAAGAGAGAGGGAGACACAGAATCTGAAACAGGCTCCTGACGCGGGGTTCGAATCCACAGACAGTAAGATCATGACCTGAGCCAAAGTCGGATGCTTAACCAACTGAGCCACCCACGTGCCCCTAAAACATTTTTATGTTTATGAAAAGTGTTTGAATCTTCACAAGAATTCTTGCATTGTATTGTTGATCTTTATCCTAAAGTTTTATTTTATTAAGTTTATTTATTTATTTTGAGAGAGAGCATGGAGGAGAGAGACAGAGACAGAGACAGAGAAAGAGAGAGAGAATCCGAAGTAGGCTCTGCACTGTTGGCATGGAGCCCAACTTGGAGCTCTATCTCACAAACTGAGATCATGACCTGAGCCAAAATCAAGAGTTGGACACTTAACCAACTGAGCCACCCAGGCCCCCCTCCCCTTATCCTAAACTTTAAAACAAAGCCTTGATTTATGAATTACATAATCATAAGTAATTACAGTAATCATAAGCAGTAACCCAATCAGACCATTCATTCTGGAAAGTTCTCCACAAGGGAAGCAGTGCTTAGAATCTGTTCTGTGGATGTCATTTGTCGAACGTGCTGGTGAGTATATGCAAAGGCTGGTGAATAATGATTTTTTATGCTTCGGGCATGGAAGAAGTCATTAGGCCAGAATTAAAGAGTTTGTCCATATGCTCCCAGACAACAGCCTTTTACAGATTTGTCCTTTGGAGTGGCTGATATCTCTCTTAGTTACAACCTGTACAATCAGATGTTGGCTGATTCTTTCTAAATCCTGTGCTGTGAATCTTTGTGTGTTTGCTCACTTAGATGAGTGGTTTTAGTGGCACACCACTGGTATTACCAAAAAGCACTAAGGACCAACCTAATTTAGGAAAAGCTGAGTGTTAAAGGATTCGATACCTGGTGGATTACCATAGTAATTCCAATCTCATGAAAGAACGAACCAGCTGATCATCATCTAATTCATAAAAAAAAACAAAACAATAAAACCTCACATGGACAAAATTACTTTTGGATATTTTATTTAAAAAAATTTTTTTTGATGTTTATTTTTGAGAGACAGAGTGCCAGCAGGGGAGGGGCAGAGAGAGAGGGAGACACAAAATCCAAAGCAGGCTCCAGGCTCTGAGCTGTCGGCACAGACCCTGATATGGGGCTTGAACTCACGAACCATGAGATCATGACCTGAGCTGAAGTCAGATGCCTTACCGGCTGAGCCACCCAGGCTCCCCTACTTTTGGATATTTTGAATGAAGCTATTTCTATTTATCCAGTGTCTGGGGAACTAAATGTGTATCTGAAAAGAAAATGTTGCTTTAGTAGGATTATAATTGGAGTCTTAAAAATATTAGGAGAACTGTTTTCAACTATTATTTACCAAATGTTCCAGCGCTCTTTGTAGACAGTCGTAATTTCTGTCGGGTAGCTGAAGGAAAACTGCAGCAAATTATCAAGGCAAAGCACAAGACTGCATTTGACAGAACTCCAGCAAATACTGTTTTCTTCATAGGACTCGTTGTATTAGTCTTGTGATATCAAAAAACAGGTTGACAGTTAAGCATGTTATCTGCCTGGCCCATACAGACATTGCTGAAATTTCTAGTGTCTGCAGGACATTTTGCAGTGTTCGGAGAGCAGCTGAATGGCATTTCTAGTTTGTGATTCAAGGCAGCCAATGGCACAGC
Organism: Hyaena hyaena; assembly: GCF_003009895.1. NCBI lineage: Eukaryota > Metazoa > Chordata > Mammalia > Carnivora > Hyaenidae > Hyaena > Hyaena hyaena. Next base: position 831,528 of record NW_024080744.1, on the reverse strand, counting down.
CTATCTTAGAAAAGAAATGGGCTTCTGATGTACAACAGACACGGAAACTTTGCCTTACGGATTCTGCACCATGTGTCCAGTTAAGTTCATCAAAGAGCTCTACAACAGTGTGGAATCAAGACTTAGAAGTGCTTAAACAGAATTTAAGGGCCCAGGTAAGTAGAGAGGAGAAGCAGAATGGATTGCAGACACAAAAGGAAGACTCTTTCAGTGCTACCTGATAAATATAGCTCCTGGATTCTGTATCTTAGTGTGTAATGGGGCCCTAGGGGAAAGAGGAGATTCTGATGCTGTCTCCCTGGAGTCATTTCCCCAGGACCTTGGGGCAGTGAGTGGGAGACGGCCTGAGGTGACCACTGTAGGAGAATTGAACAATTTGGAAGAAAGAATGGATAGCCTCCTGTTACAGGAAGTGCTCAGGGAGTGAGGTGGGCTGAATTTAGAATGGGCAGGATGGTGGCCTAAGGAATTTAGAATCAAGAGGCAGAACAAAGGATGCTGTCTGTCACTGGTCCCTAGGACTGGGAGGGACACCCCTCCAAGGATGGGACGGGTGAGACTTCTGAGAATTGAAAAATTCTCACAGTGGGCGAAACTCTGGGGTAAGTTTGCTTATCTGGGAAAAGCAGAGTCCAAACTCAGAGCCCTAATTTAGACAACCCGGAAATGATTTCAGTAGGAGGAAGTGACTGGGAAAGGGGAGGGGCCATGAGCATCTGCCAGGTGCTGTCCGGGTGGCACTCATCTTCCTTGGCAGTGTGACTAGAGAGAGCATTCCCTCACAGCCTGTGATGTCCCTTCTTCTCCACTCAGAATACAGTAAAACATTTTCTCTTTCTATGAGCCAAGGTTCTGGTCGGGAATGGACTGTATGTGTGAGTCAGTGTTGTTTTTCCCTGTAGTGTTTGGAATTAGCTTAAAAGATGGGTGCTTTGTGGTGGGAAACATGACTACCCTGACTCCGTTCTGCCGTGGGTGGTGACTGGCTGGCCAGTAGACTCGGGTTGCATTTTCTCCCTTGAGTCTCCCTCTTCTTGTTCTCTTTCTTCTGATTTCGCAGCTCTCTCTCTTAGGTAGAGCTTTTGGTCAGGCTACAGATGCGCTTGGAGATATTTGCTCTGAGGAGAGGTTTCCTGGGTACTTTTTACTTTAAGCAGAATGCATTATACATTTTCTTATGCTTGGAGGCCTCTCCCCCTTGACACAAATGCTTGGGCCCCGTGTAGTCCACATCCTCCAGTGCTACACATCAGTGGCACAGGTTAGATTTTGACAGTGACCTTCAGGTACCCAGTGCAGAGCCATCTCTGCAAGAAAGGTGGGATGGCAGGACCCATGATGAGTATGAAGACTGAGGTCTGCAGGGCAGGAGCACCACAATGACCACCAGGAGGGAAACATACTCTTTATATTTGTGCTTCCCAGGGCATGCACTTAGGAGGGGCATGGTTAGGAAGATGTATAGTTAAAAAGCAGGGTTTCTAAGTTCCTATACCAGCTGATTTACCATCTTTTCTGGAACTCTCTCATCCCTTTTAATGTGAAATTTGCTGTTTTCTATATAAGAATGGAACTGTGGAAGGAAAAAGTGCAAAAACCTGGCTACTCCCCACACCCCCCGCCATCCCCCAAAGATACAGAAGGGGGAGCTGATATTGCTGAATATTTTTTTAGGCATCAAAGAACCAAAAAATGTTCAGAGGGGACTGACAGCAAATGGGCTGATGAAGGTATTATGGACTGAATGTTTGCGTCCCCTCGCCAAATTCGTATGTTGAAATCCTAACCCCCAATGTGAAGGTATTAGGAGGTGAGCCCTTTGGGAGGTGATTAGTTCATGAAGATGGTGCCCTCGTGGATGGGATTCCTGCCCTTCTAAGAAGAGACACAAGAGTTTGCTGTGTCTGGTTTCCATCACGTGAGCACCCAATGAGAAGCTGGCAGGCTTCACCCTGGAAGGAGGCTGTCACTAGAAGCTGACCATGCTGGCACCTGGATCTTGGACTTCCAGCCTTGGGCTTGTGAGAAATAAATTTCTTTTGTTTGTCAGCCACTCAGTCTGTATCATTTTATTATAGTGGCTCAGACCGACTAAGACAAGAGGTGGTAAACCTTTTTTTTATAGTAACAAGGTGTTTGCAACTCTTGCTTTTATGTTTTATTTGATGAGAATGACTTCTTAGCAGAATAAAAGCAAGTAAGCATTGAATTCAATGTAATAATCAGTCAATAAACCTTTTATGGTCACTCTAGCTAGCAAAATAAAATTACCTAGTAGGGAATGAACCAAAGGGGTAGTGGTGAAATATATTAGAAATGCATTTTGTGTCTTAAATGTGCACAGCCTAAAAGCATTCAGATTTTTTCAAAATGACACCTAGTGATGTTAGGTGAACTATTAACTTCTGGAGAGATTACTTCTCATGGCTGCACAATGATATCTTGTGACTATTAGCAGATATATCAAAGACCTCAGACCTTGTATTTTTGGCTTCTGTGAAGAGAGATTTATTTTCCTCAGGACAGGATGGACAAGTACAGTAAATTGCCTACAACTCTCTATAAAACAGACTTTTCATATAGCTATAATAAAATTACAATGTAAATATTTACTATCATGAGTAACTGCATTTGCTTGAAGTATTCTCTTAGTATTAATGGAAAACAAAATATTCCTCAGATTTTATTTATTTTTTATTTTCATTAAACTTTTTGTACACTTTATTTATTTTTGAGAGACAGAGAATGAGCAGGAGAGGGGCAGAGAGAGAGGGAGACTCAGAAACTGAAGCAGGCTACAGGCTCCAAGCTGTCAGCACAGAACCCAATGCAGGGCTTGAACCTACAAACAATGAGGTCATGACCTGAGCCAAAGTCAGTGCTCAACTAACTAAGCCACCCAGGTGCCCCATAAATATCCCATAGATTTTAAGTAGTAAATATGTATTTTTGAATATTCTATTGGAAAATATTAGAAAGCCACACATATTGTATACGATAACTCTTGAGTAATACATTTTTTAAAAAAACTTCTATTATGGAAAAATTTCAAACTACATAAAAGAAGAGTGAATAGCATAGTGAACCCTCATGTACTCATAACCCAGCTTCAACAAGTATCAACTCATGGCCAAAGTTTTTTCACCTATAATCCCACCGATTCACTAATCCTCCCCTCTTCTCAATGGATTTTTTGAAGCAAATCCATGGCATGATATGTTGGAAGAGACATTCTTTTCCAGGCCTCCTTTGTTCCTACAGATCTTTCCGGGTGGGCCAAGACTGCAAGATCCTGACTGTTCTTTCACCGGGACCATTTTTCAGGGTTAATCATTTACTGGTAACCTTAAGAAATGAGATAACATCTCTTCCCCACTCGCCTCCAACATTCCATCGCTAGCCCAAAGAGCAAGCCTGCTTACTGCTTGCTGCAAAATTAGTGGGTCCCCAAGCTCAGTGCCGCTCAGCCGGGATGCAAGATGCTACATGTACAGGCAATCTCTAGGCCCATCTTTGTTATCCCTGTGGCACTTGAGAGCAAGGAAAACCAACACAAATATACTAATGTGTGGGCTGCTTGTTGTGTCGTGAGTAGTAAAGTCCTTTGTCTCTGACTCAAGAGTCTTGAGTATTCTGCCAGCCTCCATAAAATAATAAGTGGGTAATGTTGTAGTTAAGGTAAAATCAAACCCCAGATCCAACATGTATCATTTTATCTGTACATGTTTTAGTATATGTTTCTAAAAGATAGGAAGTCTTTAAAAAAGAGGTGAATTTTTAAAAATGTTCTAGAGACCTGCTATATAATGGCCAACAATATGGCCAACAATATGGCCATAAATGACAATATTATACTGTGCACTTGAGATTTTGTTAAGAGGAGATGTTAAATGTTCCTACCACAAAAACAAAAAAACAAAAAACAAAACAAAACAAAAACCTTCACAGTATTATGATCGCATCTAAAAAAGGTAACAATTCTTCAATAGCACTGAATTTTTCTGTGTTCAAATTTCCCCAATTACTTAATTTGTTTATAGTGCATTCAGTAGGCATCCAAATAATTGTATTGGGTGATTTGAATCTTGAAACAATTTTTTTGTGGAAATCTCTCTCTCTCTCCATATGTATATATATTCACAAAATGTGTGATTTAAAGTATTTTTAAGTGTACAATTAAGTGGCATTGATTACATTCACAATGTTGTACGACCATCATCACTACCTGTTTCCGGAATGTTTACATCTAGGTGATATGAATCATTAGCATCTTTTAAGGTATTGATTTTCCTTTTTCCTCTCTGTTTTTCTTTGCAATGTGTCTGTTGAAGATAATCAGGTCATTTCTACTTTACACTTATTAAACAGTTTCTACCATGCAGTTTCCCACAGTTTGGATTTTGTTATGGACTTCCGCAAGGAGGCGTGTAATGCCTGGTTGTTTCCTTATTTGTGATGTTAGCAGTCATTCATGATCATCATCTAGATCTTATTTTTCAGGGCTGCAAAATGATTTAATGCAAATTCTATTTTTGCCTTTTAAGAGCTGTAATAAATACTTCCATCATAGAAACAGTTGCATAGCACTCCATCATGTGGATGCTTATTCAATCTGTCTATACAGAATATTACAAGTTGAAGATCCTATTTAGCAAACACAGTTTCATTGTGATTGGTTTTCAAACATAAGAGAGACGTCTTTTGCTTGCTGGCCTTTGTTCTATGCTCAAAACTAAAGTAGTATTTGCAGAAAAGTTAAACACTATTTCTATATGATAATTTGAGTGAAAATTTCATTGCCCAATACCATTTCTGTCTCTAAAGCAGGTTTGTTGTTAAAAAGTACCCCGGCGTGTCATTCATCTGGAAAGAAATCAAGCTTAGTGTGAATAAGCAACTCCAGACTCCTCTTCTTCCCCAGAAAGGTACAGGGAGCTGAGACCCTCCTTCACCTGCGTCCTCTGCTTCTTTTTTTATGCATGGATCTAAGATTAAGCACAGTGCTTTTTTTGGTAATAGTACATGCCAGGAAAGCACGTCAGCACACTTTTCCTCAGTGCGACGTTGAGGCACATCTGTTCAAGTGAATCAGTTCCAGCTCAATTGACTCATTTAGCAGGGACAAGAAGTTCAAAACTGTCATATGGATTGAACCACATGATCCCTTTGCCCCCAGAAATATTAATTATGCTTTCCTTTTTATCCTCCACCATAACATCTGTTAACTCACATTTGGCATCTTGTGAAACTTCTGTGCACTGAGACTTGTAACAGTTGAACAAAACTTCGTACAATTTTGAAATTTGCCGGGATTCTTCTTCTTTTTCTTTCTCTCCCTCCTCAGTCTCTCTCTCTCTCTCCATAGAAAGTAAATCAGCAAGTCACAAGCATATTTGAGGGTACAATATAATTTTCTGTTGGCAAAAAGCCCTACTGTTTTCAGATTAAAAGTGAAAGAAAGCAAAGCCCGGTGACATCACCCTGGCTTGTAGAGAAATAACTTCAAAAACGTACCTTCCAAATCAAAAAGTGAATGTGGGTACCAGCCTGTACGTGTTGAGCAATGCAATTTATTTGTTTGTTTTAGTTATCTGTTGCTGTGAAATACGTTACTCCAAAACTTCATGGCTGAAAACAACACATTTATTATTCTGCATAGTTTCTGTGGGTCAGGAATCCAGGAGCGGCTTAGTGGCGCTCTGTTCAGGGTCTCCATCAAGCTGTAGGCAGGAGCTGTCTGTGTAGTCATCTCAAGGCTTCACTGGGAAGGAGCCACGATCAGGTTCAGGCCTCAGAAGATTTGTTCTATCACTCGGGCCTCTCTGCAGGGCTGCCTGGACCCAAAGAAGCTGGCTTCGAGAGCAGGGATTCCAGAGAGAAAGAGCCTCCCAGACAGAAGAACCACAGCATGACATCCATCTTGTCTCTCATATTACGTTCACTAGAAAAGAGTCAGTAAGTCCAGCCACACGCGGGCAGGAGGACCAGGAAGCAGGGATCACTGGGGGCTATGTTCGAGGCTGCCTGCTATAGTTTCTTCATTTTAAATGTAAATTTAAAAAAGAGAGAATGCATTCTCAGCGTTGGACATTTAAAATGTACCAGAGGGTAGGTAGTAAGTTTCCTTCACGCCCCTGTTGCCAGTCCCTTCCTTGGGCAAACTCTTAGCTGTTTCTTGTGTATCTTTTCAGAGGCTTTCTGTTAAATGTGAAGTTGAGAGGGATTCCCTGGGGACAAGTGGAAAACCACTTTTGTCTCTCCTCCCTCCAGCCAATGCAAACCTGCTTTGCAGAGACAACTCTACCCCCACCCTTCGGGGGAAATCTGAGGTGGGTACTGTTACTTTTCATCTCCCTCTCAGATAATCAGGAGCTATTTTAAGTCATAACATAATTTCATGTCAGAAAGAAAATGCTAAAAAACTGTCACTCTGAGCTGGAAGGCCAAAGCTTCCGTTCTTCCCTGGCTTGGGCCTTCTTCAGCCTGGAAGCCTGAAATGAGAAAAAGTGGAGGCCTTGAGGTCAGCTTCTCTCTCTCGTTTTTGTACTTCACCACTTTTTCTTCTATATCCTTTGAACTCCACGGGATTGCCTTGTTCTCTCTGGGTTGGGGGATGGGAAATGGGTGACAAGAGATAAGGAACTCATTTTTTTTTTTTCAATATTGGTTCTTTTGGCTTCTTCAGAGATTTCCTTATGGAATTATCCCACTGTAGCTCTTTCGGTGTTTGCAAATGCTTCTGAGGATGTACCTCCAGCCACTTTGGGCTGAGGTCACATAAGGAAGCCTCTTGGGCAAGGCCTCCTCTAAGGGCCATAGGAAGGCCGGCTTTCTCTTCCGCCCAGCTTTCCATCTCATCCTGGGAAACCCTCACACGCCCTCCGAATGTCCTGGACTCTTTGGAAAACTGATTAAGACTGTTCTTGCTCCTTGAGGGTTTTAATTTCTCCCGCTATCTCGTTCGATTCATTTAGGAATCGTTACATCCTGGGAACAAGGAACGTCCAGTGTATCACCCCAGGAATTAAAATCCAAAAGAGAGGATGTATCTGCTCGTTGATCAAATGGTTGTTTTGTATGGGTAGAAAGTGATAGACTTTTCTTATACAACATACTTTCCACATGCTGAGATACCTTTGAAGACAAAATGATTATAGCAATTAAGTCTAAAGCTTCTTTGAATAACCCAGCATCCTCTGCTTAGCCACAGATGGCAGGGAAGTGGAGGTAATTTCCGGAATGGGGCATCTAGATAGTTGTGAGGGACACAGTTCTAGGACGTGGGGGCTTTTTGTTTCTCTCAGGAACATATAGTGTTTGTTACTGTAAAACTGGGTATCAAGGTGGCAGTAACCTTGTAATTACCATTCCCAGGTCTGGGTCTGCTGTGGTTCATCTGTGTACACAATTATTTCACTCTGGGTTTACTTCACCTCACCCCTTTCCAGTGGTTCCACAACAGATCGCACAGACACCCCACTCGACCTTTACCAATGCCCAACAGGCACTTCTCCAAGCCGAGGCTGAAACGCAGCTGGCTTTAAGTTGGGTTAGTGTTGAGATGTAAACACTGCTGCTTTGGACCTCCGTGCCCCGGTAGTAACCGTTGGGCTCCTACACAAACCTAACTCTCCATGGGACCCAGGAGATTTCCATGCCGTTCACATTGCCATAGCTTAAACCCAACTTCCTCCATTCTAATCATATCTGGGTTCTCAGATTCCAGTAACTATTTCCTCTCCTCTGTCTTTCCTCATATGCCCCGTTCAGGTCCACCTGCTAAGTTTCTGGTCTTCTGGGTGGGTTTCCTTCTTCTCAACAGGGCTCACTGTCACGGAATTTTGCCTCTGCTTCCCATTTTGGAGGTCGAGACCTTCCCCCACAGCTTGTGTGGGAGCAGGCAGATGGAGCCTGGACTTCAGAGCTCAGTTGGGCTCCATGGAGTTACTTATACCCTTTAGGTGAGAGCACAGGAAATGACTACAGCCTTGTGAAAATGATTTCGGGTTTAACATTAATGGCAAGTGAGAAGAAGATGAAGATTGACTTGGAGAATGTAACACTGTATGCCAACTATACTCAAAAAGGGAAAGGAATGACTTAGAGTCAGCCACATTGTTAAGTCAGAAAAAAAAAAGCCCTAAAGTGATAAATTAAAGCCAAAGAAATCAGATTTGAAAATAAACCATGCAGTGTCATCAGAATGCCAAGAGATATAGTTTCCTCACTAAAGTAAAATAAATTATTTAAAAGTGAATGCCATATTGTAACAATGTTAATTTCTTAGTTTTGACAAGTGTGCCACATTATGTAAGAGGTTAACCTCAAGAAAAGCTGGGTGAACTCTCTGCACTATCTTTGCAAATTTTCTATATTTAAACTATTCCAAAATAAGAAGTTGAAAAAAAAAGAATACCAATGGAAACATTAAAGTATTTACATTAAAAATAAAGAACTTCTGGGGCACCTGGGTGGCTCAGTCGGTTAAGCATCCGACTTCAGCTCAGGTCATGATCTCACGGTTCGTGGATTCGAGCCCTGCATCAGGCTCTGTGCTGACAGCTAGCTCAGAACCTGCTTCAGATTCTGTATCTCCCTCTCTCTCTGACCCTCCCCAGCTCATACTGCCTCTCTTTCTCTGAGAAACAAATAAAAATATTTTTAAAAAATAAAATAAATAAAATAAAAACAAAGCACTTCTTTACCCTAAACGTTTTTGGCAGATAAAAACAGTTTTTGAAGGACATCTTGAAATCCCATTGTTCTTTGCATAAACATGTACCCTAAAAACAATGTTGAAAAGAATTCGTTGATCCTTTTTGGTTTCACTTTTAGGAAACTCACTCTTTCTACAAGTAATTTTTGACCTATTATGAGTCTTCTATACTCTAAAGATACATTAGTCAACAAAACAGATAAAGATCTGTGCTCTCATGGAGTTTATATTCAAGTGGGTTGAAGGGGGAATCAACAATAAACATGGATATAATAAATGTGTTGCCTTGTATGATTGAAGATGATAGGTGTTATTGGGGAAGAAAAGAAGAACAGAAAAGGAATAGCAGAAGTGTGCATGGATGCTGGGCTGGGTATAATTTTAAATAGGAGAATCAGAGCAAGTTTCGTTAAGAAGATATAATGGAGCAAAGATGAAGGAGGTGAGGGAACAAAGCATGAAAATATCAGGGGAAGAGCACCCCAGGCAGAGGGAATGGCCCTTAGGTGGAGCTTGCCTATGAGTTCAAGCAGCATCCAGAGGTAAGTCGTCAAAAGCAGTAACTGGGGGCTGGAGGGTGTGGAGTAGAGGGGAGATAAGTAGAAGATGGAGTCAGGAAGGTAAGGATAGTGGTGGGTGGAGAGGAGCATAAATAATATAAACTTTTGGTTCTTACTCTGAAGGAAACAGGGAGCTATTGCAGACATTTGAGCCAAAGAGTGACATGATCTGTCTCATGTATTAGAAGGATCATCCTGAACTGTTTGGTGCACAGGCACTGGGAGGGCAAAGGCAGAGCAGGGCAGACAGTTAGAAGGCTATAGCAGTAATCTAGTGAGAGATACTGGTACTTTTGTCCTGAATGAAGCAGTAGAGATGGTGAGAAGTCATGAACTGGAGTTGGCTTAATCCAGTCTCAAGAACCAATTGTTACATTTTCTGGAAGTTTGCAAGCCAGTTGTTAAATGTTTATTAAAAATTGAATTATATAAACTTACAATTAAATACATTATAGTGAAAACTCGAGTAATCAATACTTGAAACTCCTCACTCCTTGTTTTTACCTAATTATTTTACTATTAATTATTATCTTTGCCCCTGAGGTCATTTATGTCCATCCATATGGTGAACATACTCTAAAAGGGGGCACTTCTAGGCATGTATCCCCAACTCTGAACTCAGGAACATGACATTAGGCATTTGTCAGCCATCGTGGGAGTATTTACACTACAGAAATTAACAAATGCTACAAATCAGGGTTCATTTTGTTTTTTAAAGAGAACTAGTTGTTAAACATTCACTAGCGCATCATTGCTTTGTCCTTCCCAGCCATAGCTAAGAATGGGTACCACTGCCCCACCCAAAGCTCTCAGGTTCCCTCGCTTCTATCATGTCCCCACCACAGAGGGGCAAAGCTTAATAAAGAGGTTAAATGGGTACTGTGCATATTACGATAGGAGGAAAGTAACATATTTCTCTTAAGCCTCATATCATTAATACATATTTAGTTATGAGAACTCACCGTACCTGCGACTGAATCTTTAGTGCTGGCCCTAGTTTTAATCCCAGAGTACTTCGAAGATGCTCCTCTGTGAGTAATGGCAAGGTTTCTCCATCAATTGCGTGATCTTTAAACACCTTATTAAAAACAAAAGGTGTTAACTTTGTCTACATGTCTTTAAAAAAAATTTCTGTATGAGGCAGCTGAGTGGCTCAGTCAGTTGAGCATCTGACTCTTGATTTCAGCTCAGGTCATGATCTCACAGTGGTGGGATCAAGCCCTGTGTCAGGCTCCATGCTGAGCAAGGAACCTGCTTAAGATTCTCTTTCTCTACCTTTGCTCCTCTCCCTGCCCCCCTTTTCTTTCATAAATAAATAAATAAATAAAATTAAAAATTCTTCTTTTCTTTTTAAAAAGTAATCTCTATACCCAATGTGGGGCTCAAACTCATGACTCTGAGATCAAGAGTTGCATGCTCTTTCCACTGAGTGAGTCCGGCACCCCCCAAATTCTTTTTTTAGGTTTGTTTATTTATTTTGAGAGAGAGAGAGAGAGAATGAATGCAAGCAGAGGAGGGACAGAAAGAGAGAATCCCAAGCCGGATCTGCACAGAGAGTGTGCAGCTCTTCACGGGGCTCAAATTCACTAATGTGAGGTCATGACCTGAACCAAAATCAAGACTCAGTCACTTGGGCACCTGGGTGGCTCAGTCAGTTAAGCATCTGACTCTTGATTTCGGCTCAGGTCATGATCTCACGGCATGTGGATTAGAGCCGTGCATTTGGCTCTGTGCTGACAGGGCAGATACTGCTTAGAATTCTCTCTCTCCCTCTCTCTGCCCCTTCCCTGCTCACACACACACTCTGAATCGGTCACTTAACTGATTGAGGCACCCCCAAAATTCTTGTTTTATACATAGGTATTTTAGTTTGGGAGTAACCATTAAGACTGCTTGAGGGTGACACAAAATGTGATAAAGTTTCTTCTTTTCAGTTACTCTCTCTTCTGTGCTCCAGAAGCACATCTGTGCTCTTTAACTACTCTTGGAGTACATTGTAATTCTGTTTGTGGAACTCAGTTCCAACCTGGAATAGTTATGATTGGGGGGGGTGGGGCATGTCTTGTTTACCAGTATCCCAGTGCTGTGACTGGGACATAGTAGATGTGCAATAAATGTTGCTGGGCTAGCCAATGAATGGACAAATGGACTGAGTAAAGTGTTGTGGGTGGAAACCAGGGGAGACAAATTTTACCTCTCACACTGACAGGCGCAGTGCGTCTGTCCACTTGCATGAATGGCAAGGGGAGGAGAGGAAATGCAGGTGAGGGCTATCATGCTTGGCCTTTCCAGGGGCCCTATCTGTTCTGACTGTATAGTGGGTGCCACCTTTCTTCTGGAAACTAGGAAGGCCGCTGGTGGACAAAGATTCCAGGCAGATAAGGAGATGAATCAAAAATCTGGGCAGATTCGGTAGTACTGTGATTTTATGATCTCCAGCTTCAGTCTGCCTGGCGATCCTCTATTTACTGATGAGCTTTCTCTTTTTTCTGTTTTCAAGCTTTCTTCACACTCTTCAAACTTAAAACCTTACAGAATCCTCCCTCATTTTCAGCAGATCACATAACTTCCTAATAAGAAAAGAAAAGAGAAAAGAAAAAAAGAAAAGGGAAGGAAAGAAAGGGAAGGGAAGGGAAGAAACCAATAGATAAGAACTTCCTCTAATTCTTCCCAGCGATCTAAAAACTTATATTTTCTCCCTTGGTCCTGATATGGTGGAAGAGGGCCTCTCACTGTTTGCAGACAACCTCTCCATGGGTAGTGTGCGTCCTTACCCCACCTCAGCTTCACTCAGTAGATAATCCACTCTCTCAGCGTCAGTCTCCCCTGTTGGGCTGGCTCCTTTCCGTTGGCACTTACCCAAGTCTCCGTCACTAAGCAAACAATAATAAGGCACCTACACAAATGCCTCCTCACTCCGTCTCTAGATACAGCCCCATACCTCTCATCTCCTTCACACGCCAGTTTCTCAAGAGTTTTGAACCTCCCTGCCTCAATACTCTTACTGCCCCATCATTCCGCAGTCTTGAGAACTCTGACTTCTACCCTCACTAGTCCACTGTACCTGCTTGCCTCTGGGTCCCGGGTGACTGCTGTTATCAAGTGCATGGATGTTTCTGGTGTTCCTGGCTGCATTTGACATTGTTGACCACTTTTTCATAAAAAAGGCTCTTTCCTGGCCTTTGCGAGACTCTCCCTCCTGGGTACTCTGTGCCTTTCCTTCTCAGTCACTTCCGGGGCTATCATTTCTGTATCCATTTTTATGTGTTAGGGTCCCTTAGGCTTCTGCCTCAGGTCCTTTTTGGTCTTCATCTCAGTCTCTCTCTCCCTGCTTCAGTGAATATCTCTTTCCGCTGAAGGCTCCCTAATGTATACATTAAACTTAGAAGCGAATCACGCCAATTCTGACTTTTCGATAGTGTTCTTATCTACCCGCTCCACTGGTGCTTCCCCACCAGTCTTGCGGCCTTCAACCTGTTTTCACACGAACCACCTGAGTGACTTTTCTGAAATGTAAAGCTCAGCATGCCACTCAGGCTTAAAGCCTTCACTGCCTACGGGATAAAGCCACAGTCCCTCCCTGGGTCTCCACAGCTCTTTTGACCTGGCCCCTTCCCCTCCTCCAGCCTCCTGTCTTGCCATTCTCCCCTGTCCCACTTGGTTCTGGTCTTCTCTGTGCCACTGCAACTACTTTCAAAATCCCAACTGTGCTAAATTCTTTCTGGTTCCTGGTCTTCACTTGGGAATTTTTCCTTTGCCTCGCTTCCACCTCCCCTCCCCCCTCAGCTAGTAAACTCACTGACAGATGCCTTTCCCTTCAGGAAGCCGCGTGGCTCTCCTGTGTGTTCCCACCAAGCTGTGTACCTGCTCTCTCCTAACATGTCCACAGTGATGTGGAGTTCCTTACTAGTGTCTCTCTTCGAGACTTTAAGCTCAGAGACAAGGGGAACCATATTTGTTTGTTTCCACTATTTTGGAGGCCGTGCCTCAGGACGAGTGAAAAGTCAAGTCTTTTGAAGAAGCTTCTGTACTAGGAAATTTGTGTTCTAATAGATTTTAGTTATTTATAAACTGTGTTTACTAAGTAATTATTTTGTTTCCTACTTTAATTAAGGAAATTACAGAATGGCTACTATGAATTAACTTATCTTTTTTTTAAATGTTTATTTGAGAGAGAGAGAGAGAGAGAGAGAGAGACAGAGCATGAGCAGGGGAGGAGGAGAGAGAGAGGGAGACACAGAATCCGAGGCAGGCTCCAGGCTCTGAGCTGTCAGCACAGAGCTGGATGAGGGGCTCAAACTCACGAGCCGAGAGATCATGACCTGAGTCAAAGTCAGACGCTTAACCGACTGAGCCACCCAGATGCCCCTGAATTAACTTGTCTTAGGCCAAAGTGAAAAAGTTGACACTTTGGGTTAGGCTTGTAGCCTTATCTTGGGGAAACATATGATTTCTCTTCAAGTTTCTTGAAGTATCAGGATAACTTAAAGATCCCTTTTACCACCTTTGACAGCACATAAGGGCCCGGGTAGCCTTGACTGTAAACCATATGGCCCAATATCTTCAGTGCACAGTAATTATGGTGGAAGGAGCTAGATTTGTAGTCACATACACATTTATCAAGCACTCACTCTCTTAGCTGCTGTGATGCTAAGTTTTACTCAGCTGCAACATAGGGTTAATATATTCTTCATAGAATTTATATACATTAAATTTAAAAGATAATTTAAATGATGTGCCTGGTACAGTGCCTGGTATATAGTCCATGCTCAGCAAAAAGTAGGTATTGTTATAATAATGAGACAACCCTTGTATAAAAGGTTAAGTGAGTTGCCAAGAAGCTGAGCCTGCCTGGTAGAGAACTTATAAAATAAAAGGTGTCTCTATCAGATAAAGGGTTAATATCCAGAATCTATAAGGAACTCACCAAACTACACGCCCGAAAAACAAACAACCCAGTGAAGAAATGGGCAGAAGACATGAACAGACACTTCTCCAAAGAGGACATCCAGATGGCCAACAGACACATGAAATGATGCTCAGCATCCCTCCTCATCAGGGAAATACAAATCAAAACCACACTGAGATACCACCTCACGCCAGTCAGAGTGGCTAAAATGAGCAAATCAGAGAACTCTAGATGCCGGCGAGGATGTGGAGAAACGGGCACCCTCCTACACTGTGGGTGGGAATGTAAACTGGTACAGCCCCTCTGGAAAACAGTGTGGAGGTTCCTCAGGAAACTAACAATAGAACTCCCCTATGGCCCAGCAATAGCACTGCTAGGAATTTACCCAAGGGATACAGAAATGCTGAGGCATAGGAGCACGTGTACCCCAATGTTCATAGCAGCACTCTCCACAATAGCTAAAACATGGAAAGAGCCTAAGTGTCCATCAACAGATGAATGGATCAAGAAGATGTGGTTTATCTATACCATGGAATACTACATGGCAGTGAGAAACAATGAAATCTGGCCATGTGTAGCAACATGGATGGACCTTGAGGGTGTTATGCTGAGCGAAATAAGTCAGGCAGAGAAGGACAAATATCATATGTTTGCACGTATAGGAGGATTAGGAGGAACTTGACGGAGGACCAAGGGGGAGAAGAAGGGCGGAAATGGTGGGGGAAAGGGAGAGAGGCAAACCATGAGAGACTCTTGAATGCTGACAAAAACTGAGGACTGATGGATGGGGGGGGGGGGATGGGCATGGAGGAGGACACTTGTGGGGATGAGCACTGAGTGTTATGTGGAAACCAATTTGACAATAAACTATTTGTAAAAAATAAAAATAAAAAAATAAAATAAAATAAAAGGTGTCTCACTCTGATCCAGGATTTTCTCTGCTTAATCCTGCTGCCATTCAGAAAAAGGGGTGCTGGTAAAAATGGTTAGATATATTAATGGTGGGAAGTTTAGGCCCATTTCTCTTTCCTTTGTAGTGATTCCAGTGAGCAATGAAGGGATGTATTTTCTTTTCTTTTTTTTGAAATTTTTAGATGTTTACTTATTTTTGAGAGACAGAGACAGAGTACAAGCAAGGGCAGAGAGAGAGATGGAGACACAGAATCTGAAGCAAGCTCCAGGCTCTGAGCTGTCAGCACAGAGCCCCATGCGGCCCTGGAACTCACAAACTGTGAGATCATGACCTGAGCCGAAGTCGGGTGCTTATCCGAATGAGCCACCCAGGCGCCCCAGGATACATTTTCAAACAGAGGCCGGTTGACAGCCAGGGCCTGACTTGCATGAAGACCCAAGCCTCAGCCTTGGAGGATGAACCTGGGCCCGAGGAAAAGTTGCAGGATATGTGGGTGTCGCTCACATGTCCCTCCCACCTCATTGTCAAGACAGCAGTTTAAGCCAAGCACCATATAAACATACACTTAATTTTAGTAATTTCAGTTCTTTTTAGACAGAGAATATTTTATCTGGTGAGTTCTTTGAATGAGACGTTTACTTAGAACAAACAAGATGTGTCACAGGGTCTCCTGGATGTCCCTGAACAACTAAGTGACCAACTCTCTCTCTCTCTCTCTCTCTTTCAAAGAATTCATTTGCATCTGAGTTTTAGTTGTGCTTCTTTTTTTTCTGGGTTTCTTTTTATACCTACAGGAGACAGGTGGTAGGAGGTTGCTGAGTGGCCACCAAAGGCAGAGATGAGAAAGAAGAGGACAGGGTGGGGGTGGGGAACACGGTCGGTGTGACCCTGACTGGTCCCAGGCTGTGACATACTAGACAGGGTGCCAGTGGCAGCTGAGCCCAAGTCGAGCTGTGCTGCTTCTGGGCTAGTTGCACTCAGTTGCACCCAGGGTGATTCTCTCTGTTTCTGTACAAGAATACTGTCCCTGAGCTTGGCTGCGGCGTGCCCAGCAGGGTAGTGCTCTTCTTGCAGTTGATTTCACCAGCAATCGCTGGTAGAGAATAGGCTAATGAGGACACAAGAGCAGAACTTGATCCTAACCACATTTGAGAAACACCTAGAAATAACTGTTCCATTTCTTGGGGTGGGGAAAGGAGCGCCGACATCCTGTTGGTGAGAGATAATGAGTCAGCAAAGTGTGGGGCATTCCTGTTTATGTGACTTCTGTGTACCCCCGAGAGGCCATTTGGGATGATAAAGTATGAAATGCATGTAGCATCATTTATTACAAGAGCAGTTATCATCAGTGGCCCTTCCATGCCTGGAGATCTCTGGCTGATGAAGACTAATGAGAGTCAAACAGATTCGGTCCACCAGAAGCCAGCAATCACATGTTCATTGCTTATTTGACTGTTGCTTATTTCGGACAGTTATCAAAGTTTGGTAACTGCTGTACTGGTGGTTGATGGCGGCACTTGATAAGTGGAATACATAAATTTAAAAAGGGATATCCCCATGGTTAATGACTAATAATAAAATAATAAGGTTAGACTCATTGAATGGGAGAGAATAGGACACAAATTTTTTATCATGTAAAAAGACAAAGTTGGATTTGCCACCCACCCCACCATACAATTTGCCCGATAAGTAACCTGAGTTTCTGTGGTCTTGAGAAGTCTCAGATAGCATGGGGAAATTAACGCTCATCGAGGACTTATAAGGTGCTAAGCCCTCTTTGCTGCTTACAACAATCCATCGAGAATGTATTATATAATTATCCCCACTTTACAGATGAAAAACTGTGCACTAAGAAGACAAGCCTTTTAGTCCTAGGTCACATGTCCAGAAAACGGAAAAGCCAGGATTTGAATTTGTACTTTCTGGTTTCATAAGCCATCCTCTTAACTACTACTCTATCCACCTTTCTGTGAGTCCCATAAACAGAACAAAAAAATAAAAAGAAGAATTAACAGCATTACACTGAAGGAAAAAAATGATCACAAAACCAAGATCTGAAAAAGCTATTTCTAACATCAGTTAATGATGTTAAATTATAATGTCCTTTCTTTGCATTTTTTCCCTTTAACATATAAACCAAAGACAATGACACCAGATTTAGTAAGCAAATTGCAGCTTAAAGTTATGTTATTAAAATCACTTGAAGAAATAAACTTTCAGTATGAAAATGTAGCACTGACATAAACTTCCAAAACTGGCCAACCCATCATTTTTGTCACCAGTTTTCCCATATGAGTAAAACTAGTCTTCTTTCCAACTGTCCTGATGGTTCATTGTGATTCAAAAAATAGTACTTTATCCGCCAGATTGAGTTATATGTGTGTATTCACTTTTGTATATTACCTCTATATTATATAGAATTTAAAAATAGTTAATTCCTTATTTTTCAGATCGATAGGCTTGTTATTCTTTTTAGAATAAAGAATATATTTCTATTACCTATTATGAGTAGCCTAAAACTTCTGGTACAGAAGTACGTGCCCCCCACTGTCTGCTATATGCAAGAGTAGGGAATGTACTCATCATTTCTCACTACTTTTGGATGTTTGGCCTCTGAGTCTCCTAATTTTGGGTAAATTTACCAATCTCCCACGAGTCTCGATGGAACAGAAACTAATGCCAGACATTGGCTTTCCCAGCCTCCCCTGCAGATGGGGTGTGGAGACATGACCCAAGATTTAGCAATCAGAGGCGCCTGTCCCAGGTCAGCTGATGACATACCAAAGGGTAGATTATTAGCAGTCTTCTCTGAGAAAAAAATGCAATTTGGCAGGACTCGTTTTGAAGGAAATATATTTCAAAATGCCTTATTTTTATGAAAACACTGGAATGTTCACTTACCTGAGCATAATCTGAACAACCTGGAAGGCCACTTATGAAGTTGTGCACATCATTCACGGTCCATTTCTGAATATCTTCATCCAAAGACAGATTTCCCCGGATTGTAACCAGTGGGTATGCTCCTTTAAAAATGGAAAGGAAATTATTTTGTGTTATATAATTTCCAGGGAAAAGGGGGAAACTCAGAGCACGGTTTTATGTATACAGCTACATTGATTTCTGTATATTCTATTACCACAGAGGTCCCTTTATATATACAGCTATGTGTAAGCCATTTTTGGAAAAGTTTAGCAGTCTCCTTTCTTTCCTTCCTCTAAAGGATCTTCAATGACAGCATTACTGTAAATACACAAAGAAGTTCCAGACTGCTCCATTTTCTCTCAGATTCTAATAGGCATGCACTGCGGATTTCATTCTCCAGATGAACACTGTTACACTCTCTGACGTTACATGACTTCTCATGCTTTCTAGGTGACACGAGAATGGAGGCACGTACTCATCAGAATGGCAAATAAACACTTTGTGAGGGAAACAGTTGGTTTGGTGACTAGATTACAACCGTCTCCCCCAAATCTCTGTGTTTTAAAATATGTTTAATCAAAAAAAAAGTTCTAGAAACTATTCAGTGTGTGTTTGGGAGGATAGTGTGTTAATGTTTTTAGGTCATAAGGTATCCTAACAGTAATGGGCATGGAAAGTTAATGCTTTTGTTTAACTGTTCTATTGTTTCCTGCACTTAAATACAGGGGAGATAGAATTCATACTTTTAAGCAAGAAGTCCCTCTGATTTGTTTTGAAGGAGTGAACAGCAAAGTGAATCAAAATTTTAATTTAAAATTCTGGTAGGTTTCCCCATCCTTCCTCATTCTTGCCTTCCTAGCTTTGGCTGAGAATTCTCTATACAACAATATATAAATAGGGACAAGTTTCACCAATATGGCTTACTGGAACGAACATAATAAAGGGACTTCATGAAGACATAGCCCTACATAGGATTAAGAAAAAGAAGAATAAGGGGCGCCTGGGTGGTTCGGTCATTTAAGCGAACGACTTCAGCTCAGGTCATGATCCCTCGGTTAGTGGGTTTGAGCCCTGTGTTGGGCTCTGTGCTGACAGCTCAGAGCCTGGAGCCTGCTTCGGATTCTGTGTTTCCTTCTCCCTCTGCCCCTCCCACTCGTGCTCTGTCTCTCTCTGTCTCAAAACTAAATAAACTTTTAAAAAAAAGAAAAAGAAGAATAAAAGGAAACAGGATGGGAATAGTATATTACGTAATAACTTAAGGACGGGGTGACCTGTGGCTCGTTAGAATCTACCATTGGCCCCGGACACCCACCTGGCAGAGACGGTTGAGGAATTGGAGGGCAAACGCCATTCTTTTCACCACAGGCTGCAAAGCCTTGCTCTGAAGTCTTCTCCTTTGCACCATCCCAGGCCTTTGCTTCTAGGGGAGCACTATGAGCTCCCCAAGGTTTCTTATGGGTGGACTCGAGCTCCCCACAGGTGTTGCCAAGAGCTGGCTTTTCGCTGGTTTCGCTTGACTTCTGATTGTTGAGAGCTTCGGTTTCTGGTTCTTTTGCAAATTCATCCTCTTCGTAGGGAATCACACGAGGCTGGCCTAAGATTTTTTCTTCTACTTGACTTTTAGAGCTCTCCGTATCACTGTCTAGAACTTTCTGATTCCCAGTACCTCTCCTGAGACGACGACATTTCTGGCCCCAGCTCTCTAGAAGATGTGGACCAGTTGCCACTAGCGTGGGGTTTCCCTGAAGGTTTCTCAGGGTGCTCCTGTGGAAATGCAGGTCACTGGCAGGGAGCATCCTGCCATGGTAGCTGGCTGGGCCAGGTGGGATACTGGAGCCACAGAGGAACGGTATCCCTCGCCCTGCTAGTCCCTTGGGATTCACTTTTTCTACTCTCCTTTGCTGGTAAATGGCATGCATTTCCATGTCCATCCTAAAACCAACACAATATATTGTATACATTCCAAGGAAACTGATAGAAATATAATCTTAATGGTTCTCTGCATTCCCTGAGATGAAACCTGTGCCTTTCCTGAGACTTCACACTACTTATCGGAAGTTTGTTGGGTGGAAACACAAATTCCCCTAAAAATTCACTGGGAAGGAAAGTTTAGAAAAAGACCTGAGGATGAAAGGTTTGGTCAAATCCCACAGTGGAAGCCCAAATCTCGTCTTTAAATCATTACCTCTAATATATCTGGCAAATTTTGCAGGAATGGGAATAACATAGCACAGGATAGTTTCTTGCCAGGAATTAATCCTCAAAGAAACAAAAGTTCTGGGAAGAGGTTTCTAAACCCCAAAGTGTAATCTTAGTGGGACTCAAGGAAGGCAAGAGATCAATGCAAGTCTCAACTGTTACAAATGAATGCAACTTGCTGGGGGTTTTGCTAGTTTATTTTTATTATTGGTTATTACCTGGACCCATTAGGGTTCAGTGATGAGAAAACTGAGTCTGAAGCCTTCTTGTACCCCAGGGCCATGCCCTAGTCATTACTGCTGTCTTTTCTTTCTCCTAGTTGGTACAGCTGAAGGCCACTTTGGGGGCCACTGACTTGGGGCTTGTCTGGGTTTTGCTCATAGAGTCTGAAATGGGGTTGGTAAGCTTGGCTCCTATATTTGGGCAGAATCAAAGTCTTTTAAAACAAAAGTGCCAATATGAATTTCAGAGGAATCACAACTAGGCATTTTAATTGTGAGACATTGTTAAACTACTACGATCCACAGACGTAGCTTCACTACGTAATTTCTAATCTTACTTTTATCTTTAACTAAAATACATGTTTGTATATATTTATTTTTGTAATATTCCTAAAATGCTTTTTGTATGTAATCATATATATATAAACATATATATAATATAATATGAATATAATTAGAGCTTGTATATGTATATAACACAATAAACAAATATAATGAATGAATATATATAAAAAGTATCTCTAGATCTATCTACTTATCTCTCTATCTATCTCCTATCTACCTATCTATCTATCTATCTATCCATCTAAAACCAAAGAACAGAAGAGTGAGTAGAAAATAAATAAAACAACATTATTATGTTACCTGGCAGTATGCTGCCTTTGAATCATTTCATTCCTTCTGGCCATTGCCTTTATGGATTCAGGTGGTAAAATGCCCCAACCTTAAAAAAGAAAACCACCATCCCATCCCAGAAACAAATTAACAATGTCCGTTTAAAGATAATAAAAATAAAATATATGATTTAAAACAGCATCCACAAAAACCCACCAGTAGAGCACAATGTTAGAAACAGTATCAGATAATTGCTGTTCAGCATTTTGGAGCCACTTCGGTGATGGAGTGATAAACACTAGATACTTTTATTTTTCTTTAAGTATGGATCTCATGATTGGTGGCATTTTCCTGCCATACTTGAAAAGCAAAAAAAAAAAAAAAAAAAAATGAACTGTGGATCTCTTGATTTCTAGTTTTTAAAGCAAAAATTGATAACTTTTTTTCTTTCCCTTCTTTTTTTTCTGCTACAAGAGAAATCAGCTGACCTTTTAAAATAAAGTAACTAAGTGCCTCTTGTGCACCAAAATCCCTGGACATAAATGCAATGATTTCATGAATAAAATAGAAAGGTTTCTATATGGACTTTTTGGTATCTGAGGAAGACACTTTTTCCAAAATATTTTCAATGAAGTTGGGTAGAAATTACATTCTTTGTGTCAGTCTTCTTTTTAAAAAAATTTTTTTATGTTTTTATTTATTATTGAGACAGAGAGAAACAGAGCATGACTGGGAGAGGAGCAGAAAGAGAGAGGGAGACACAGAATCCAAGCAAGCTCCAGGCTCTGAGCTGTCAGCAAGGAACCCGAAGCAGGGCTCGAACCCATGAACTGCAAGATCATGACCTGAGCCAAAGTTGCTTAACCGACTGAGCCACCCAGGCACCCCTTTTTGTGTCAATCTTCTAACGTGCCTTGAAATAACAGCAGCATTAGAGAATTCAAGGCTCTATTCTTGCCTGGTAACTTTATGCTGTATTGATTTCTTTTCTTTCTCTGTTCTCCTAATGCATTTAGAATCTATACCAATACTTTTAAACCATCTATGGTAAAGGACCATTTTTTTTCTTTTAAAATTTCCACCCATCATGGACCAATACGTTTTTAAGAATACAATAAAACACACTTTTACAAAATTGAAATGAAAACAAGGACAAATACAAGTATAATGTAAAAAATGATCAGATTAATGGACATAGAATTACCCTGTCATATGGCTGCAAAAGTTTCTCTATTTACGCATTTATTTGCACGACTTCTTCACAGACCAGCACAGGTCTACAGAACATACTTTAACAACAAGAGACACTCAAGTTGTACTTATTTTATGTCGTTTTGTTCACTGATAGTTTTCCATGTGAAAATCTGTCTCCCTAAAATGGGGGCCAGTAGCATGAGAGCTAGAACTGCTTCTTGTAAACGCTTTGTATTAAGCTAGAAGAGCTCATTTAACTCCTATTAATAACTCATCTTAAAATAAATAATGCTCTATCTTTTTTTAGGGAGATTATCATTTGTAAAATTCAGAGATTGATGAGGTGACATCTAAAATCCTCCTAACACTAAAGCTTCAGATATTTTTTATAATTCAGTGGCTTCAAAATATTCTTCTCTAGAGAGCCAGCATGCATGGAACTATCAACCCATGAAGTACTGACTGTAAAAGGATGCAGAGAAAGTTCTCATGAGAAGTCCAGTATAGAAAGCACAATTTTAATTACCTGGATTTTAGGAGCCTCTGAAATCTGGAGTCCCCACAAACCTATTCCAAGTTTCTTTCTCTTTCCCAAATAGATGACATCAAACTTAATGCTAGTCCAGCTGTAATAGCCCACTCTCTACCTAATATCCAGATTTTGAAATGGATTTGTGTCTTTGTTTCTATTTTGCTAACTTACTTAGTAGCTCAGTTTCTGTAGGCCTGAGCCCCTACTTTGCCCTTGTTTACTCTCCTACATATCAGTCTTGAGGCAGGAGACCAGATCTATGCCCCTGAGACAGGTGGTTAACTTGCTTGCTTGTATCCAAATATTGGCAGCTTCCAGATTCTTTATCACTAAGACGGGTTCTCTGAGTCAGCAATGCAACTATTAACTGGTCTATTTATGTGTTGCCTGTAACCATGGGCTATAGATTTGTTGGGTTCTTGATGCCAGATGGGGTTTTCATCCAGGATTAGCCTTTGGGACAGTCTTCCTGCTCCTTGGAACACTCTAGTGGGTGTGTCCAGTTTCATATCTGGCCCTGACTTCTATGCCCGATCCCTTTGCACTGGATCCAGGCACAACATGCTCAAATCCAGGCAGGCTGGTGTCTCCACTGGCCCTGGCACAATCATATTTCTTCTTGTGCCAAGCTTTTCACTCCTATTTGTTCTTATCTATTGAGAGCTGTTGGAATTAGAGAGCAGAGACAAACAGAAACTCACGAATACAGTTTTGGGCCGATAAGATACATATATTTGATCTTCTATATCATGAGGAAAGTCTCTCTTCTTAATCTCTCTTGAGCTTCCACCAGTCATGTTTTCACTGATATCCTTCTACTGAAACTGCTCTTATCAAGATTGACGATGAGCTCCACTCTGCTAAATCTAATCATATATTCTTGGATTTCATCTACTTCATCTATGAGTGGCGTACTTGACACAGATGTTCACTCTTGTCTTTAAAACTTCTTCCCTCGCCTTCAAGGCCACCAGGCCCTCCTGGCTTTCCTCCTACTTTACTGTTTTCTCCTCCTGTTTCTCCCTTTTTGTTCCTTTTCATCTTCTGGACCTTGTTGATGTGTCCTAGATATCATCCTTTTAACCTCTATCAACACACATTCCATAGGTGATTTCATTTAGTCTCATCTATGCTGATGATTTTCAAAATTATATGTCCAAGCTGTCTCCAGAAGTCCTCTCTGCACTTTAGCTGCCTTCCTGACATCTCCCACTGATCATCTGTTAGGTACCTCAAACATAACAGGAGCAAAACTGAGCCCATGACATCTCTCCTGCCCCAAGAACTCTGTTCCCCTCACACTCCTCTGCAACAGTGAACAGCAACTTTATCTCTCCTTTGCTCGGACCAAAATTTTGCTGTCCTCCTTAAGATCACTCTCTCACACAGCTCATATCTAAACAGTGAGAAAATCTGTTATTTCTATCTTCAAAAAAATTACAGAATCCAACCACATGTTACTATGGAACTGTCACCACCCAGGACCAACCCATCATTATCTTTTGGCTATTCTAATAGCCCATTAACTCCCATCAGTTTATCCTCAGAGCTTTGATTCTACCAATTTGTCTCGAACACAGAAGTCAGAGTGATCCTAGTAAAATGTAAGTCAGACCACATCACTCCTTTGCTCAAATTCCTGAAAATCTTCCCCTCCTACTCAGAATAAGAGGCAAGCCTCCACTCTGACCTATCAGGCCATAGATAAACAGCCCCAAACCTCTTTAACTCTCAAATCTCATCTCCTCATGACCCCATTAGTTTCTCACGTGTAAGATAAGACAGACTGCAATACTGCAACTTTTCATGGTATTCCTCAGTAAATTGACAGTTGGAGGCATTAAGCAACTTACACTTGGTCACATAGTGGTGGAATCATGACTGAAACCTAGGTAGCAAGTGCAGAACTTATAAGCACACCTGCCATACAGCTCTGCCAAAACTTAGCAGTAAATTTGATGGCATGATGGTGAATTAATGCAGCCATCCAGTTCACAGTGGCTCCACAGACCGGAGCCATTTATCGCTCATACCTGAGTAGACGCGATTGGATAGCATGTTCGGCATATTTGCGTTTGGTAGAACAGAGGATCCAAATTGAGAAGGAACACAAAACTGTCTTGGGTCAGCAGGAGCTAGAGTGGAAGACAATAAATCTCTAGGGGGAGAAAGATATAAAATAGATAAAATGAGGATGGAACTGTACAAATTTTCCATTGCATAGGCAGTGAGATTTTCTAATTGCCAGATGAAATTCTATCATCTCTCCCCAAAATAAGGTGCAAAAATCCTGCAGCCTCTGTTGGTTTCAGTAGAAATGTTGTAAGAAAGACCTACTAAGGAAGGATTGACCTAGCTGACAACACAACAGAAACAACAAGAAAAAAAAGTTTTAGAAATGTTTGGAAAAAAATCTAATCAAATCAATACTGCTCTCTGATTTCGCATGACCAACATACTGTTCTGACCACAGCATTCTTTTCTCGTGTAATGGACATACTTTGCCTTGGGTTTTGCCATCTGGGATCAGTGTTTGACTATGTAAGTGGACAGTTTATCAACTTCAATGGTCTTAAGAAGTCAAAATTTATTGTTCACACTCCACAAGCAACAATAAATAAGGGATATTACTTTCTACTCAGAATCTCAAAATATTCTAATGAGGGGAAAATAAGAAACTGCCAGAATGTACAACCTAAGTCCTGATAATGTCATTTTTATTGAAAGAAAGAATTGTTCTATCATGGGAAAACCAGGGTACTTTACTGTTACTGAGTGTGTTGTGTTCCTCCCAAATTCATGGGTTGAAGCCTGAACCCCCACTGTGACTATATTTGGAGATAAAGCTTTTCAGGGGGGATGTAAGGTTAAATGTGGCCATAACAGGGGAGCCCTAATCTGATAGGACTGGTGTCCTTATGAGACAAAGAGAAAGAGGAAGCAGGATTGTATGCACAGAGAAAAAAGCCAGGTGAGGGCACAGTGAGAAGGCAACTGTCTGCAAGCCAAGGAGAGGAAGCCTCATCACAAATCACTCCTGCTGACACCATGATCTGTGGCTTTTCAGCCTCCAGAACTAAGAGAAATGAAATTCCCTTGTTTAATCCATGCAGTCTGTGGTATTTTGCTAGGGTAGCCCTTGCAGAATACATCAGTGTCTATGTCTGCATGATGCCTGTCCCATAGTAAGTGCTTGTTAGCTATGTGTTGAGGGTGTCAAGCAGGTCTCAGATGGGAAATGATGGGCAATGTGTTGAAGGTGTGGCCAGCAGAGCATCTTGGTGTGAATTAGCGCACCACAGTTCACTGAAGAGACATTAGACAAGAAAACAACACTGAAGACACCATCATTTGAAAAGTTAATGATCATCCATTTTCCCCTTCAACCAGAATGGTATATTGGAAAGAAATACCTATCCACCGCTGGAGGTTCAAATGGTGACGGGACCAGTGGCATTCTCTGCTGTCCTGGTGCTGTCAATAAAGGGTGCATGGCCATCATTGGATTTATCATCAATATCTCTCGCCACTGATGGAGTTCTAAAAAGAATCAGATAAATATGTAAACATATAAGGCTACCCTTTTAGTGAACTATTTGAATTTTTCTTGAACACAATGTATACCTTTTGTATTTTCCCGGCACGGAGACTAATTATACCAAGCTTTCAGTTACACAAAAACCCCTTCATTGCAGGCACCTAGATTCAACTGCAGAACTTAGTGATTTATCAGTTTGTCCTTGGAATTCGTTGATGAGTTCACAGAAAATACCATACCATATTACAAGTAATAATAAAATTAAACCAGCCTTGCAAGATTCCAGAAATACCAACCTCCTTTCTTACAACTTATTTTGATTTTTATATTTCCAGAGGTACAAATGTATATATTTCCCATACTTTCAATCTTTAGAAAAATCTTCCTTTTTAATTCTTAAGATTAAAACAGAAAAGGGGGAAATCTTAATGGCTAAAAACATATCTAGCTAGAGTAGATACAGTCTAGGACTGTGTTTAATTAGAACAAGTGAGCAAGTTATATCCAAATGTACATAAACATAGGACTCATAACTTTATCTGAAGAACCTAGTGACCAGTAAAAGGGACCATTGTTAAAAGGATAATGTTTTGTTTTACATCGTCTTATTAATTATTAATGTCCTTTGAATAATCTTAAATATTAAACAAGTACTAGTCAAACAGATTATTTTAGCTTCTCCTTCATCCTCAATTGTCACTTAAAAAATTCACAATACTTACAGGATTTTAAAAAATATTTTATTTTATTTCATTTATTTTGAGAGAAAGAGAGAGAGAGAGAATCCCAAGCAGGGATGAAGTGGGGCTACATCCCACAAACTGTGAGATCATTACCTGAGCCAAAATCAAGAGTCAGATACTTAACTGCCAGAACCACCCAGGCACCCAGATACCTACAACTGTGTTTTTTAAAAAAGGAAACTAGGAGGGACACTGGTGGCTCAGTCAGTTAAGCATCTGACTTCAATTCAGGTCACGATCTTGGGGCTTCCCCCATCAGGCTCTGCATTGCCCGTGCCGAGCCTGCTTGGGATTCTCTCTCTCTTCCTCTCTCTCTACCCCTCCACTACTTGTGTGAGCTCTCTCTCAAAATAAATAAACTTGAAAAATAAGGAAATTAGGAAGAAAGTATTCTTCTTTTCAAAGTAATGATCTTTCTTTTTTCCTTTCTTGTATGTATATTTGATTTAATTGTTAAAAGTTAATACATTCATATGGATCAAAAACTAAAAATACAATGGTATTTAAATAAGCAATCACTTCTTTAGCTTCTTTTTCTGACTGAAACTTAATAATCAAGTCCACAGCTCACCTAACATTGGCTTTGCCATTCGTATATGTAAAACATGTCTTTATGTTGATTTATTTTCACTGTATTTCTGTGAGGTCAGTATAGCCTCCTCTCGGATAGTGGCCTCAGAGACTCTAGTGACCGACCAGTCAGGATTAAAATAAAAATATCTGCCAGGTGCCTGCCAGCCGCGGTAAGAATGCCAACAAAGAACACAGGCTGAGTATATGTCAGACATGGGCTTGCAATTCTGCAAGGACACTGTGGTGCCTTGACATCTCAGGCCCTCCTCGTGAGATCGGCTGCACAACCCCTTCCTCCCCCTAGTCCATTACACAACCGAACAAACAATGTGGGGTACAACTGGGTGTTACTGAACCTTCATTTGTGTCATAAAATGACCATCTCTGGCAGAAGTTTGAACTTACCCACGAATGAGATAGGACCTTTAAAATCACAAACTACAGTGTGTATCTTGCGTTTTATGTGATGCTGGAGACGAAATCAGGAGGAAGGAGGAGGAAAAAGAAGGAGGAAAGGGAGAGGTGCGGCGTCCCTCCAGAGCAAGGATTGCCTGCATGTTGGACCACCCCTCTTCCTCACACATGTCACCTGAAGGAAATGCCATACAAATGAGTCACCAAAAACAGATGAGACTGTCTTAGTTTGACATTCCCCCTACGAAGGCCTAAGACAAGACCTTGCGTGCAGCTAGTGGTCCCTAGAGCTCACATGAGGGAGGGGGAGTGACATCAGGAAGGGAAAAGCCGATAAAGGGAGAGTTAATGTGTGGATTACTACTGTGGGCACCGGGGGCTCACCCCTGCTGGGGACCCTGTAAGACACCTTGTGGAACACACCCCAGGATTTGTTGCAATGAAAGCCAGAGAGCTGGGTAAATAGCCACTGGATTGTGCCTGATCTAGATGTGATGAGCTCCTGTCCTATGATGTGGGAGGGAGACTTCAGACTGAGAAGCTGAGAGGGACCGGTGCTTGAGATGGGGAAGGATCCCCGCGGTTGAAGGTGAACTCGGAAGGGGGCCACGGGGATATGGAGCAGAGCAGCACGGTGTCTAGTGCTGTTGAGGCAATGTGATTACCTTCTAATGTCATTCCAGGAGATAGCTCACACAAATGCCTGTCTTCTGGAGTACCAGGTTCACCAGGCAGAGGAATACTTCTACGAGCTTCTGTAGGGTCCATCGTCTGCAACAACACAGCAGGATTTTTTTTTTTTTCACTGTTAGTCATGCATTTAGTGAAGTAAGCAGGGAACTCAAGGCTATCAGGTTAACAGAGATGAAGAAATGAGGCATCAAAGACAAGTCTCATCTAATTCAAATCTGATTTAAAGCCCTTCTTGGTAACATAACTATTCTGGACCCTACGGTTCCTGGGTCTTGTTTTTTTTCCTTTTTGCAATACCAAGGAGATTGAATGTGACCTATAAAATTTTGTTACACATCTGATATAGTAGTTTATTAGTTTTTAATCAACCCTCCAAGTTTGTCCCTAAAATGAAAGCTTATTTCCAAGGTCTAGAGAAGTATCTCTATGTATGCCATGAAGGTCCCCAGGAAGGAGGAGTCCATGACATCTGCCGCATCTCAGTGTTATGGTTCTGGGCTCCACTTGGCTTCCCTAGTTTCTTTCCATCCTCATACTTGTATGCAAGTGCTTTTTAACTTACCACCATCATATCGATTGGTGCCCACATTTTCTTTTAAAAATATGATTGCCTAGTGCTCTATAGACTGAATTTTTATGCCATCTCCTATTCATATGTTGAAACCTAATCCCCCATGGGATGGTATTAGGATGGAAATCTTTGGGAGGTGATTATATTATGAGGTAGACCCCTCATGAATGGGATTAGTGCCCACAGAAAAGAGACACTAGAGAGGGGCACCTGGTTTAGGCTCAGGTCATGAACTCATGGTTCACGGGTTTGAGCCCCATGTTGGGCTCTGTGCTAATGGTGCAGAGCCTGCTTGGGATTCTCTTTCTCTCCCTCTCTCTGCCCCTCCCCTGCTCTCTCTCTCAAAATAAATAAATAAACTTTAGAAAAATAAAAAAAGAAAGAAAAGAGATACCAAAGAGCTCCCTAGCCCCTTCTGCCTTGTGAGGGCACAGCAAGAAAGTGGTCAGTTGTGAACCAGGAAGCAGGTCTTCACTGGACCGCATCTGTTGAAGCTGCTGGGTCTTTCACCTTGGACTCTGCCTCCAGAATTATAAGAAATACATGTCTGCATTTATAAGCCACCCAGACTACCGTGTTCTGTTTTAGGAACCCGAATGGACCAAGACATCTTTTGTATGTTCCGTTGTTTTATTTTGAATGCCCCAAATTTTTATATAGTCTATTTTTTAATAGACTTTATTTTTAGTGCAGTTTTAGGTTCACAGCAAAATTGAGTAGACAGTACAGAGAGTTCCCATATAACTCCCCCACCCCCACATGTGGAGCTTCCTCACTGTCAATATCTGGCACCAGAGCGGTACATTTGTGAATGTGGTACATCAGGGAACCTATACTGACACATCACTATCACCCAAAGTGCACAGTTTACCTTCGTGCTCACTCTTAGTGTGGTACATTCCATGCGTTTTGAGAAACATAAAATGCCATGCATCTACCACTATAGTCACACAGAACAGTTTCATGGCTCTAAATCAAATTATATTTCAAAGCAAAGACTATCAGGAGACTTCCAAGGAAGCATTCTGGGGTTAGCCAGATCTTTACCTTCATCAGCAAGGTAGATGCCTGAGCTCCAAATCTAGGTTTCTATAAACTCACCATTTGGGGAAACATAGGATCAACCCATGAGTCTTTAAATACCAATGTTCACATTTTCAGGGCATCCTCTTTTATTTTAGAAACACCTAGACAAATGAAGTGAACCAAGGGCACTTTGGCATGGCGAATGAAATGCTCTTGAGTCGAAATGCAGGCTGGGATATCCATTTTAGACACAGGGAGTCTGGTAATCCCAAGTGCGGAGTGTACCGGTGCTTCGGTTTGCATTCAGGGTGGATTTCTCTGACCCAGAGCTCTAATCCTGGATGCCCAGCACTTTAGGAGGATGAGGATTCCTTAATCTCTATCTTCAGACTCTTACCCTCAACAAACCCCTCCAGGCAGCACACAGACGATTTAGCTAGTGCTAATTCTGTCTCAACTGATTAGGGCAGTAGTAGTAAGACATGAACTTCATGAACTAAAGCCCTTGCCAAATCAGCAGATTTTTACTGAATGGTTGCCTGGTGCATAGTAGACAGGTGTCAGTTTGATCCCATTTCAGTCTCTCATTGGCTATACTGTGACCAGTTATTAAAGTCGGTGCAATTTGAGTTTGGCCAAGCCTGAATTTGAGCAATTACTTATAGAATATTTGTTGCATGTATGATGCATGAATTCTTGGATTGTACTCATTGAAATAAATGAGTTTTCAAAGAACCTCTGTATTTGAAAGTTTTTACATCCTAAGTGTAGGTCAGTAGAATTAAATATTTCTACAATCTTGAAAAAAATAAATATCATTTCTTAAAACTAGTGGGATATATTTACAGAGATATTTTGTTTAAGGTATAGACAATCCTTAGTAGCTTCACACATTCACTATTCTAGGTGTCTTACATTAATCTGGATTTTGAAAAGCATGTTAGTGTGAAAGCATAATTCACACTTCTCTAAGTATATTTTTGGTTTTTAAAAATAATAAATGTCCTTTAAAAAAATAGTCAGTTAAGCGGCCAACTCCAGCTCAGGTCATGAGCTCATGGTTGGTGAGTTTGAGCCCCACATTTGGCTGTCTGCTCTCCGCACAGTGCCTGCTCTGGATTCTCTGTCTGCCCCCCTCCCCCCTCCCCTGCTTGCACTCTTTCTCTCTCTCCCTCTCTTCCTCTCTCTCTCTCTCTCAAAAATAAATAAAAACATTAAAAAGATACAAAGGCCAATATGTTGTCCAATAGCATTTCCTTATCAACACCCCTAGCAGAAAAATGATGGCTTCACTCATATGAGGACTTTAAGATAAAAAACAGATGAATATAACGGAAGGAATGCAAAAATTATATAAAAACAGGGAGGGGGACAATAAATAAGAGACTCTTAAATGTGGAGAACAAACAGAGGGTTACTGGAGGGGTTGTGGGAGGGGGTAGGGGCTGAATGGGTAAGGGGCATTAAGGAATCTACTCCTGAAATCATTGTTGCACTATATGCTAACTAACTTGGATATAAATTTTAAAAAAATAAATTAAATTAAAAAGAAAAAATTCACGGTGAGACAAGAGATCGTGCTAATTTCTCACAGTTATAGTTAGAAATGTGAAAAGTCTACTTTTGTATCCAATAATAAAAAAGTTTAAAAAGTAATTACATAAAATAATGTGTAAAATGTAAATAATTGTACCAATATTCAAAATACATAGTTTCCTGAGATTACAAGGTGATTCTAAAATTATCCAGGCCCTTATTTCAAGTGGAAGAAACAATTTCACTTAAAGTATCTTTACCCCAATGGCATCAAGGCCACTTATGACAGAATTAAAGACATTGTTTCTTTTTTTTTTTTTTAATTTTTTTTTTAACGTTTTATTTATTTCTAGGAGAGAGAGAGAGAGACAGCGTGAGCAGGGGAGGGTCAGAGAGAGAGGGAGTCACAGATTGAAACAGGCTCCAGGCTCTGAGCTGGCAGTCAGCACAGAGCCCGACGCGGGGCTCGAACCCACGAACCGCGAGATCATGACCTAAGCGAAAGTCGGACGCTTAACCGACTAAGCCACCCAGGCGCCCTAAAGACATTGTTTCTTAAAATCCGAGCGGCTCATGTCTCCTTCAGCCCCATCCCACCTCTTCCGCGAGGCTTCTGCCCATTCCTGAGGATTTCATCCTTGCAGGTGGTCAGGCTCTGACTTTTTGCTCTTGCCATTCCTGGTCTGCCCGACAGCCCACCTCCTATAGCGGTTCCCTCCTCTCTGCTCGACATGGACTCCAAACGCTCATCCATTTCCCTAGGTATCCACAAAAAAGCACTGGCACAAGGTAATGTGTGTGAAGCCAACTTGGCTGAGAACTGGCCAATCAGACCTTGGGGGTAGGGGAGAGGGGAAAATGTCAAAAAACAATGTAAAATTGAACATTAAACTTCTCCATTGTGAAACATCCCTATGGGGAATTTTGACATTTCAAGTCCAGCCTTCTTGTTCTTTTCCTTGACCTTCTCTCCCAACAACTGCAAAACATTCCTCCCACCTCGTTTTTGCAGAGAGCCTCTGCACCCCTTTCCCAACTCTGCTCTGAGCCTCTCCTCAGTGGGCCTTTGACTCTGGGTCTCTGCATATTCCCTCCCTTCCCAAGCCTTGCCAAGGATAGGGAAGAAACTTAGAGGGTTCTTTTCTCCTGGCTTGAATTATGTCACTAACAGCCCACTTTGGAAGTCAGCTAGACTTAATTTTTGTTTTAAATAACAGCAAGCATATACAGGCACAGTAGAAATGAAATGAGAGATCACTGTAGGAGTGAGCATTACTGTCCACAAAGGCAGTTAGCTCTGAAGCACTCGGCAGTGGCCCCACAACACATTTCCCTTTTACTAAAGGCATACAGTTTAGCACTGTTCTACATGCATTGTGTCACAATGCGTACCCTGGGAAGTGTCGGTGAAGACAGATGGTGCGTTCTTCCCTTGCCTCTCATTTCTTTTCATTCTGGAAGCTCATTGTCATTACAGCCACACCCATGCTTCCTCGAGATGTAAAGTTCTAGACACGTTTGCAAATACTGTAATGAAAATGACTGAACCTTTTTATCACTAAGCAAGTAGAAATTATGTAATATCTTCACTACTTGAATTCAATGTAACTTATGCGCTACTATAATTTGAATAAATTACATTCACTGTCTCCAGATTGTGAAGCAAAACCTATTATATATAAATTTGTATGTAGACCAAAGTGAAATCTAGCGCTACCCATATCACTGAACTGAATTTTATTTTATTTCATTATTTTTAAAAATTTTAATATTTATTTATTTTTTGAGAGACACAGAGACAGAGTGTGAGTGGAGGAGGGGCAGAGAGAGAGAGAGAGAGAGAGAGAGAGGGAAACACAGAATCTGAAGCAGGCTCCAGGCTCTGAGCTGTTGGAGCAGAGCCCGACGATGTGGGGCTTGAACCCATGAAATGGGAGATCATGACCTGAGCTGAAGTTGGATGCTTAACTGACTGAGCCACCCTAGTGCCCCTGAATTTTAGATATTTTAGTTAGATTGTTATAAAGAATGAGTCAAGAAATAATTAACATAGTTCTTTTTTTATGATTATCATTGATTATTCCTCAATGTTTTTTTCTGAAAGTTTCTACTCTGACATTTCACAGTCCATACATCATAATACTTTTGAGAATATAGTTATCTGCAGCGGTAAAAGGCCATTAGAAGAATAATGCATACTAAATGTATAGGAGCACCATACAGGCACGTACTTAATCTATTTGAAGATGATAAAACACTTGATAAATTTATATACAGCTTTGAGCTGACTTTATTTTAAATAAACTTCCTGTTGCTTTTACTTAAAATAAAACTAAGGTGTAACAGATAGTATTTATTTATTTGACATGAGCAGTATATCATTAAGTAACTCTTCAATAGTTTCGGCCAAATAAGAATTTATTAGCTAACATATTGTTAGCAATAAGGGAGCCAATAAAATGTATAGGTAAACCTTTTCTTTATAAAAATTCAGTTTCCAAAGTCTAATGTGTTTTATTTTTGTAATGTACCCAGTGACTTTGGCAGGAATGCTGTTGATGTTATTTGTACAAGATGATTTCCATACTTCCACATTGTGCACTCGATCCATATAGAACTGCATCCCTTTTAAGAAAAAAGCATCCATTTATTTTACATGTGCAAACATTCTACCAAGAGTAACTAGCCTGAGTTTGGACTCATTAAGGTGTAAATATATATACTTACATCCTCTCTGAAGTCTTCCTGGTTTTGACATTGCTCGTGGAAGAACCATCCACAGAGTTTCTTTCAATTGTGGAAGCTTCTCCGGCCGCAGATTTAAAAGCACATCTGACAACTGTTTCAGAAACCGTTAATTAATTCACCTTGCCTTAAATACGAATTCAACTAAGTTGATTAGTCCTATTTCATGGCAGAAACGTTGCCCTCTGATATCCTCTACAGATAGGCGAAAAGACGCTAAGCCCCTGGAAAGTGCACTGCAGTGTATGTAAACCTGTCTCAGAGTTTAGCCTTTAGTTTAATCCTTCCTTAGCCTCTAAGATGCTTTGTGGGCATTCACTTAATGCTGCTCTTCAAGTTGACACAAAAGGAAAATACTAGGAGAATAAGTAATAAGCTTTCTTTGGTGGGAATATGACCTATTTCATATTTCCAACAGGTTTTGAGTGGGAAAATTCCTTTGCAAGTAGGAAAAAAAACTAAGTTCTTCTTCACAGAACTGCAACATTAAACAAAAGATGGCAGTCTATTTAAAGAAGAAGCTTCTAGAATTGACAGGGGAAAGCCTTTCATAGTCTGTGTGAGAGCTGCAATCTATACAAAAGAGAAAATATGGAATTTTGAAAATGTGATCGGTTTTATTTACTAGTGAAACATTTGTAGCCTTGAAAAACAGCCTCAATAATTTGTATTCCCAATAATTTGCTAGTGGAAAGTACAAAATAAAAATTCAATACAACAAATTAAAGTTGAGTTACAAGTAATTCTTTAGGCTTCCTGTTTGAAGATAACTTCTTTCTCGACACACGTTTTTATCATTGGCTATTGAGGTCATTAAAAAACATACCATATGGGATGTATTGATTTCGCTCTGGGGTTATTTTTCATGAAACAGTGGTCAGCAGCAGGGATTTAATGGCTACAGACCCAATCACGCCCCAGGCCCACTATGTGTGACCTCTACAACCTGGCCAAGTTCTTGAACTTCTCTGAGCCTCAGTTACCTGTCGCATGGTCTCATAGAGATTTTCTGAGACATGAAGGCAACATGTAGACAAAGTATTTGAACAGTTTCCACCCAGTGCTAGGTATTTGGTTAGATAACTACATCATGTAGAGTCCTCTGTTGAAAAGCTATGGGCAAAATTTTTCTCAGCAAAATTGGGCTTTTTCCTGAGAAATCCACCCAAAACAAAATCTCATTTAGTTAGTGAATTTCTTTCCTTGCATTGGCTAGTAGGAAGCTCAGGGCCAAATTTGTGGCTTGCCTCTAGGCATGCATTTTAAAACTAGAAATATGGGGCACCTGGGTGGCTCAGTTGGTTAAGCATCTGACTTCAGCTCAGGTCATGATCTCAGAGTTCGTGGGTTCGAGCCCCACATCAGGCTCTGTGCTGAACGCTTACTCAGAGCCTGGAGACTGCTTCAGGTTCTGGGTCTCCTTCTCTCTTTGCGTCTCCTCTGCTCGTACCCTGTCTCTCAAAAATAAATAAATGTAAAAAATTAAATTATATTTAAAAAATAAATTTACATTTAAAAAATAAATAAAACTAGAAATATTCTATGGCTTCATCTCAGTTTTCCTAATGCTATTTTCCTTTTGTCTTGATTACTTAACTGTCTCTTTGTATTGTATATGTATATTGAAGTCTCTGCCAATAAATAATAGATGCGTATGGATTTTCATCACTCTGTTAGGCCTCAAATTAGAAGAGCCTGTGTCTGAAAGGCTTGCTGAAATCTAGCTGCACACTGCTTTCATCAAGCCACATCCTAAAGGAGAAAATTCAGTTTCTGGCCAGCCCATAAGCATCCATCTGACAGTGTAACAGCAGTACTCATTCCAATATAGAGCTACCATTTATAGTCCCGTTCTCTGGAAATACGATCCGCGTCCCGGGAGGGTTCCGGAATGACGCGGTTTCCCCTGGATGCATGCCTGTACCGCACTAGCAGCTGTTACTCTGTTTACTCCTAACGCCAGCTCCTGCCACGTTAAGGAAGGAAGGAAGATGAGGAGCTCTGACAGGTGGAATGTGGGGAGAAGGAGGAACAGCGGCTTCTGGAGAGTCTGGGGCCCTCATGGGAAGCAGGAGAGAAGAGGGAGAAGCGTCTGGCATCCAGGCAGCACACACCAGGGGCGGGCCCTCTGCGAGCACTGACCACAGAGGAGAGGAAGAAGGAGCGCTGGCCTGTCCCCAGGATTTGGGGAACGGCTGGAAGGAGTTCCACAGGCAGAGGAACAGGCGAGGATGAGGCCAGTAATGGTCTTGCAGGTTCTCTGAAGGGCAGTCACGACTGTGGTCAATTCGCACTTCCCGCATGAAGAAAAGCCTCTTTATTTTCTTGCAGTTGGTCTAGTCTCTTTCAAAAGTCCTGCTCTCTCAATAAGAGGTGAGGCACTATGTCTAGTCCAATCTGGTAAATTCAAAGCCACCCAACAATGTAAACAGACAGTGTGTCTCGGGTAATTTAGTCCCTTCCAAGACTAAATTGCCTCCTTTGGGTCATTGTCCTATCTCCTTTTCCTCCTGGAGACGTTGCATGAGCTGGGAGCGGGCAGTGTCCTAGCGGGGGAAGGGATCCCAGAGAGTGTCAAGGGACCAGGTCGTGCCCTCTGCCTCTCCTGCTGGCCTCCCGTGCGGACGGCTTGGTGTGGTCTGCTGGCCAGGAGGCCCTACTGCGCACTCAGCATCTGACCCAGCAGAGCCCCTGAGCTTTGGCTGTCCATCCTCTGGCTTAGGTGATCCTCCCTGGAAGCCCTTGACCACAGAGTTATCTTTGCCCTGGGATTGGTGACCCACTCCAGCAAGCTTCCCGGAGCCTCTGCTACTTTATATCACCCAAGGGGAGGCAGGAACTTCTAGGTCCACTCTTCCACACTGCTCAGGGTGACTCAGGAAAGCTAACTCTGGTCGCTGGCATCATAGTGTAGGCCACCTTCTTCCTTACTTGCTCATGTGCAACTGTGAATGGGGTCCCCAGTGCTCGCTCTTGATATGCTAACCAACGGGGATGCTCTGGAATTAGGCTATCCGTTCTCTCTCCACAAACTCTAGTTTTAAGGACAAATGTCTCGGGGCGCCTGGGTGGCTTAGTCGGTTAAGCGTCCGACTTTCGCTCAGGTCATGATCTCGCGGTTGGTGGGTTCGAGCCCCGCGTCGGGCTCTGTGCTGACTGCCAGCTCGGAGCCTGGAGCCTGTTTCAGAGTCAGAGACTCTCTCTCTCTCTGACCCTCCCCTGCTCACGCTGTCTCTCTCTCTCTCTCTCTCCTAGAAATAAATAAAACATTAAAAAAAAAAAAAGGACAAATGTCTCAACTAAGCAGGGAATAAAAGGCTGTGTGGGTCTCAAAACCAGTCGCCCCAGGTTCCGATGGCTCTGCTTCTGAGCCATCTTAAGAAGTGGCTGCTACCTTTCTATCATCACATCTTTGCATGATCTCCATCTATTAAAAACAAAGATGTTAGCTTTCAAACTTTGTTGATTCCTAAAGTTCTTACTGACTTACCATCTAAATGTAGAAAGGATACACTAAAATATAAAGATTGCTTTAGAACTATTTTTTTTATCGTTTGTTTTGATACTGACACACTTCTGACCCACCATGCACACGAAATTATTTTCTTCTACAGCAATGACAGCTCTTGCTCTGGGAGATAAGAAAGGTGTATGTAATTGTATATGAAAGTATAGAAATGGAGTGTAATGGACTTTTATTCTAAAGACATGTTTTCCATGTAAACAAAAGACTTCCAGAGAAAGAACAGGAAAGATTCCTTCTTCAACTGTCCTTCCCTTTCCTTGCCCAGAACGTAGATGGTGATTATTGCATGATCTAAGGAAATTGTGAAAATTGAGATCTCTAGCTTAATGAGATTGTGATTCATTTCTTAAAAATATGGTAGCACAGGGGCGCCTGGGTGGCTCAGTCGGTTAATCATACAACTCTTTATCTCCACTTAGGTTATGGTCTCACAGCTCATGAGTTCCAGTCCTGTGTCGGGCTCAGTGCTGTCAGCACATAGCCTGCTTGGGATTTTGTTTTTCCCTCTCTCGCTGCCCCTCCTCTCCTCATGTGTTCTGTCTCTCTGTCTCTCTCAAAATAAATAAATAAACTTTAAAAAATACAGTAGCATTAAATAAATTCTTCTGAAATTATGTGCTATTTTTCAATGCTTCATAATTTAGTTGCTTAAAAATTAACAGAAGACTGTATTTGGTTAAGCCTTGTATGAATAAAAATATTTGCTTCTGTAGATAAGTGAGCTGAAAACAGCAAACATACTTTACACCAACTTGCATATATTGAAGACTATGAAATGTATTACTAATATAATGGCAATTCCATTCTTGCTCATGTATTTTTATAAATGGACAACAATTTGGAAATTGTAAGATAAGATAATCAACAGAGCTTTTCATTTCTTCAGATACTGGTTTTAATTCCATTTTCCTTCATTTTTATCAATTTTTAAATTTCCTTAATAACCCCATTCAAAAATAATTATTAAGATTTAGAAGTCCATGAACCTGAAAAGAAAAAATGATATTAAAATTATTTTCTGCATGGCAGTGTGCTTTAAAAAAGATAATTTGATCTTAAATAATGCTCTTTAAAAAATGTTCTATTTATTTCTGAGAGACAGAGAGAGAGAGAGAGGGACAGTGTGAGCAGGGGAGAGTCAGAGACAGAGGGAGACAGAATCTGAAACAGGTTCCAGGCTCTGACCTAGCTGTCAGCACAGAGCCCAACGCAGGGCTCAAACCCACAATCCACGAGATCATGACCTGAGCTGAAGTCGGATGCCCAACTGACTGAGCCACCCAGGCGCCCCAAATAATGCTTTTTTAATGGCCATTAAAAGTCAAGCACCAGGAGAACTATATGCCAAAGACACAATTCTTGCTTCTAGCATGTGTATGCCCCTCCCCTCTTTTTGTAAAAGACTCTTGTTTCTGTTGCATGATTCCTGGTTCCTCCCTGTTCACTACAGATATAGCATAAGAACTAAGTTCAAAAAATAATTGGCAAGGCATAGAAAAAAAGAGTAGACTAGCAAACAGAAAGAGAAGACATTTTATCTTCAAGTAGGAAAATTAATTTGAAAGGGTCATAAAACAATTGTACTTATAAACTGGTTTTTGGTAGCCGTATGTTTTCCTTTAGTTCCACGATTATAGGATTAAAAACTCTTCTAGGGAATTTGGATCTAGACTACTTGGCCATGTCCCAAAACTTCTGGAACTGAACACTGTTGTTACATGGGTATTAGTTATCATGGAATTTGATCTCAGAGCAATTGTTTGTATTTCTCTAAATAATAAAAATATTCCCCACAAAAGATGATCATGGAAAATGGCCCTACAGCTGCCATGCTCTATGGCTTTATAAAATACTGAGCTCCTTTGCTGAGTGTCATTATGATTCATGAGTAACATATTTTTACTGCCATTAGAACACTTGCAAAATTAAGCTAGAATTACCTCAGTTGACTGCTATTAGCCAAAGCTCCAGTGTTCAGTGCCAAGAATAAATCCTTGTAATAATAGACCTCAACAGTCGTACAAAGCAGGCTTTTAAAGATTGGTTTCTGGAAACTAAATATTATTTGCGGTGACAAAGAGCCTATCATTCGTAGTTATTTAGCTCTGACTAGTTAAATGGACAGATTTCTTTTTAACAATGTAAAAATGTTTACAGAAGTAGCATAATAACAGCGGTGATATATTTTTTCTTTACTTAAGGTCTTCTTTTTGGTAAAGCATCTCTGTAGTTTTATAAATATTATCCTGTGTGCACCTAACACACATAGTTTTTTAAGAATGCAATAATAGCATTCGATCCAATCCTCAAAAGGTACAATAATGCAAAAACTGCATTTCACATGCATTGATGAAATCAGAAGTGGCCCCTCATTCCTCCAGCTTGGTGCTCTGACCACTGGAATGAGCCACATCGTATTGCAAAGCAATCTTGGACATCCATATTTTGTATCTAAACAATGAGTCGCTCTTATATGAGTGCCACATGGCATGACATATCTTTTTTTTGTGTGTGTGGTAAAATACATATAATGTAAAGTTTATCATCTTAACCATTTTTTAATTAAAAATTAGTTTAAGGTTTTAAACTAATTTAAACTAAGAGAGAGTGTGTGTGTGTGCATGAGCAAGGGAGAGTCAGAGAGAGAGAGAGAGAGAGAGAGAGAGAGAGAGAGAGAATCCCAAGCAGGCTCTGTCCGTCAGGCCAGGCTTGAACTCACAAACCACAAAATCATGACCTGAGCCAATGAACCACCCAGTTGCCCTTCATCTTAACCATTTTTAAGTATACAGTTCAGTAGCAAATTCATTCACATTGTAGTACAAACCAATTGCCGGAACTCTTTCCATCTTGCAAAACTGAAGCTCTGTACCCATTAAATAACTGCCCCTTCTCCCCAGGTCCTCGCAACCTCCTCTCTAATTTTTGTTTCCATGATTTTGACTATTCTGGGGACCACATATAAGTGGAATCATTACAGTATTTGTTTTGTGACAGGATTATTTCGCTTAGTATAATGTCGTCAAGTTTAATTTCCTCCCTTTTTAAGACTGAATAAAATCCCATTGTATGTGTATACCATCTTTTAAAAATTCATTTAGGGGTGCCTGGGTGGCTCAGTCGATTGAGCCTCCAACTTTGGCTCAGGTCATGATCTTACCGATTGATCCGGAGAGCTCCACCTCAGGCCGGCTGCTGTCAGCTTGTTGGCACAGAGCCCACTTTGGACCCTCTCTGCCTGTCCCCTGCTTATGCTCTCTCTCAAAAACTAAATAAAATATTTTTAAAAATTCATGTGTCCATTTGGATTGCTTCTACCCCTTGTCTATTATGAATAATGCTACCATGAAAATGGGTGTGCAAATATCTCTTTAAGACCCTGCTTTCAATTGAGTATATCCACGGAAATGGAATGTCTGGATCATACATAATTCTATTTTTAAATTTTTGAGGGACTACTCTATAGTTTTCCACAGCAGCTACACTATTTTAGATTCCCACCAGCAATACACAAGGATTCCGATTTCTCCACGTCCTTGCCAGTACTTGTTATTTCTGTTTTGTGTGTGGAGAGAGGTGTGAGTGTTTTACAATAGTGATCCTACTGGATGTGAAGTGGTATCTGATTGTAGTTTGATTGCATTTCTCTTGTGATTAGTGGTGTTGAACATTTTTTTCATGTGCTTGTTGGCCATTTGTTCGTTTTCTTGGGAGAAATGTCTGTTCAAGACCCTCGCCCATATTTTTAATTGTTTATTTTTACAATGTTCTCACCACCACCTCCAAAAAAGGTAAATATGCGGATGATGGATAGTTAATTAGCATGATGGGGAGAATACCTGCATAGCAGGTGTGAATATCAAATCATCGCATCGTACACTTAAAGATATCATTTTGTCCATTCTACCTCTATAAAAATTTATAAATATTAGAAGAATAATTCCTCAATTTTTTTGTGCTGTTCTTGAACTAATGGCTTAGAGACAGGACATCTAGATTATTAACCTTTTCTCTACCACCTTCTTAAGTCTACAATCAACAAAACAATATATCAATCTCCAATTCATCATGGCAGATCTCAAGCCATCCCCATCTCTCAAGAGACACACAGCAGGACATGGTTGTATGTTGTTTCCATCTTTTTGGTAAGTAGATGTCAATAACCTCAGAAACATAGAAAATAGTAAAACATGCTAAAATGATTAGGAAGTGATAAGCTTTGTATTATGTTTATTTTTAAGATAATGGGTTCAATGGTTAGTCTACATACTTCAACATTTAATAATGGCGATGTTTAACAGTCAACTTGCAAAATTCTTAAAAATTTTGTAATCAGCTCTTGTGAGTTGTTCTAAGCTGGCCCAGCGCAACACTGCTTAGACTATTTCTGCCCTGAAATGTCTACACTTCCTTCCACCACCACCCCCAAATTTTGCTTGGGTTCCCCAAATAGTGTATAACTTTGGCCTTTCCTTGATACCTTTTATTTTTTTATTTAAAAAAATTTTTTTACATTTATTTATTTTTGAAAGACAGAGACAGAACATGAATGGGGACGGGGCAGAGAGAGGGAGACATAGAATCGGAAGCAGGCTCCAGGCTCTGAGCTGTCAGCACAGAGCCCAATGCAGGGCTCAAACCCAGTAAGTGTGAGATCATGACCCGGGACCGAAGTCGGACGCTTAACCGACTGAGCCACCCAGGCACCCCACCTTGAAACCTTTAAGACTCCACCGATTGCTATTCAAAGTCCTTCTAAATCTGGCCCCTGTACACTTCATCATAATGTTTCCACACCTCGTAGATGGGCCCTGCTCCCTCTCCATTTTTCTGGAAATTCTTCCTTTCTCATCCAAGTTCAGCCCTTCAGGGACCAGCTCTGATTCCATAGACTGTACAAAACCCTCCCTGGGTACCTTGGTAATTTCTCTTATTGCTTTATTACACTGACAGCTTCTACCATATTTAGAACTATTATTGAACTATTAATGAACTATTATTATTAATGAACTTAATGAACTATTATTTCGCACTGACATTATTTTGCTTCACATGTCGTTCTTCATTTTCCAACTAGATGTATTACAAATGTCTGACATTTCCAATTAGAATGTCAGGGAAAGACTAGTGTTTCATACTGCTTGAGTACCCTCCGCATATGTATTTATACATTCAAAACTATTTGTTGAGCTTCCACTATGTATCAAGGGCTGTGGCAGACATTAGGGATAAATTTGCAAATGTCTTTGTAAAGGAACAAGAGATAAATTTATCTTTGCTAACCTCAATGAAAAAGCACACACTAGGGGCGCCTGGGTACCCCAGTCAGTTAGATGGCCGACTTTGGCTCAGGTCATGATCTCACAGTCCATGAGTTTGAAGCCTGTATCAGGCTCTGTGCTGACAGCTTAGAGCCTCAAGCCTGCTTTGGATTCTGTGTCTTCCTTTCTCTCTGCACCTCCCCCACTCTCTCTCTCAAAAATAAATA
This sequence comes from Hyaena hyaena, assembly GCF_003009895.1. Classification (NCBI taxonomy): domain Eukaryota; kingdom Metazoa; phylum Chordata; class Mammalia; order Carnivora; family Hyaenidae; genus Hyaena; species Hyaena hyaena. Next base: position 787,894 of record NW_024080744.1, on the reverse strand, counting down.
AACATTAAAAATTTTAAAAGAAAGCACACACTAAACATTAAAAACAATTAAATTAAGTTCTGGGTAAAGTATATAAACAGAACCACGAAATTTTAGAGCTAGCAGGGATCTCAGACCAGGCATGCACACGGGGGACAATGATATCTCCACAGAGACTTTGTGGGACCATGTTGAAAGTTTTGGGTTGTTCAGTTGTTTTGAGCATTTATGGGTTTTATGGGTGCTTCTGGGGATAGGGGACATCCTGAAGTGTGTGGACAGTTCCATTCAACAAGGAACTATATTACCTCACACATAATTTTTAAGTGTTTCACTGGGAATTCATGAAGATAAATTACAATTAACAAGCCTTAGAAACAAAACTCCACTTTACATGAAACAAAGCTTTCTCTTGTGTGGTTTTTGAAATACACTGAGTTTTCCAGGTGTTCAACTAAGTTGAGAAAAAATTGTTCTCTTCTGTACCAAATTTTACTGAGAGTTGTTCATAATTACCAAAAGAAAAAAGAAAAACACTTCATGAACAACAATGCCATTTATGCTGTTCAAGTCACCAAAGCAATACTTCATATCATTCTGCAGTCTTCGTCCTTATATATCTATCTGTATAAAATCTCATAATATACTAATATGTACAGTATACTAATTTAGTCCTGATTTCATAACAGCAGAATTTTTTGAAAAAAGATTTTATTTTAAGGAATACCTACACACAAGGTGAGGCTCGAACTCACAACTTAGAGTCACATGCTCTACCCACCGGGCCAGTCAGATGCCCCCAAAATGTCAGGTATTTTTCAAAGTTAAAAATATTCCATTGAATACAAATAACAACATATTATTATATTAAATACAATTTAAATATATTTATGTATAATCAATTAAAGTATTAAGTAAAGTAATATAACACATAAAAATTAAACATTTTTAATATAAGCAGATTCAAGCAGCTGACTTTTCATAAGTCTTACAGATTAGTTGTGCTGGAGTATTTACATATTAAAATACATATGACTTTTAAAACATTTTTAATGTTTATTTATTTTTGAGGAAGAAAGAGAGAGTGTGAGCTGGGGAGTGGCAGAGAGAGAGGGAGACACAGAATCTGAAGCAGGCTCTAGGCACTGAGCTGTCAGCACAGAGCTCGATGCAGGGCTCAAACTGAGTAACCGTGAGATCACAACCTGAGCTGAAGCTGGACACTCACCAACTGAACCACCCAGGCACCCAGGAAGACTTTTTTTAGGATTACATTCCTTGCTTCTTTCCTTCATATTACAGTTACGACATTTTATTGAATTTTGGCAGTGTGTGAGCAGGTTATATCATCTATAAATTCTGCAAATTCTGCTTCAGGATGTTATGGGGGTGTTCCAGAATGTTTGTTATGAGAAGGGGGTTTGGGGTCTGATGAGGGCAAGGACTAGGCTGACCTGAAATCACCATGAATATTTTTCTCTTTGCTACGAACCTTGCTGCATTGTTGGGGGGGTTTGCTTGCCCCCTTGCTTCCTCGAGCACGTTTGTGTGTTTGGGGCAGGGTCGGTGTTCTCATGACTCTGGGAGCATTAGCACACCTGAGGGCCAGTAGTAACATGTGTGATGCAAAAGAGGTTGGAATCATGGTGACTGCCAAGTACAATGCAAATATTTGGCAACTGAAGGGAGAACTTGCCTTACGTGTCTCCTGCAGTGTAATTTTATTTTATTTTATTCTATCTTTTTAGTATTTATTTATTTTTGAGAGAGAGAGAAAGAGTGTGAGCAGAGGAGGAGAGAGGAGAGACACAGAATCTGAAGCAGGCTCCAGGCTCTGAGCTGAAGACACAGAGCCTGATGTGGGGCTTAAACTCATGAGCCCTGAGATCATGCCCTGAGCCAAAGTCGGAAACTTAACCAACTGACCCTCCCAGGTGCCTCCCTACAGTGTAATTTTAAAGATGCGCATAAGGACGGTATCTGGAAAAGCTAATAATGACAAAATGAAATAATGTGACTGGTGTTGGGTGTAGTTCTCAAAACTGGGGTTCAAACCCCAGGGGAATCAAGCTAAATGTTTTTTGTCTCCTGTCCTTTCTACCCCTGTCAGAGTTCTGTTTCCTGTAACAACTGGAGGTTTTATTCTTTAATAAATGTTTATTTATTTTGAATGAGAGAGCAGGAGCCAGGGATGGGCGGGGGGGGGGGGGGGAGCGGGGAAGGAAGAATCCTAAGCAGGCTTCGTACAGTCAGCACAGAGCCCTACCAGAGTCTCCATCTCATGATCCTGGGATCGTGAGCTAAACCAAGAGTCACTTAGCTGAGTGAGCGACCACGCACCCCCAGATTGGAGGTTTAAAAACTCATCACCTGGGGCGCCTGGGTGGCTCAGTGGGTTGAGCTTCCCACTTCGGCTCAGGTCATGATCTCACTGCTTGTGGGTTCGAGCCCTGCATCGGGCTCTGTGCTGACAACTCAGAGCTTGGAACCTGCTTTGGATTCTGTGTCTCCCCTGCTCTCTGCCCCTCGCATGCTCATGCTCTGTCTCTCTCTGGTTCTCAATAATAAATAAACGTTAACAACAAATTAAAAACCCATCACCTAAAGGAAAGGCCTAAAGAACCTTGTAGTTTTAAGTCAAGGTGTAGAAAACAAAGGAAGATGAAATGCTTGGAGAATGTATCTGGAAGTGCTGAGGAGAAACAGCCTGGCGCTTGCTATTCCCCCATACTTCCCCGCCCTCCCCCCAACTCACGCTTAGTCCCCATTTCACCAAAGTACTGTTTTGTTTTCATTTATTTGACTGTGTCCTTCTTTTAGATCTCCGGTCAAAAGTGCAGCAGAGATTCACACAAAAAAATGGATAATCAGATGTCCCCAATTTTTACCTAAACAAAATCACCCTTAATGTAACAGGGATGGATCCTGACCAGATGCACTTGTGCCTCGACACCATAAACAAGCTGCACCTGGTCACTCTGCTGATTCCCCATGAGGCATGATTTCCAGAGAGGTCACTGAGGCAGTCAGGAACCTGCCAGGGGGCCAGGACCAGTCGGTCAAGAAGAGAAGTCAACTGCAAATATGAGTAGCTGTCGGTATGTCAAGTCATTTTCTAGAGGAATTATGTTTTAAAAAACATAATTTAGAAAAAATAATTTTTCCCTTTTGTTTCTGAAGGTTAATGCATCATTTTTTCCTGTTGTTAGTTTTTCTTTCTGCTCATCTACTGATGCCCTTCTAAAGACCCATTAAGAGAAACAAGGGTGAGATCTTATCTTTTCCACCTATTAGTGTAAACATTGAGTTGATGTCTCTACCCCTGTCTGAAACCATGGCAACAGCCTTCCCGGCCGCACCTACAGCTGAAGTTTCCCCCTCCTCACTCAAGAGAAGGCTGCCTTTTAGAGAGAACTTCAGATTCGTGCCTTTTGGGACACAGTTCCTATTTTGTGCATGTTTATTTTCTTTGGCGAGATTGATGAGCTAGCCGCATTCTACTGAGTTGTCAAAGGCGTGGAGAGAGGGAGATTATGAAATACAGCAGTGGAAGATGCACCTCTCCCTTACAAAATACAAAAGAAGCTGGGCGGTTGTGCCCTGGCCTTTGGGAGAAATGTGCCAGCTGACCTCGAGGTACTGACTAGAGTTTACAGAGAGGAAATACTTTATCCATAAATGCAGGTGGCCCAGGCTACGATGAGGTTTTTTGGGGTGATAGTAGGGTTTGTGGGGTCCAGAGCCGACGGACGGCCAGGAAAGAATCCTTGAAGACGTCTTTGGCACAAAAAGGTGATTTATTGAAGTGCGAGGATAGGACCCGTGGGCAGAAAGAGCTGCCCTCGGACCATGAGGAGAGGCTGGTTTTACACTATGGAGTTGGGGGAGGTAAAGTCCGGGGACGTTTCCAGTGAGATTTTCCTATGCTAAAGAAGTCCCAGGATACTGGGGGCCTCGCCATTGTCAAGCTAAGGTTTTTCCTTCCAGCAAAGCATTAGCATTGAGATGGTGGGAGTTCCTGGAGAAACATTTCACTCTGCCAGCCTCAAGTATTTGTCAATGGGCTGCGGGTTATGAGGAAATTTAGTTCTATCTGCCATTTCCTTCTGCCTTTGTTTCCCACATCATTATGGAGGGGGTGATGGAGACTTAGGTCCTGCAGGACTATGATCTCCATCTGTTAACCATTTGTTTCCCCCTTTCCTTTGTTCTTGGGCAGCCACGCCTATCCCGCCTGGGGGTGGGGGTGGGGGCGGGGGCGTGTTTGCGGCCAGTCAGCTTGACTTACACTCCCTCATCAGCTATAAGGAGTCATGTCTGTTCCTTCAGCAGAATAAAGCCTTCGACACAAAGAACATCTTGGACTTCACACAACAATAACGCTGACAGCAAACATTTATGGAGTCCTTACTCTGTATCAAGCCCTATGCCATGCACTTCTCACACATTGTCTCACGTTTTCATCACAACAAACCTATGAGACAGGTACTATTGTGACTTTCATTTTGTAAACGAGAATGCTGAGGCACAGATATAGGTAGGTTCCCACTGCCAGAGACAATTGGGATTTGAACCCACATTTGTCTGGCTCCACAGGCTTCTCACCCTCACACACAGCCTTAGGTAGGAGTTGAGTGGACTGGAGCAGAACACCTTCCCCCCCATTCACCACCTCTACCCCCCCCCGGGGGGCCCCCCCCCCCCCCCCCGCTCCCCCCAGGGCTGTGTCATTGAACTCTCTGGGCCTTTTCTTGGTTTCCCGCTCCTGGGCCTGTCTCCCCAGGCTATTAGCTTTTTGTTTTTCTTGCAGTTGAGGGTTCTGCATACAATGATTATTATTGTCTGTGCCCTGGAGTATAGCTGTCCACTCTCAGAAAACACAAGGGAAGTACATGTTTCTTAAAGTTCTGTGCTAATGATGCTTGGCACTCTTTAAGGGAACGTGAGTCCACAGCTGTCATCTTTCTAGCTCTAATTTTGGAAGCTCTGTAGTTAAGAATGCAGCCAATCTCATTGAAAGTCTACATATATAAAAGGATAAGGCTTTCCTTTGCTTGCTTGCTCGCTCTGGGCAGAGACTACAAACAGCAAGGGGGATAGTTATAGAAGATGTAATCACAGTGAGAGCTAGCTGGGCCAGTGGTTTGTACATTGGCCATGGGAAATCTGGTGTATCATGGCAGGTTACCAGGGCTCCTGTTGCATGAAAACCTGTTACAGAACCAGGCTGGACCACTGGCAGAAAAACCAAGTGGGACTTGGAAATCTTGGTGGATCGGAGTTTTATTTTACACCAGCGGGCTCAGAGGTGATTCTTTTCCAGAGATCTGAGTCCCGAGCACAAGCATGGGGGACAACTTATCCTCTGTTACTTCCGTATTCTGCATTAGTAGTAATTTGGGGCATATGCCAAGAAGAATCTGGAAGAGGAGTCTCTAAGCTAGGGACTAGGACTTATGTTAGTCCCGTCGGCCATCTTACGGTGTTTAACTTTATTTATTTTCCCAACATTACCCCCTTGAATGCCTTTTTTTAAAAAACCTTTTTTAGTAGGCATCACCCTTTAGCTCTAGGGGTTGGTACCCTTGGAGGCTAAGATGCGTGTTGCAGTTTCGTAAGCAACGGTGTTTTCATTGAAGCATACCAGAATGTTTAGGATAGAGGGGCTGATGGTCACAAGTAAATTATGGAAAGAAGGAGTCCTATCAGGGCAGGGAATCAGGATGTCCCGTTTGTGGGGCAGCTTCTATTAGTCCAATAGTAAAGAGCAAGATCAGGGTTATGACACTGACAAGGGGCAAGGGTTGGCAGAGTTGCATCTAAGCCCCCAGACTTGGTCCACACACTGATTCCTCAAGCTTCTGTGATGCACAGGCCAGGCAGCTTCTGGGGTATGGCTGGAACAGGGCTAAAGATCTCAGGGACTGGCATCTTTTTGAGGGCCAGTTTAAGTGGGTTGACCGGATCTGAGTCACTTCGCCAGGTTGAGGGTTCTTCGGAGCTGGCCTTCTTAGCTCTGGAGTGATGGACCCATGGGGTGTAACCTGAAACTCTGAGGGCTGTAGTTGTTAGAATAATGGTATGAGGCCCAGTCCACTGTGGTTTCAAGGGGTTCCTCCTTCCCATCTTTGACCCATACAGAGTCTCCTGGCAAAACAGGATGGATGGGGGCCCCTAAGGAAATTGGGGCCCTATCTATGGCATATCTTTATAATTTATTTAGGACTGTTCCCAAGATCTGAAGCTGTTCTCTTATTCCCTTATCCCCTATTTGATGTAGGTTCTCAGGGAGGCTCCTTAGACATGGGGGCGGGGGGGCTCCCATATTAGTTCAAAAGGGGAGAAGCCTTGAGTTCCTGGTGTGTAATGGACACACAGACGGGCCAGGGGCAACAGGTCCGGCCATGGAAGGTCTGTTTCCTGACAGAAATTGGCTAAGTATCCTTTGAGGTGCGATTCATCTACTTTACTTTTCCTGAGCTTTGAGGCTGGTTAGTAGTCCAAGTGATGTTGAGGGAGTTGGTTAAAGTTTGTATAATGTCCTCCATGAACACAAGCCCATTATCGCTGTGGATTGTGGCTGGTAAGCTGAACCGGGGACAGTTTCTTTCAGGAGGACTTTAGCTTCCTCCTGGCTCTGTTCTGTCCTGGTTGGGAAGGCTTTAACCCATTCAGGGTATGTACAGACTATAACTAAGAGGCATCTAAATCCTCAGCTTGGCTGGACATCTATTGCTGGAGACCCGCTCCAGCTGGTTCAGGGGTCCCTGAAGGATGGACGGTGTAGGCGAGAGAGAGAGAGAGTGGGAGAGCCATGAGAATCTTTCTGATCACCAGGCAGGCATCTCTGCACTGTCAGTTTTGGTGTTTTTATTTATAGGTCAAACGATAACATGGCATCAGGAAAAGGAATTTTTACAGTGGAAAACTCTTTGTGAGCAGATGCTTTGAAAAGTGTACAAAAACAGGTTTTCAGAAGTATTTTTGCAGAATTACCCCAATCATAGTGAGGTTGAGTAAATCTTACAACTAAGGAGATAACAGGGTGTTCTTACTGAAAAACAGGATGACATACATATTTGTTCTAAGTGAATAACGCTAGGATTAGGACATAGGCTAAGTTGTATATAGATAGGCTAGGAGTCATTTTGTCTGGCTCTCAAGAGGACAAAAGTTTTTGAACTGGTTAATAAGTTGTTTGTGGAAACTTTTTTGACTTGATGCTGAATGTGTAAACACCATGGAGGCCCTAAATGTATTAGCCTTTGTTTTTGGGTTATGTTTTAGTTACTCTTATCTATCCTCATCCCAGCTGTCTGTGTGAGGGAGAGTGTTTGTGGAAAGTAGGCCTTAGGGAAGGGACTGCTAGACACCACCAGTTAGAAAAGGTATAAGTATTAACTTAAGTTCCACCCTTATCTGTTCCTGAACTCTAAATTAGGCTCTTTGTCTTGCAGCCAGGCTCAGTTGTAACTCTTGTGTTCTTAACCCCCTTTATTATCTAAGTCTTAGATCTACAAGGCCCACAGGAAGAGCCTTTTGACAATCATCCACAGTGCTTTCATCTAAAATCTCTTTTGAAGAGGCAGGAATATGCTTTTCCTCATGAGGTATCTGTGGGAGGAATATCGGTCTGATTTGGAATATTGTGAGGCCTGGTCAATACAGCAGGCTCAATTCCAACATGAGCCAGTAGTAGCAGGAGATACCAGTTTCGCTTCTCATGGCAGGAGCTGTGCAAACACTGCCATTTCCTCGCTGTGACTGTCAGCCAGCGAGGCCTGTGTGGCTCCCAGCAATCTATGAAGTCTAATCCACCTTTCAGGTGCCCCCTGTATGACGTATGGGGGACTTTAACATTTAGTTATTGTCCCAGGGTGAGTTTATCTGCCTCCTTAATGAGTAGAACTGTGGTCACTAGTGCCCTAAGCACAGTGGCCATCCTGCCACCACTGGGTCCAGCCTCTTTGACAGGTATGCTGCTGGTTTGACAATGGTCTTCATGAGAACCCTGAGGACAACCTTTTCCTTCTCATACGCAAAGAGATTAAAAGGCTTTTCTATATTTGAGAGGCCAAGGGCTGGTGCCTGCTCCCAGGGTGGCCTTTATCTCTAGGAAGGCGGCTTCAGCCTCCTCTGTCCAGACAGGGCATTCTCAATCCGGCCCTACCAAGAGATTATAGAGGGGTCTTGGTATTGCTGAGAATCTGGGAATCTAGGTTCGGCAGAATCCTGCCCCCAGAAATCCTCATAGCCCCAACTTAGTTTGGCACTGGGGTAGGGACGTGATGACCTTCTTTCTCTCCGGCCCTAGTGCTCTTTTTCCTTGGGTGAGGAGGGGCAGATCTGTGCCTTTTTCCATGAGACCCGATACCCCGGTCTAATAGGAGTTAGAGGGGGGCCCTCGTACAGTTCTCTAGGGTATCGCTGGCAAGGAGGAAGCCATCTACATACTGGAGAAAGGTGCAGCGTGTGGCCTTCCTTGGAAAGCCGGTGAGGTCTCTGACCAGTGTCTCTCCAAAGAGAGTAGGCAAGTTTTTAAATCCCTGTGGGAGGCATGTCCAAGTCAGTTGCTTCTGATGCCCTGTGTCTGGTACAGTCCATTAGAACGCAAACAAGGGTTGGCTCTGGGGGGGCAAGCAGAGACAGAAGAAGGCATCCTTTAAGTCTAGGCTGGTAAACCAGCTGGCAAAGCCTGGGATCTGGCTGGGGAGGGTGTACAGGTTCGGGACCACTGGGTACAAGGAGACAGTCACTTAACTGGTTGGTACCCTCCTCCTGGCTTCCTGCCTGGAAGAGTGGGGTGTTCCAAGGTGATTGGCATTCCAGCAGAATGCCTGCTTCTTGGATGCCTGCCCTTGCCTCTTGCGAGAGGGAGTACTGCTGCTGTCTCTGGGGTTGAGCCCCTGGGATTAACTCTACAATGACTGGGGCCCAGTTGCGGGCAAGTCTCAGTGGGGGGGAGGGTTGTCCTCAACCCATACAGTGGGGAAGTGGCCACTCGGTTGGGCCTGGGCACAGAATGGCCTCCATTCTTTATTTAATTGGAGGCTGGTGCATCCTGTTGCCCCAAAGGTTACTTGGGCCCCCAGCTTTGAGGGTATATCCTGGCTGAGGAGAGGGATAGGTCACTCAGGTACGTGCAGAAACTCCTACCACACCGTGTGGCCCCCGAGTTCACATAAAAGTCATAGTTTAGCCCCTTACTTTTATTTTGTCTGTGGGCTCATGGGGGCCAAGAAAAAGTGAGCCTGGTCCCCTTCAATCTGAATCTATTCCTGCTAGGCCTAGGAGGTCTTTTTTGCAGGGTTCTTGTGCGTGTCGGCTGGGTTTCTGGGACTTTCTCCACTTGAGACGTTTATTCTTTTCATGTCCTTTCTCCTTGCAATAGGCTCATTGACCCCTTGCTAAGGAGGTTCTGGGCCTCCCCGCTTTTGGCGACTGGAACTTCCCTGTCCTTTTGTCATGGCTCTCTTGTGCCTCAGGGTAAAAGGGGGTGTAAGTCTCACATAACAATCCCCGGGGGATTCCCCTTGCTGCTGGGCATATTCATGGGCTTCTTAGCCCCTGCTTGGACCCCCCGGAGGAGAGGCTCTTGATACCAACTGATGTGGTACCAGTGCCTGGCCGAGCGTGCAATCTGGCCACTGGTCCAGGGGAGCGATGATCTGCCAAGTCTGGAGGTGGGGGGGGGGCGGGGGGAGACCAAAGGTGGTGGAGTATCAGGAACTGGAGGGGCCATGTGGCAGGGGCAAGACTGGTTCTTCCTCCGGATCACCGGTGAGAATTTGTGAAGGTGAGGGCTTCTGTTGACTTTTCTTGGGCCACTTTGTCGAGGTGACTAAGACCTTAGCCTGTCCCTGTTTGTTGCAGGTAAATTGTACCCAAGGGGGAAGGGTTTGGGCAATCTCTAACCAGGAGTCAATATATAGGACCTGATCAGGGTAATCTGGGTCTCTGGTGACAATATACCAGATGCGGCAGACCATTGGGACACCTGAGATTCCCTCTGAGGGTCATTTTATACCAAAAGTGGGCTCTTCTAACTCACATAGGGTCCTTAACTTGCCAGGGGTTATCTTAATTCCTTAGTTTCCTGAAAACCCCTTCTTTGCTCTATCCCGACCACATAACGTTCCCGTGAGACAGAGTTGCAAAGACAAAGGGGTAGGGGTGTCCCCTCTAATGAGGAGACCAGTCAGATGCCCGTCTGGCCGTGTCCAAAGGAACTTAGGTGACACTTAGCCGTAGCGGTCTCAGCTTTGTGACTTACAATCAGAAACTATTCTGATGCCGCCATAGACTGTATGCCGTTCGCCACAGAATCGCAGACGGGCCAACTCAGACTCTGTGGACTTTACCTTAAGGATGCCCACCTGTAGAACAACAGAATCATACTCGGCAGGCAAGCCAGACCAAGTTGCACATTCACACTCACATACCCACCAGAAGTTATTACATTCCTTCCCACAGAATTTCTACCAGTGAGACCAGTGAGGTTTCTGGGGAATGATCAGGTCCCCCTTCCACCACTATGGGTGGGCTGACAGAATTGGGGTCCCATACCTTGGAGACCTCTGAAGTCTCTGGGTAGTGATCAGGTCGTCCTTACACCACTCTGGGTGGGGCGGACTAGATTGGGGCCCCGGCCTTACCAGTTCCAACGTCGAGTCCAGTTCCTCACCTGCTAATTCTCCTCTCGAGTCCAGCAGGAATGGTGGAGTGGGGCAGGCCCGAGGCAACTGAGCTGGAGACTACTGAAAATCAGGCAGGTGCGGCTTCTCACTTGCGATTCCTCATTCCGTCACTGCCTCTCAGTTTTCCCAAACTGGTGGCAACAATGGACCGGCGTGGTTGGGTTTCTCAGCCAGGAAACTGAATATGTTACAGAACCAGGCTGGATTGCTGGTGGAAAAACCAAGCGGCATTCAGAGATCTTGGGTCAGAGTTTTATTTTACACCAGAGGGCTCAGAGTAGATCCTTCCCCAGAGATCTGATCCCAGAGCACAAGCATGGAGGACATTTATCTTCTATTACTTCTGCATTCCACATTAGTAGTAATTTGGCACGTGCCGGGAGCCGCACCGGCCTCTCTGGATGGCAGTCACAGCAAGGAAATGGCAATGTTTGCACAGCTTCTGCCATGAGAAATGAAGACTAATATCTCCTTCTGCTACTACTGGTTCATGTTGGAAATGAGCCTGCTGGTATTGACTAGGCCTCCCAATATTCCATATCAGACCCATATTCTGAATACAGATACCTCATAAGGAAAAGCATATTCCTGCCTTCACAAAAGAGACTTTAGATGAAAGCTCTATGGGCGATTGTCAAAAGGCTCTTCCTATAGGCCTTGCAGATCCAAGACTTAGATAATAAAGAGGGTTAAGAACACAAGAGTTACTATTGAGCCTGGTCCCATATCAGAAGAGCCTAATTTATAGTTAAAGTACAGATAAGTACAGAACATAACTTACTAATTGGTGATGTATGGCAGTCCCTTCCTCAAGGCCTACATTCCACAAACACCCTCCCTTACACTGGCAACTGGGATGAGGATAGATAAGAGTAGCTAAAACATAAACCCAGGTGCCAAGATGGACACATTTAGGGCCCCCATGAGGACTTCCACACACAAACCAATTCAGAAACATTCATCCTCTTGAGAGCCAGACGGAATGACTCCTAGCTTATCTATATACAACCTAACCTATATATTATCCTGTTGATCACTAAGAGCATCCTGTTAATTCCTTGGTTGTAAATTCACTATGACTGAGATAATTCTGCAAAATATCAAAAACTTGTTATCGCAAAAGGCCTCCCATTGTAGAAATTCCTTTCTCTGACCTCATATGGTTGTTGAACCTTTAAATAAAGACACCAAAACTGACAGGACAGAGATGCCTGCCTGGTGATCAGAAAGAATCTCGGGGCTCTCATTCTCTTTCGCCGACACCGTCCATCCTTCAGGGACCCCTGGACCTGTCGGAGCCGGCGAGGCCTCCGACAGGCACGCATGGCAAGAAGGGCAGGAAGAAAAACCCAGAAGACAAGTCTCTAAGCTAAGGACTGGAGCCTATGTTAGTCCTGTCGGCCATCTTATGGTGCATAGCTTTACTTATTTTCCCAACAAACACTTCAGGGTCTTGGAAAAATTGGGCAGTGAATTTTGAGAAGATATAAACTAGAACAGTAAGACGAGGAATCTCAAAGATGTGATGAAGTCTGCCCTCAATTTAGAGGGACATGGGTACCGTGAAAAGCAGAGCATGTACCATGTCTTAAATGAGGGAATGAAAACTGGACCCTAAAGGAAAGTTCAACGTCAACAGGAGAGAAGTACTCCATCTGTCTACATTTCTCTAGACCTGGAAAATATACCCCAAGTTCCTCCAAAAGGAGCAGGCTACCTTTCAAAGAGAGCTCAAAGAATAGACTAGCCAGTAGAAGGCCAGGCCACGGGAAGTTAGGCCGAGAAAGTAGGTTGCTGGTAGGGAAGAAACTCTTCATCAGCTTTAGGGATCATTGCAGTCAAAGAAGAGGGAACGGAGGACCATATTCCAGTGATAGGGAAGTAACCACCACCAAGAGCCAGAACAGGCAACATTTACCACAGCCATAGTGAGAAAGAGCAAGACTGGGAAGACAGTGGAGCCAAAAGGGAAAGGAGAGCTGGGGTCTGGTAGCCCAGTGACTTCCTTGGAAAACTCAGTCCAAGATAGTGCAGGTATCTTCCAGGACAGGGAGGTCTGGGAAGATATGGGCCTCCTGGTGTTATGGGTTGAATTGTGCCACTCCAAAGTTTATATGTTGAATTCTAACCCCTCAGGACCTCAGAATGTGACCTGACATGGAGACGGGGTCTTTACAGAAGTATTTAAGTTAAAGTGAGGTCATTGGAATGGGCTCTAATCTAATGACTGGTGTCTTTATAAGATGAGAATTTTGGATACAGACACACAGGGAGAATGGCATGTGAACCTAATGGCAGAAATCAGAATGATGCTTCTACAAGCCAACATATTATAAGGATTGTGAGCAGGGGCACCTGGCTGGCTCAGTCGGTTGAGCATCCAACTCTTGATTTCAGTTCAGGTGATGAAACCATTGTCACGAGATCAAGCCCTGTGTTGGGCCCTAGGCTGAGTGTGAAACCTGCTTAAGATTCTCTTTCTCTCCCTTTGCATCCCCCCCCCCCCAAAAAACAAAAACAAAAACTAAAACTAAAAAATCATTGGGAGCAAACCATCTCAAGCTAGGGGAAAGGCATGGAACTGATTTTTTCTCACAGTCCTAGAAGGAAACAGCCCTGCTGACACCTTGATCTTGGACTTCAGCCTCCAGAACTATGAGACTAAAAATTTTTGTTGTTTAAACCACCCAGTTATGAGCATCCATAGGGAACTAACATGCCCAGTGAAGCCCTCAGAGCACAGTATTGAAACATTTTAGTTACAACATCAGGAACCAAAGGGGTGGCAGATCACCCTTCTCACAATAAACTTAGGCCTTTTAAACTGTGTTCTCTACACATGGCCGTGTTCTGGTGAATGACTAGAATGACCTCTCTCCTGTGGTATAAAGGTATAAATCCTTTAAAATACTATATGTACAGGGGCGCCTGGGTGGCTTAGTCGGTTAAGCGTCCGACTTTCATGATCTCGCGGTTCGTGGGTTCGAGCCCCGCGTTGGGCTCTGTGCTGACAGCCAGCTCAGAGCCTAGCGCCTGTTTCAGTCTGTGACTCCCTCTCTCTCTCTGACCCTCCCCTGCTCACACTGTCTCTCTGTCTCTCTCTCTCTCCTAGAAATAAAAAAATAAAAAAAATTTAAAAAAAATTAAAAAAAAATACTATATGTACAAATATTCATTCAAAGAATACTTATAGGAAACTATATGCCTAGCAACCTTGCAAATTTTAAAACATAACAAATGAGATTAGGTTAAACACTCATTCATCTCCTTTTAAAAATATTTTTTAATATATATCTTTCATGTTTATTTACTTTTGAGAGAGAGAGAGAAAGAGAGACCGTGTAGGGGACGAACAGAGAGAGAGGGAGACAGAATCTGACGATGAACCGTAAGACACTTACCTGACTGAGCCACCCTGGAGCCCCTCCTTTTAAAAATATTTAAATGAATAGATTTATTGAAACCCATCTTCAACACTGCTACCCTGGCCAGTTCTCCGGAAGTAAGGTGGGGTGGAAAGGAGAACTGACTTAGCACATCTGGGTATGCAACAAGGTGTCATTTATTTCAACAACACTTTATGGTTCCTGTACGAAATATTTACTTGAATGCACTAAATGCTACAGGATTTCCCTTTGTAGAGTGGAAATGCCATATGGAACGATAATCATGGCCTCCTTTGCTCGGCTTCTCCTTAGATGTGAGATTAGAGCAGAGATTCATAGGTTCACTTAAACTAATTTTGTTGAATTCCTCTAGAGCATTTGAAATTCTTGTTTCTGAGGAACATTTTCTCTTCTCCGGCATGTAGTCTAGGAATACAGAGGAGGATGTTGGTTGGACATAGCCTTAAAAAAACAACAACAACCTCTCATTATGGATAATTTCAAACAAACACTAAAGGAGATGGACAAGACCAGTAAGCCTGAACATACCAATTATGTAGCTACAACAATTACAGACTCCTGCCTGCTCTTGTTTCGTTTAGCCTCCTGCGTCTCTGTCCCCACACTGGATTATATCAAAACCAATGCCAGCTATAATTTCATTTTATCCACAAATATTGTAGTATATATCTCTAAGAAAGAGAGACCCTTAAAAAATGATCATGAAGCCACGACCCCACCTAGAACATCAGCAATTCTAAGCATCATCTATTGCAGTTCAGGTTGAAGTTTCCTTGATTGTCTCATAGCTTTGTTTTGTTTTGTTTTTTAAGTTGGTTTGTTTGAGAATCCAAAACAACATCTCTGTTGCTGCATTTGATTCTCTTCTCCCTTCTTTTTCCTTGAAATATATTTAAGAAAACAGGTTGTCTTTTCTGGTTTTGCTTATTGCATTCTCTTGGTGTTGTTAACATGTCCCCGGGGCCTTCATGTTTCCTAAATATTAGATTTAGATGCTTGATCTGATTTAGGTTTGCTATTTTGGAAAGACCACTTTGTTTAAAGATGGTGTTGGATTTTCCATCAGGAGGTACAACCTGTTCAGTTCTCCCCTGTGATGTTAGTGACGATTGAGAGCCATAATCTGGATTTTATTTCATTTGAGGTTTGCCAAATGATGATATTCTAATTCTATTATTCCTTGAGTATGAGGTTACAGCTCACACAGGAAAGACAAGTTTAATGCTTGATTCATTTTAGAATAATTGGTTTACTAATATCTTTCAATGGTGACCAGTGAGTTTATTTTCTTCTTCTCCTTCTTCTTCCTCTCCTCCTCCTTATTATTATTATTTTAAATTTAAAGCCAAGTTAGTTAACATAAGTGTAATAATTTTTCAGGAATAGAATTTAGTGATCCATGTGGTGCCTGAGTGGCTCAATCAGTTAAGCATCTGACTATGGCCCGGGTCATGATCTCACAGTTTGTGGGCATGAGCCCGGCATTGCGCTCTGTGCTGACAGCTCAGAGCCTGGAGCCTGCTTCAGATTCTGTGTCTGCCTCTCTCTTTGCCTCTCCCCTGCTAGTGCTCTGTCTCTCTCTGTCACTCAAAAATAAGTAAACATTTTTAAAAAATTTTTTAAAAAGAATTTAGTGATTCATCACTTCCATATAACACCCAGGGCTCATCCCAAAAAGTGTCTTCTTTAATGCCTCTTGTCTGTTTAGCCCATACCCCCACCCATACCCCTCTAGCAAATCTCAGTTTGTTCTCTGTATTTAAGAGTCTATTATGGGACACCTGGGTGGCTCAGTTGGTTAAGCATCTGACTTTGGCTCAGGTCATGATCTCATTGTTCATAAGTTTGAGTCCCCTGTCTGCCTCTGCTGACAGCTAGCTTAGAGCCTAGAGCCTGCTTCAAATTCTGTCTCCCTCTCTTTCTGTCCCTCCCCTGTTCTGTCTGTTTGTCACTCTCTCTCTTGAAAATAAATAAAATATTTTTTAAAATTTAAAAAAAGAGTCTATCATGGTTTGTCTCCCTCTTTGTTTTTATATTATTTTTGCTTCCCTTCCCTTATATTCATGTTTTGTTTCTTATATTCCACATATGAGTGAAATCGTATCTTATTTGTCTTTTTCTGACTGACTTATTTCACATAGCATAATACACTCTAGCTCTATCCACATTGTTGTAAGTGGCAAGCTTTCATTCTTTTTGATTGCCAAGTAACATTCCATTGTTTATGTATACACCACACCTTCTCTATCCATTCATCAGTCATGGACATTTGGGCTCTTTCCATACTCTGGCTTTTGTTGATAGTGCTACTGTAAACATTGGGTGTTCAAATATAGTTCAAATATAGTTCAAAGGTGTGCCCCTTTGAAACAGCACACCTGTATCCTTTGGATAAATACCTAGTAGTGCAATTGCAGGGTCATAGGGTAGTTCTATTGTTAATTTTCTGAGGAAATTAACAATAATTTTAATTTTCTCCATACTGTTTTTCAGAGTGGCTGCATCAGTTTGCATTCCCACCAGCAATGCAAAAGTGTTCCTCTTTCTACTCATCCTCACCAACATCTGTTTCCTGAGTTGTTACTTTTAGCCGTTCTGACCAGTGTGAGGTGGTATCTCATTGTGGTTTTGATTTGTATTTCCCAGATGATGAGCGATGTTGATCATTTTTTCATGTGTCTGTTAGCCATCTGAATGTCTTCTTTGGAAAATTGTCTATTCATGTCTTTTGCCCATTTCTTCACTGGATTATTCTTTGAGTGTAAAGTTTGATGTGTTCTTTATAGATTTTGGATACTAACCCTTTACCTGATAGAGTTTACTTTAAAAATATCAATACGGAGGGGCGCCTGGGTGGCTTAGTTGGTTAAGCGTCTGACTTTCGCTTAGGTCATGATCTCGCAGTTCGTCGGTTCGAGCCCTGCGTTGGGCTCTGTGCTGACTGCCATCTCAGAGCCTGGAGCCTGTTTCAGAGTCTGTGACTCCTTCTGTCTCTGACCCTCCCCTGCTCACACTGTCTCTCTCTCCTAGAAATAAATAAAACATTAAAAAAAATTTTTTTTAAATATCAATATGGGGGCACCTGGGTGGCTCAGTCAGTGAAGCCTTCAACTCTTGATCTTCACTCAGGTCTTGATCTCAAGGTTGTGAGTCTGAGCCCCACTTTGGGCTCTGCACTGGGCGTGGAACCTACTTAAAAGAAAAAAAATATATTATTATGAACCTATGGCTTTTTAATTTATTTAATATGTTTTAATCCATTGTTGGCATTAACACTCAACTTGTCCCATCATTGGCTATTTGGAACTGTTCCAAATTGGTTCTTGAATCTTGGACATAACCTTTTTATCTGCTTTTGAGAAAAGGATACAGAGACCCTTACCAGAACTTTCACTGCTAGATTAGTGGTGTCTGGACTGTTTTGATTGTGAATTCCCATTACAGACTATTTTTGAGCATGAATCCCCTCTATGTGCTTATTTATAAATTATACACATGTACTATGGTTTAACATATTATGTACATAACAAAATACCTCCAAGTAGAAATTTTGGATGATCAGAAAAGCTGAAATGGACAATGTTTTAAAAATGAAGTCACTTAGAAGGTCACTAGATACAGGGTCCTAGCCAACACAACAGGGAAGCTGGGAGAGAAAGATACTCAGCAATGGCAGAGAGCTCCATCTCTGCCTGCCCAGGAGCCAGGAATCTTAAAAGAGACCAGGCTGCTGGCCTCCAGCACTGTGGCCTGGAGAGCTCAGCCCAGTTTCCTGCCAACAGCTTGGCCATGAGCGGGAATGAGATGCCAAAAGTGTCCTGGCACCCCACCAGACACTTTCACGGTCCAGCAATCTGGTGAGCAGGCCCAGTTGGGTAAATGCTTAGGAGAGGAGGCACGCAGGCTGGTTTCACAGTTACAGAATCAGAATCATGTCTGTTTTTTTCTCTAGGAAAGAAAAATCTGAAGTCACAAACGTTTGATTTCCTTTAAAAATGGAACCAGTTTTGGGGCACCCGGGTGGCTCAGTTAAGTGTCTGACTCTAGGTTTTGGCTCAGGTCATGATCTCACGGTTCATGAGTTCAAGCCCCCCATTGGGCTCTGTGCTGACAGCTCAGAGCCTGGGATCCTCTCTCTGCCCCTCCCTGCCTCTTTCTCTCTCTCACTCTCTCTCTCTCTCTCTCTCTCAAAATAAATAAATAGGCTTTTTTAAAAAATTAAAAATGGAACAAGCTTTAATTAAAAAGAATTTATAAAGCAAATAAGTACCTTTTCCTTGGCTTTCTATGCTGATGAAACCAAAGGATAAATATTTAGGACTCAGGCTCCACAGAAGTGACTTATTTAAGTAACCTAGTTGAGACAAACTCTCAAGTAAAGATTTTGCTCCATCATAGGTAGCAGATTCCCTCACCTGTATTTTCATGATGCTCGGTTTGAATTTGAGGACCCCTTACTACCAAACTGCTTTGATATCCACCTAAATGGAAAACCTTTGAGTTTGTCAATAACAACTCTGAAATGTGGTCAGAAAATTATGGAACGTCAGAAAGTAATGCAGGTGTTGGAAGTGACAGTGGTTTATGCAAGGAAACTGTCCTTATCTCCTCCAAGTATATGAACATAAAATCAATTCCAAAGTTTCCAACAACCAAAAAAAGGCCATCTTTTGTTCTCTAAAACAACACCAAAAATCCCAGGACAGTCATTTGGCTTTTGAAGTGATGACTACTGTTCACTGATGCTCTTTTGTAAGAAGTTTCAAAGCAAATTTAAATAAAAATTTCTCTTCTGCCAGTTTCTAATCTAAACTTAAACATAGAATTTTGCTCATAATTTGCAATTGTAGCGAAGAAGGTTAAGAGGAGGTGGACGTCAGAGAGTACCACAGTCCTTAAAAGGAAGTAGAAACTTCTAAATGGTTCATCATCTGAAGTCGTTCCTGTGAGTTAAGGATTGCTGATCTTAGAAGAATATAAATATGCCCAGTAGCAGAACATTGTGTTGCTAACATTTTGTGTGTATGAGTTGTGTTTTTTCTACTGTTTGGCGGGACCCAGCCAGAGACACTGCAACTTGTGAATGACAGTCTTTTCCAGTAATGGAATATTCTTTCACCTACTGGCTTACTTTCTATTAGCACTTAAGCCCTGTTTCTGTAACCCCAACCACTCATCTTGAAAAATAAAATATGGCCAATTTTAAGATCTATACAAGAGATTTATCCTAAAAGTTGAGTTCACAAAATTAGAAGAAGAAAAAAGGCCCAAGCCGAAACCTTTATCACAACCACCTTCACCCTGGTCAGGGCTGGTAAACTCTTCAATCGTGTGGGGCTGATATCTCGCTGCTTCGTTTATCAAGTGCCTTGGGATCTTAATCACTTTCCTACAAATGCTCAGCACCACCAATTTCTCCAAAAAAGGAGACAAATAAATTACATTGTCATGGAGAAATCTTCCATTCCTTTTTTTTAAATAATTTTTTAAATTTTATTTCTAGGAGATAGAGAGACAGCGTGAGCAGGGGAGGGTCAGAGAGAGAGGGAGTCACAGACTGAAACAGGCTCCAGGCTCTGAGCGGGCAGTCAGCACAGAGCCTGACACGGGGCCCGAACCCACGAACCGCGAGATCATGACCTAAGCGAAAGCTGGACGCTTAACCAACTAAGCCACCCAGGCGCCCCATCCATTCCTTTTGATTACCCAACTGGATTAAGTTCTTGGAGGCCTGGGGCAGGTGTTGAAAAGACAGCAGTGCTCTTTCTGTTATGTAAACAAGTAAAAACCTTTTCCAAACTATAAAATACTGGGAGGGAGTCTAGCAAAGGATTTCTATTCCTCATGGTGACCGCCTCCTTTTTTTTTTTTTTTTTTTCAAATATCAAACATGAAACTTTTCAGAAAAGAAGTTTTTGGGAGCTTCTCTTTTGCTGATCAGCTCATGCCTGCCCTTCCCCTTTGCTGACCCAGTCCTGCAAATGTTCATCACAAAAAACAATTTTCTGCAAGAAGTTGGCTCAGTGCCAGGATTTCAGTTCCTCGGGAACAGGCTTACTGATTAATAAACACGTTCTTATTGAGCATTTGCTAATGTCCAGTATTGTGGTAAGTCCTACGGGGAACTCCAAGATCTACGAGTATGAAGATAGTGCTACATTCAAAGAGTTTATAATCTAGTAGGGAAAGAGAACATGAACAAAATGAGGCAGCAACCAAATGTCGGTTGTTGGGCAATGTGGATCTGGAATTGAGGGTCTGAGAGGCACTTTGGAAACTAGTTGGATTTGTGGGTTTTTTTTTTTTTATTACTTACATTTTATTTTATATTTTGAGCAAATAATATATTCCCAACATTCAAAATCCAAAAATCTTCCTTTCTCTCCTTCCCTTCAACTGCAACCTCCCTCCTCAAGGCAGCCAATGTTGATACCTTTTGCATATTTTTCAGAGATACTTTATGCCTATGTAAATAAGTATGATAAATAAATATGATTTCCTCTCTCTTTAGAGTTACAAATGGTAGCCACTCTGTGCCTTGAAACAGAGTGGTAGTATGGTAGAATTATTTTTTTTAATGTTTATTTTGAGCGAGACAGAGACAGAGCATGAGTGAGGGAGGGGCAAAAAGAGGGAGACATAGAATCTGAAATAGGCTCCGAGCCTGATGCAGGGCTGGAACTCAGCATCTGTGAGATCATGACCTGAGCTGAAGTCAGCTGCTTAGCCAACTGAGCCGTCCAGGTGCCCCTTGTAATATGGTAGGGTTATTAAAAGCTGAGGCTCTGGAGTCCGTGTTCCAATCTTGGCTCTGCCAGTTTTTACCAGTGTGACCATGGGTGGAAGTCACTAAGGCTGTTTCCTGATCTCTAAAAGGGAGAGAAATAGGAGTACCTGCCTCTTACGTTTATTGTGAGGATTAAATGAGATAATGGATATCCAATCCTTAGAACAGTGCCTGACATGTAGAAGCACTGTAATATGTTAGATATTACTACTTTCACTTAATATCATTTTTTAATAAAAAAAGTTTATTCATTTATTTTGAGAGAGAGAGCGAGCAGGGGAGACACAGATAGAGAGCGCAAGGGAGAATACCAAGTAGACTCTGTGCTTTCAGTGTTGAGCTCAAACCCACAAACCATGAGATCGTGACCTGAGCTGAAACCAAGAATTGGAAGCTTAACTGACTGAGCCACCCACTTAATATATCTTAGAATTTGTTCCATATCAGCACAAATAGAGGAATTTATTTATATATTTACAAATGCTTACTATTTCATTGAAGGGCATGCCATATTGTGCTTGGCCTTGTGCAATGAATAATGTTTAGAAAGTTAGGAGACCAGTGTTATAGGGGCTTCAGGAGTTAGAGCAAAAGCTGTGGGTTATCACTACACATCTTTATTTGGCTAAAGTTTAAAAGACTAACCATACTGAGTGCTGGTAGGGTTGTGCACAATTGGAACTCTCACACACTGCTGATGGGAAAATAAAGTAGTGGTATCATGTTGGAAAACAGTTTGGCAGTTTGACAATTTCTTATAAAGCTAAACACACATCTGCCATATGATTCAGCCATTGCACTGCTAAGTATTCACCCAAGAGAAATAAAACATATTCACACCACAACTTATACCCAAATGTACCCAGCAGTTTTATTTGTAATAGACAAAACCTGGAAACAACCCAGTGTCCATCAACAAGTGAATGAATGACCAAACTCTGGTAAATCTACACAATAGAATACTACTCAGCAATAAAAATGAGCAAACTAATGATAAATGCAATGTGGATAAATCTCAGAGTAATGTTGCAAAAGAGTTGATACTATATGATTTCATTTATACTGCAGAAAATGCAAACTAAAGTAAACAGAAAGCAGCCTAGTGTTTGAGGCTACAAGTAGGAGAATGGGGAGTGAGTTAGAAAGGGGCACAAGGAGGGGCGCCTGGGTGGCTCAGTCGGTTGAGCATCTGACTTCAGGTCAGGTCATGATCTCACAGTTTGTGGGTTCGAGCCCCACATCAGGCTCTGTGCTGATGGCTCAGCCTGTTTCGGATTCTGTGTCTCCCTCTCTCTCTCTGCCCCTTCCCCACTTATTCTCTGTCTCTCAAAACTGAATAAATGCTAAAAAAAAAAAAAATTTTTTTTAATTAAAAAAAAGGGGCGCAAGGAAATTTGGGGAGGGGGGATATGCATATGTTAACTTATGGTGATAGTTTCACAGGTATATATATGTGTCAATGCTCATCAAGTTATGCACTTTAAATATGTGCAGTTTATTATGATAAAATAATTAATAATTCCTCAACAGAATTAAGGAAGGAAAAAGAAAATATATGTATTCAAAATGAAAGGATTAAAGCACTCCTACTAAGCTAATAGAAAACTAAAATTTTTTGATTGTCCAAATTATAGTTGAGTATGCATGCAAATATAGCTTAATACCAAAATAATCTAAAAATCATTTGGAAGCGCCTGGGTGATTCAGTCAGTTAAGTGTCCTTTGGCTCAGGTCATGATCTCATGGTTCATGAGTTCAGTCCCTGTGTCAGGCTCTGTGCTGACAGCTTAGGGCCTGGAGCCTGCTTCAGATTCTGTGTCTCCCTATCTCTGCCCTTCCCTGTTTGTTCTCTCTCCCTCTAAAAAATAAATAAGCATTAAAATATATTAAAAATCATTTGTATTTGCTTAGTGTGGAGCCTTCTTGGGATTCTTCTCTCTTTTTCCCTTGGCCCCCTCCACTGCTGTGCTTTCTCTCTCTAAAATAAAATTATTTAATTAAAAAATCATTTGCATTTAGTTCTTATTTTGTGCTTTTCCTTCCTTGCTCCCACAGCCAAACTAGGTATGTTTGTAGGGGAGGAAAAATCATTCCTTCTACCTTCTATGTATTTAGCTGGTAACAATGATAGCTTAAAAAAAATAGTTAGCATGTATATCTCATGTATGCATGGAAGAAACTCAGAAAAAGATAACCTAAATAAAAAAAGTGGCTTATGCAGCATCCTCAGCTCAGAACAATAAATGTGTGAAGAAATGACAGGACAAAGGAAAGCTGTGTTAGCCTTCCAAGGGTGACAAACTGAGGGAAGGAAGCTAGTGGAATTAGACTTGTTGGCAGATTCCTCTGGTGCTGTCTCTGGGCTGATGAGAGTCTAGTCATCGCCAGTAAAGGGCACTTGATATCCTGCCCGTTAGGCAGAAAAGGTGGAAGGTAGGGAGTTTTCTTGTTTTTGCTGCTGCTTAATTGCCCCCAGCTCACATAAGAGCTCACAGAGGCATATTTTGGGCTGACTCTAGTTTCCTTCATCTTCATTAGTAAGCTGAGGGATGTTTTTCTTTGAGTTGCTCTGATGAGCTGCTTAATATTTACTTACTGAAGGGGCGCCTGGGTGGTTCAGATGGTTAAGCGTCCAACTTTGGCTCAGGTCATTATCTCACAGTTCTTGGGTTCCAGCCCCACGTTAGGCTCTGTGCTGACAGCTCGGATCCTGGAGCCTGCTTCTGATTCTGTGTCTCCCTCTCTTCCTGCCCCTCCCCTGCTCATGCTCTGTCATTCTCTCTCAAAAATAAATATAAAAAAACTTTTAAAAAAATTTACTTATTGAATTAAGCTGGATTTCCCCCCCTTAAGTAGTAGGTGGAAAAGAGTTTGATTGTTATGTATGTTGTATGCTTTTCAAGGTGGAACATGTGGAGAGGTGACCAATAAATGGCATTAGCCATTGCTAATTCCCTTACACCAGCAATTCTCAGACTTTCTTTGGTCTCAGGGTCCATTTTGCCCTTAAAATGTATTGAGTGCCTCAAAAAACTTTTGTTTAAATGGTATGTATATCAATATTTACTATATTAGAAATTCAGCCGAGTTTTTTTTTTAAACATTTTTAATTTATTTCTGAGAGACAGAGAGAGAGAGACAGCATGAGCAAGGGAGGGTCAGAGAGAGAAGAAGACACAGAATCCGAAACAGGCTCCAGGCTCTGAGTTGTCAGCACAGAGCCCGACGCGGGGCTCAAACTCACAAACTGTGAGATCATGACCTGAGCCGAAGTCGGACGCCCAACTGACTGAGCCACCCAGGTGCCCCTCAGCCAAGAGTTTTAAAAAATATTTATCAATTCATTTGAAAAATAATGAACCCTTTACTTGTCAGGGTAAGTAAGGTGTTTTTATGAACAATATCTTTTCAAAAAAAAAATTAGTGTGAAGAATGGCACTGTTTTCCATTTTTGCCAGTCTCTGTAGTGTCTGGCTTAAAAGAAGCCAGCTGGATTCTCCAATCGGCTTCTTGTTCCACCTGTCGTGATACCACACATCATATAATCTCTGGCAAACTCCACCGCACAGTCATGTGAGCCTGAGAGGGAAGCAGGCAACTAATCTCTCAGCCTTGTTATAAAAATTGCTTTCGCTTCAAGGACGTCAGTGGAAGGGGTTTTGCTGGCCCCAAATCTCTTCCTTGCGAGAGATGTGGAGCCCATGTAAGTCATAGCATACAGATAAACATCTATCCTGCTTTACAAGAATACCTTTGAAAGAGAGTCAACAACTGTCCCAGCTTTACAAAATATTTACCAGATAAAGCATCTGGAGCCTCAGAAATGTTAGGCTGGAAAAAAATGGGTATGAGGCCAAAGACTATAAGGAACATTTGTATATATGTATATATACACACACACACACACACACACACACGTACACAGTTAATATTTGCCCCACCCCCCAGCCTTAAAGAATGTATCCAATACTGTATTTTAAAAATCTTTATTATGGTGAGACTACTCTGAAATTTGACCCAGTAAATAAAGCCACTGGGAGTTTAGTAATCAAGGGAACAGTCCCCTGACCACATTTTTCTTGAATGGCAACAGAGTTTCCACTGTTTTCCTAGACAACAACAGTTAGTCATTAAGGGTTCTTTTAGGGCAAACCACGGTCTCCCGGTCATGCCCAAACCAGTGGATTAATTTAAAGTAATTATGTAGCAGAAACCCAGTATTGTGTTTAAATGATACTGCTCCTGGCCACAGAATGTGGGAATTGGTTGTGAGGGCACCTCCAGGAGAGGTCTAACTTCATCTAATGTATACACTACATAAAGCCTGCTTGAGGAAAAACAGCAAAAAAAAAAAAAAAAGTAGGTTTTAGTTGTGCATTGGTTCTTGAGGTTAATTGCATATTGTCTCAGTGAGGGGAAAAGGATAAAATATATTAAAAACGAGGGCAAAATCCTCATGGCAAAATCCCTCCTGTCCCACACCCTAGGAGTTCTCTCAGATCGTTTCTGTGTCCATTCAGTCGTACGTAATTTTACCCTGTTGGCGTAGTGCAGAAGGTATGTAATACCTCTCAGGTATCTAGAGAATGGGGAGCAGGGGGACAGAGGGTAAAGGAGCTTGCTTTCCAGATCTAGGACAAAGTAACAATATTCATTGCAAAAATCAAATAACTAAACATGTGCAAAAGAAGCTACAAAAACATAAATTGTTTGATCAACAACAAACGTTTATTGAAGCCCCACTGTATGCTCTGCTGAGCTGTTATGGAAGTGTGCTGAACTGGGTAATGTGCAGCATGGATTTCAAGGCATGAGGTGCCCTCCGACTCTGGAGTTTAACACTCTGGTTGAAGAGATAAGTACTTAGGTAATATTAGATCAAATCAGAGGTGTGGCAGAGCATTTGAAGGGCTGAGGGATCCCGTCTGATATGGACTGAATGTTTGCATTCCCCCCCAAACTGGTATGTTGAAACCTAATCTCCAATGGGATGGGAGGTAGGGCCTTTAGAAGGTTATTAGGTCATGAGTGTGGAGCCCTCATGAATGGGGTTAGTGCCCTTTGAAAAATGACCCTATAAAGCTCCCTAGCCCCCTTTGCTCTGTGAGGGCACAATGAAAAAATGGCTTCCTGGGAACCAGGAAGCACATTCTCATCAGACACAGAATCTGCCTGCCAGCAGCGTGATCTTGGACTTCCCAGCCTCTAGAACTATGAGAAATAAATTTCTGTGTATAAGCCACCCAGTCTCTGTGAGTCTGGAATTGCCCCAGAAAGCTTTACAGATATGGTGTGATGTGAATACTTAAGGTCTGGAAGAATATGGTCCATATGATATCACTAACACCAATGTTATTTTTCCCCGATTTCCCGGGCTGACACTAGGTTTATGGTTATATTTAATGTTTGAAGTACCTGGTATAAGCTTCTTTACTCTTTTTTTTTTTTAATATATATTTTTTTTATTTCTAGGCGAGAGAGAGAGACAGCGTGAGCAGGGGAGGGTCAGAGAGAGAGGGAGTCACAGACTGAAACAGGCTCCAGGCTCTGAGCTGGCAGTCAGCACAGAGCCCGACGCGGGGCTCGAACCCACGAACCGCGAGATCATGACCTAAGCGAAAGTCGGACGCTTAACCGACTAAGCCACCCAGCCGCCCCTTCTTTACTCTTTTCCAACCAAGATTTACAGAAAGAGAAAACCGGAAAACTTCCATAGTGAAAATTTTCTTTAAATTTTTTTTTTTTTAATTTTTGAGAGAGAGACAGAGCATGAGCAGGGGAAGGGCAGAGAGAGAGAGAGGGAGACAGAATTGAAGCAGGCTCCAGGCTCTGAGCTGTCAGCACAGAGCCCAACGCGAGGCCTGAGTTTACGAACGGAGAGATCATGACCCAAGCCAAAGTTGGACGCTTAACCTCCATTGTGAAATTTTTCAATGAATTAAATGTAAACGACTCTAAAACATAAGGATTTTATTTCACTTAAACAAAGATCCCAGACCTAGGGGAAAATATGTGGCCCCATTTGCCATAGCAGGCATATTTGGGCAGAGAATGAATTTAGAGGGGATCATCTGAGCAGGGTCTTGGCATGGTTTTCTCTTTGCCATATGTTGAGCCAATTGCCGTCAAGGACATTTTTTGTTATTGAGTCAATTGATGGTTGTTTCTATTTGTTTGATTACAAAATGTTCTCAGGAATAAAACTGGATATTATGGATTAGATATTTCCCAGAAAAATGTAATGGAATCAATTCTGTTTTTGGTATCGTGTAGTGAAGAATCTATCCTTTACTCCAAAAAGAGGTCTGGCCTTTGTCCACAGCCTCCTGATAGGAGTGTCTTTGTCTGCCTGGGGGCCTGTGCCAGCCAACGTCACAGTGTGTTACAGGTTGGGGAATTTGAGCCATGTGATAGAAATTGAACTCCCGAGGAGCTCGAACCTGAGATTACCCACTGGATGGGGCCCTAGTGAAGACTCTGGACAGCAACACTTGGGTAAACTTCCTTGGTTGGCAATACTGTGTATTCTCTCACACCAATGCCCAGAAAGTGACAGTGTTGTGAGTCCAGGGGGAGAGGACAAGAGCTCCGCATTTTGTGCTTTCTTAATTTCTACCCTAGGTACTTCTTCCCTTGCCGGATTCCAATCTGTATACTTTCACTGTGTTACAGCAGAACCGTATCATAAGAGCTTCAATGAGTTCTGTGGGTTCTTCTGGCAAATTATCAAACCTAAGGGTAGTTTTTGGTACCCTTCAACTTGTAACTAGTGTCAGAAGTGATGGTGATCTCTTGTGCAGATTGTTCTAACATCTTAGTTGGCTTAACTCTCACCAGTAAAAAAGCACATTAGAATGTCTTGCACAGCTCCCTACAAGTTCAGCTTTAGATAGACTTCCTGAAGTCTATCCATCCTGGCCTATCCCCATAAAGTACAGGCTAGGATATTTCTCGCAATATTTTGGTCAGGAGTAATCACATTAAAATGATGATTAAGGGCAGTTTGGGAAAAGAGGACATGTACACACATAGAGATGTCCACTGAGCTTTTGGCTTTCAGCTCAGAGGAGGAGGTGAAAGTGCAGCTGTCCCCAGCTGTCCTGATTCTGGGTTCCTCCAACAGTAGCCACCTCCACTGTGCCACCTAAGGGCCGCCCCAGTGAGATCAAAGTCATGAACCTGAGGTGCATCTGTGGGGAAATCGTGCCTTGTCTGAGCTTATTGACCCCCTGGGTCTGTCTCCTAAAAAGTCTGGTGATGACATCACCAAGGCAACCGGTGATTGGAAGGGCCTGAGGATTACAGACCCTTCTGGCCATTCAGAACACACAGGCCCAGATTGAAGTGGCACCTTCTGCCTCTGCCCTGATTATCAAAGCCCTCAAGGAACCACCAAGAGACAGAAAGAAGCAGAAAAACATTAAGAACAGTGGAAATATCACTTTTGATGAGATTGTCAACAGTGCCCAACAGATGTGGCACTGATCTTTAACCAGAGAACTCTCTGGAACCATTACAGAGATCCTAGGGACTTCCCAGTCCATGGGCTGCAATTTCGATGGCCACCACCCTCATGACATCATAGATGATATCAACAGCGATGGAGTGGAACGCTCCACTAGTTAAGAACTACAAAGGAAAATATTTCAATAAAGGATCATATGACAACAACAGCAACGAGAAAGATATTCATTGAAGTATATTGTAAGAGTGAATAGAGAACTGATTATATAAATTATGATATCCCATAGAATGGATGCTATTTTTAAAATTAGATATATATGCACTGATATGAAAAGATTTCTAAAATATCTTATTAAATTATAAGAGCAAGGTGCAAAGAATTTGCTTTTTTTTTTTAACCTCAATAATTACCCTAGAAGCAGAGGTCCAAATGCTTTAATGAAGAAGTAAGTAAACAAGTTTAAAGAGTTTTCTTAGGGGGCGATGGGTCCTTACTTGGGTCCTCCTTATTTGAGGACCTGGAAGATGAAACAGGGGGAGGAAGAGCCATTCCAGAGTGTGTTAAAGAGAGCAATGGGGTTCACTCCCACTGGGGACCCCCTGAGGAAATGTGTAAGACACCTTCAGAATTGTCAGTGCCAGAGACAGAAGAGGGAAGCATGTGTCCACTGTGTGCCACCCTGCAAGTTCCCTGTTGGCTGAAGTTGGAAACCCCAGACTTGCACCCATAGAAAAATGTCTGGGCAGCTTCCTCCAGCATCTTTAAAGATGGGAGCAGAGGGGGTCCAGAGCAGAGAGGAGCCCTTGGGTCCAGCCAAGGCAGCGCTGTCAGGTTAGGTCTGCACGTGCCTGTTTGTCACAGCAATGACCAGTGTGGTTGTGAGCTGAAAGGAGGTCAGACACAACACAAAGATGTTTGACATGGCCTGGTATTTGGATATTCATCCCAATGCTGGACTTCCTAGAAGACATAGAGTTTCTCAATTCTCAAGTGCAATTAGGACCTGAGGAAGACCCGATGTCAAGATGGAGATGACTGGGCAGGTTGGAGGCCACCACTGGGCTAGGTCTCCTGCTGTCAGTGTTTCTCCTTGCAGCTTTGGCAGCATCCTCTCTGCATCCAGTGATGGGAAATGCTCTCCCACCATGGCTGTTGCTGATGATGCTCCTTTCTCTCCTCTCTCAGGCTCTCCCTAAGGAAACCCAGGCCTAGCAGGGAAACCCATACTCCACTTGCTGAGGCTGAGGCCTACACTCCAGCCCCCAAGCCCAGTTCCCGTTCCACACCCCCCAGAGACCCTGACTACACAACCACTCATGTGGAGCTTTCTTGCCTCTGAAATTCTTTTTATTGCCCCACCACTGAGTCTGTGCTTAAACATACATGGCCATAAGTTTAGGTACTATTTGGGGGTGGGGGCGGGTTTTACATCTTGTTTCCTCAGCGGGAGTTAGTCCCTTGAAGACAAGAGCCATAAATTGTATTTCTTTGTAACTCTCAATACCTGGTAAAGGAATTATAGGTAACAGATGTTCAGTAAGTGTGTGGCTGATTGTTGCTGCAGGCCCCATTCTGCAAAGCCCCAAGAACAGCTGATTTTTGAAGCAAATGAATGAAAGCCCCAGTATAGCCATAGCTCGTATATAACAAAGGGACTAAATCTGCTCGTCCTCATTAAGGCAATGAATAGATGACGAGCCAGCTTCGGTAAGCAAATCCTGCTAGTGACCTAAAGTTCATTTTCACAGGGGCATTTCTGGTAAAGCCCTGAGCTTAAGACTGCCAAGATATGAATGCGCATTAGCCAGTAGAGAACATAACAATAAAAGTGAAACAGGAAAAAAAATGTGCCTTAGAACAAAGAATGCAATGTGCTTGCTTTAGGAAGTAAAACTCAAGCCACTACTTATAGACTGATCAGCCCTTCTCTCTGTCCCAGCCTTAACGTTTAGGTTAGGCTTTTGGATAAGGAGATGCCAGAGGCCAATATATGCAGTTCCCCTCCCACTCCTGATCACCCTTGTGAATAGAGGTGGCTTCGTGACTTGCTTTGGCCAATGAAATGTTCATGGAAGGGATGCATGTCACACCCAGGCAGAAGCACTTAGGAACCCGTGGCCAATTCTGCAAGCTATCTTCCCTTGCTACAAATACATCTTAGATAGAGATGCAGTGAAATTGAACCAGTAAGATGGAGTGCATTCACTCAAACTGAACTTATTGAGTACCAACCATGTGCGAAGAAGGCACCGATAGACACTGAGAATATGCTAGCACACAAGGTAAAGCCTCTGCTCTCATGGACTTTCCTGTCTGAGGGGCAGACATTTATATTTAATGTCCACAAATGAGTATTTAATTCTGACTGTGACTTATTGCGAAGGGAGGTAGAGCATGTCAAGAGAGCACATAACATGAACATTATGAGGTCTGAGATTTGATGGGAGGACTGATTTAAGAACAAGTAGGAGTTACCAGTTAAAGAATGCTCCAGGCTGGGGTCCTGAGCAGAGAAGGGCATAGCGAACTTGAAAAAGAAAAGGCCAGCATGGCTGGACAAGAGAGAGTGGGGGAATGATTCACCAGGCTTGTAAAAGACATAGAAACCATACTGGATGGGGCCTTGTGGGCTTTGTTAGAGATTTCAAGAACTTATTCTAAATTTCCTTGGGTATTCTTGAAATAAACACTGGTCATGCATCACCCTTCTCAAAGCCTTTTCTTTACCCCAGCAGTCCTGGTAGAGTGGCAGGGAGTTCCTCCCGGTTGGGAGAGCCTGAAGCAAGTTGGGAGACTGAATAGGCACCCCCCGTCGTGAGATCATAAGTGACGTCTCCCAGTCCTTCAAAAGTTACCATGCCCTTCTGTCATCCCAGGTACCTGGCAGGCCTGCTCTGCAGAGACCAGCGTCGGCTCTGGCTAGAGTGCTAGAAAGGCGTTTGCTATAGGTATTAAGTTGCTCATGAAATCATGGAGAAATGGATTCTCTGTTGTGTTTCCAGGAAGAACCTAAAGCCACCCACATAGCTGGGCCACCAAGAACGCTACTGCCCTGTCACAGTGTGGATGCCACCTGGTGAAACTGGAAGCAGCTGCCACAGCTGCTGGCTTGAAACCATACCATCAGGAAGCTGGGCATCACATGACCCGTCCCTCTCCCCAAGCACCTCGCTTGCAAAAATTCAAGGCTTGCACAAATACGAGGGATCAGCAGGACCTAGATTACATCCAGAACCTCGCTTCAGGGGAGGCTGGAAAACATCGTTTTAAGTTGTAGTCTCTACAGTGTGGAAAAGTTGCTGGAAGAGAGTCAAAGGAGATTTTGAGCATGTAACGCATGGTGCTTGTCACATTACAGCTCAGAGGAACTGACATTAAATGAGAGCCCTGCTTCTGAAAACCTTCCACTTAAGAGATTGAAAGCCCTATACTTACCTAGTGCTGCACTTCTGGTCTTGCTCTTGTTTTTTCTCTACCAAGAATAAAACCACTATATTTCTCCACTTCTGCATTTAATTAAAGCCTGTACCCTTCTGTTTATCTGTTCCTTATGTTAGGAACATTAGAAACTGTAGGAAGACAAGTTCATCACAGGTGAGCTTGGTCAGAACTCAGCGCTGTGTTATGTGCATACAGGTGCTCATTATACAAATGTTGTTTGTCCCATTAAGTTCCTGCATAAGGCAGCTGCTGCAGACTGTTTTGGAAGGTTTTAAAGGGAGCATAGGAATGCATTTGGGATGAGCTACATTGAGCACCTAGCTTAAGGACCAGAGGAGGGTAGATGCTTCAAACCTCTGGTGGCCTCTATTATTTTCTGTGACTATTGGACAGTGCTTTTACAGCTCTCTAACTCTCTTTGCATTTTCTTTACCTTAGGCTGCTTTTGTGATCAGGAGATGTCTAGAGAGACCTTTGATTCTCAGGATTTTGTGTGAGTTTTGATGTTTTCCTGGTGCTGGGCACAGGGGAATTGCCAGACTGGGGTCCAAAGTGGTTGTGCCATTTTATATTCCCACTGGAAGCACATGAGGATTCTGAATTCTCCACATCTTTGTTCTTATCTGGCTTTTTGATTCTAACCATCTTACTGGACGTGAAGTAGTAGTATCTCATCGTAGTTTAAATTTGCATTTCCCTGGTGACTGATGATGTTGAGTGTCTTTTCATGTGCTTATTGGTCATTTGTCTATTTTCCTTGGAAAAGGGTATATTCAGATCATTTGCCCATTTGAAATGACTAATTGGGTTACTCTTTTTACTACTGAGTTGTAACAGTTCTTTATATGTTCTAGATACAAGTTTCTTATCAGACTCACAAATATTTCTGCCATTCTGTGGGTTGGTTTTTTGCTTTCTAGATAATGTCCCTCAAAGCTCAAAAGTTTTAAATTTTCATAAAGTCCAACTGATCTATTTTTTCCCCTTTGTTGTTTTTGTTACTTGTGTTTTTGGTATTATATCTAAGAATTGGCACAAAGATTTACTCCTATATTTCCTTCTAAGAGTTTTATAGTTTTACCTCTTACATTTTTTAAAGAGATGTTTTTAAAGCAATCTCTACACCCAGTGTGGGGCTCAAACTTATAACCGTGAAATCAAGAATTGCATGCTATACTGACTGAGCCAGCCAGTACATTTTACATTTTCAGTCTTTGGTTTATTGAAGTTAATTTTTGTAATGATATGATATAAGGGTCCAATCTCATTCTTTTGTGTGTGGGTATGATTGTCCCAGCACTGTTTGTTGAAAGAACTTCTCTTTCCCCATTGAATAGTGTCAGCACCTTGTTGAAAATTAAGTGACCATAAATAGATGGGTCTATTTCTGGACTCTCAGTTCTACTCCATTCATTGATATGTCTGTTCTTATGCCAGTCCCACAATATCTTGATTATTGTTACTTTGTAGTTAAGTTCTGAACAGGGGGAGCATGAACCTTCCAACACTGTTCTTCTTTTTCAAGATTGTTTTGGCTATTTTGGGTACTTTAGAGTTTCCATATGAATTTAAGGATCAGCTTATAAATTTCTACAAAGAAGCCAGCTGGGATTCTGATGGTGATTGCATTGTATCTGTGGGTCAGTTTGGGGAATACTGCCACCCTAACATATTAGGTCCTATGGTGCATGGATATGTAACATCTTTCCATTTATTCAGATTTTTTAAGTTGCTTTCAACAATGTTTTATAATTTTCAGAGTATAAGTTATACTTCTTTTGTTAAATTTGTTCTCAGGTGTTTTATTTTTTAGTACTTTTATAATGGAATTTTTCTCATAATTTCATTTTTGGATTTCTCATTGCTAAGTGTATAGAAATTCAGTTGATTTTTCGATGCTCATCATCCCTCCTCATCAGGGAAATACAAATCAAAACCACACTGAGATACCACCTCACGCCAGTCAGAGTGGCTAAAATGAGCAAATCAGAGAACTCTAGATGCTGGCAAGGATGTGGAGAAACGGGCACCCTCCTACACTGTGGGTGGGAATGTAAACTGGTGCAGCCCCTCTGGAAAACAGTGTGGAGGTTCCTCAGGAAACTAACAATAGAACTCCCCTATGACCCAGCAATAGCACTGCTAGGAATTTACCCAAGGGATACAGACATGCTGAGGCATAGGAGCACGTGTACCCCAATGTTCATAGCAGCATTCTCCACAATAGCTAAAACATGGAAAGAGCCTAAGTGTCCATCAACAGATGAATGGATCAAGAAGATGTGGTTTATCTATACCATGGAATACTACATGGCAATGAGAAAGAATGAAGTCTGGCCATGTGTAGCAACATGGATGGACCTTGAGGGTGTTATGCTGAGTGAAATAAGTCAGGCAGAGAAGGACAAATATCATATGTTTGCACGTATAGGAGGATTAGGAGGAACTTGACGGAGGACCAAGGGGGAGAAGAAGGGCAGAAATGGTGGGGGAAAGGGAGAGAGGCAAACCATGAGAGACTCTTGAATGCTGACAAAAACTGAGGACTGATGGATGTGGGGGGGAGGGGGGATGGGCATGGAGGAGGGCACTTTGGGGATGAGCACTGAGTGTTATGTGGAAACTAATTTGACAATAAACTATTTGTAAAAAATAAAATAAAATAAAATAAAATAAATAGACACAGCAGAAAAAAAAAAGAAATTCAGTTGATTTTTGTATATTGATCCTACAATTTTGACAAACTTGTTTAATACTAGTAGTTTCTAACTATTGCTGAAGTTTATTTTTTTAATGTTTCAGGTTTTTATTTAAATTCTATGTAGTTAACATATAGAGTAGTATTGGTTTCAGGAGTAGAATCCAGTGATTCATCACTTCCATATAACACCCAGTGCTCATCACAAGTGCCCTCCTTAATGCCCATCACCCATTTAGCCTGTCCCCATGCCCACTTCCCCTCTAGCAACCCTCAGTTTGTTCTCTATAGTTAAGAGTTGCTGCAGTTTAAAATTTACTTTCTATTTTACTTATTACTAGTTCATGCACAGATTCTGGAGGAGTTTCAAAACTCTCTCCAATATGGGGGAGGCAAACCATAAGAGACTCTTAAATACAGAGCACAAATGGAGGGTTGATGGGGAGGGATGGGGGACAGGGAAAAACGGGTGATGGGCATTGAAGGGGGCACTTGTTGGGATGAGCACTGGGTGTTGTATATAAGTGATGAACCATGGAAATCTACCCCCAAAACACTTTACATACTGTATGTTAGCCAATTTGACAATATATTATATTTAAAAAATAATAAAATAAAATCAGAAGGAAAAAATGTTAATTTAACTGTGTACTCTAAAAAATGTTTTTTATTATGTGAATTTCATTTCATTAAAAATGGTGTTACTGAAAAGTAAAACAAACCAACAAACAGACAAAAAACCCCACAAACCTCCCTCCCATATGGCAAGGTAAATAAAAAAATCATTCCCACCACAGTTTTCTTTTTTAACTGAAATATCCCTTTTAAAATCCTTTGTTTTTGACTACTAATGGACTGGTTGACCCTAAACCTGGTACCTGTCATTCTGGGATTTCCCTTTATAAATATCTTGGGATCTTTTTCCTTTCTAGATACCATGTTTTTCTTTATCTTGGCTAACTGCCTCATTTTCATGGAGCACAAAACCCACTAGCTTCCTGAGAAAGGATACATGAGGGGGAAATTTTTTTGGAACTTAATTTGTTTGAAAAGCTCTATTCTTTACCTTCCACAAGACAATTTACTTGGGAGTGTAGAATTCTACATTGGAAATAAGTTCCCTTAGAGTTTTGAAGACACTATTCTGTAGTCTTCTAGCTTTTAAAGTTAATGCTAGAAAGTCCAGTGCCAGTTTGAGTCCTGATCTTCTTTATGGACCTAAGTTTTCTTCTATAGCAGCTTTTAGGGTCTTCTATTTGTCATTGTTTAGAAATTTCATGAGTAAGTATTTTAACACAGATGTTTTCTTCCTCATTCTTTTGGTAACTATTCAGGAGGTGATTTCAATGTAGAAACTCATACTTTCCAGTTCTGAGAAAATTTCTTATACAGTTTCCTTGGGGTTTGTTTGGTTTTTTTTTCTGTATTTCTGGAGAGAATGGGCTATTACTGATCATTTTAATTTTAGCTACTTATTTTTAGTTTTTTTTTTCTATAATATAGAAACCATACTCTGTGATACTATAGCTGTTATTTCTTTTTAAAAATTTTTTTTAACATTTATTTTTTTTTGAGAGATGAGACAGAGCATGAGCAGGGAAGGGTCAGAGAGAGAGAGAGGGATACACAGAATCTGAAGCAGGCTCCAGGCTCTGAGCTGTCAGCCCAGGGCCTGACATGGGGCTTGAACCCATGAAATGTGAGATCATGACCTGAGCTGAAGTTGGACGCTTAACCAACTGAGCCACCCCAGCACCCTATAGTTGCTAGTTCTTTTTAATATGTTTTATAATTTAATATTCAGAATATCAGAGCACACAATAATTAAATACTTGGTCTCCCTTAATCATATCAGTTATTCTTATACATATTCAATGATCAACATCAGTTAGTCCTTATGCTAATGTTACTTCAAGTAGTTTTATTGTCTAAAGATTATTCTTTAGATTAAGATTCCCCAGGAAGAGTTCATGGCAACAGTACTTCCTTAGTTCTTAAATGTTCAAAATAGTATGTCTGCAAAGTTCAGCTTGGCTAATTATATAATCCTTGGCTAATTACAGAATCCTTGCCTCATTTTCTTCCTTGATATTTTAAATATGTATTCCACTATCTGGGAAAAATAATAAACTATAGTTGAAAAGTCTGCTGACAGTCTGATTACTTTCTCTTACAAATGACTTGGTGTTTTTGCCTTTTTTAATGTTTATTTTTGAAGGAGAGACAGAGTGAGAACAGGGAAGGGGCAGCGAGAGAGGGAGACACAGAATCTGAAGGAAGCTCCAGGCTCTGAGCTGACAGCACAGAGCCTGACGTGGGGCTCAAACTCACGAACTATGAGATCATGACCTGAGCTGAAGTCCGATGCTCAACCAACTGAGCCACCCAGGTGCCCCTCTTTCTTTCTTTTTAAAACTCATTTGTTTTACTCAAGTATCTCTTGGTGTTATCTATTCCAGGTAGATTTTTCTAGCTATGCTGTGTGCCATTTAAATATGTCAGTTAAGTCTTATTTTAGTTCAGAAATAGTTTCATGAATTAAAGGTTTTAGGATTTGCTTTGGATTTCTTATTCATGGAATGCCCTTATACAGATGTTGGTTTGTTTTTGCCTATCATCTATTTATATCTCTTACATTCTAAATTTTTTACATTGTAAGACAGTTTTTAAATGTCTGAAAATTCTTTTATGCTCCTTCCTTCAAAGGCTAGAACCTAATTTCCCTTACCCTGAGTGTGCTCCGGACTTAGTGACTCACTTCTAATGCATAGAATATGATGGAATGGATGGTGAGTAATTAGGTCCTCATTGGCCTCTCAGCTTTCTCCTTGCTGTCAGTCATGAATCATGTACACCACAGGGTGTACCTTAGGAGAGGAGAGTAGGCCAGGATTGCTCTCCTAGCCCAAAGCCCTTTCTACTGTTATTATAAAGAGTTAATCAATATTGCCTTGTGCTTGGGATACCTGGGTGGCTCAGTCCTTTGAGTGACTCTTGATTTTTGCTCTGTTCATTATCCCAGGGTCTCAGGATAGACCCCCACATAGACCCCTGTGTTGGGCTCCACGCTGAACATGAAGCATGCTTAAGATTTTCTTTTTTGCTTGGGTGCCTGGGTGGCTCAGTCAGTTTAGCTAATGACTTTGGCTCAGGTCATAATTTCATGGTTCTTGGGTTCGAGCCCCATGTTGGGCTCTGTGCTGACAGCTCAGAGCCTAAAGCCTGCTTTGGATTCTGTATCTCCCTCTCTCTCTATGCCCCTCCTCCACTCAGGTGCGCTCTCTCTCTCTCTCTCTCTCTCTCTCTTCCCCCAAAATAAATAAACATTAAAAAATTAAAATTTAAAAAAAATTTTTAAAGAGATACTCTCTTGCTCCCTCTGCCTCTCTCCCCAGCTTATGCACATACACACTCTGTCTCTAAAATTAAAAAATTTAAAAATATATTGCCTTGTGCTTGTTGAAACCGCCTTTTCTGCCTCCTCCTCCACTCTATCTGGGTCTTCTTTTGCCTTTTCCCACAATGTCTCATGCTGCTCCATTTAGAATCTACCTCAGTAGACTCTCCTCTGAGAGACCTTGTCCTACAAAGGAGATTCCATTGGTTAGTGCTAAGCCTTAATAGGGCCTAGACTGCCCCATACAACCTCACCTTTCTTTTGCCTTCCCCCTTAGCATTCCTTTCCAGTTCTGGCACTGCTCCCAGAGTAAGCTAAATTATCTTTCTATGGTGACTGGGGATAGTTAGATTTTGGGGTAAGTACCTTTGGCAGTTTTTTAAATGAGTTTGCTGGTGCTCAGTGTCACCAGAAGCCCCTTTGCTTGTTTTCTACTGCCTCCTGCCACTTGGTCATACCATGCGGCTCTTATTGCTGCTCTCCTTGTACTTGGGAATTTAAAGGATACCTTATGGCTTTTATAGGAGATCATTGTTGTGCATCTGTGGTGGCGGTGGCTATTGTTAGAGGATAAAGTAGATGTAAAAATACACCGAGGCCGCCTGGGGGGCTCAATCGGTTAAGTGTCCGACTTTGGCTCAGGTTGTGATGGGTTTGAGCCCTGAATCTGGCTCTGTGCCTGGAGTCTGCTTTGGATTCTCTGTCTCTCTCTCTCTCTGCCCCTCCCCCACTCATGCTCTGTCTCTCTCAAAAATAAACATTAAAAACATTAAAAAAAATTAAACATTTTTTTAAATTAAGGGCTTTTTGTAGACTAGAAATAATATGTACTCATTGAAAACAATTAGGTAAACACTGATGAAAGGGTACCTGGGTGACTTAGTTAAGTGTCCAACTGTGGCTCAGGTCATGATCTCTCAGTTAGTAAGTTTGAGCCCACATGGGGCTCTGTACTGACAGCATGGAGCCTGCTCAGGATTCTCTCTCTCTCTCTCTCTCTCTCTCAAAAGTAAGTAAACATTAAAAAATTTTTTTAAAAAACACACCACTTTACTCTTGCACAGAAAGTATCACAGTTTTAATTTTTAGAAGTTCTGTTATCCGGATTTTCTCTTTCCTACATCTTCTGGTTCTTGGCTTATAGACCCTACATCAATGCTTAACTCTGTAAGTATAATAGTGATTTTTAAAATGATCTTTTATCCTCCCTACATTGTTCTTATTTTCTCTCAGCTCCCTTTTTGTCATTGTTTCTGCATCTCATTTTCCCATCAGTCTTCCCTCCACTATCTTGAGATCTCTGGCCCTCCAAACATACATAGAATTAGGCATTCTATCAGGAGCTCTGTGTATAGATGCAGGATTTCTCAGTCAGTGAGTTTCTTTATTATTGCTTGGCAGAGACAGATTCATGTAGTTGAAGGACCCTCAACAGTCAGTTTCACTTTCCCCAGCTTGGTGTCCTCCCACACACTTCCAAGGGGTAGGGAAGAAGGAGATCAAGCGTAATTGCCAGTGTGTTCATACAAGAACTGAAGGAAGAGCAGACAGGGTGGCTCATGGTTCAATATAGCTCCTCCCATCTCTATCTAATAAGGCACTGAAAACATGACCAGTGTCTTCGAGTCCAGATCCTCTATGTTTCAGCTTGTCCTGAAAATAAACTTTCTATCTTTTGCCAAGGTGGAAAGGAGGGCATCTCTTGTCTGCACTGGGGTGAGAAATAAAATTTAATTATTCAACTTCTTTTTTTTTTTTAATGTTTTATTTATTTCTAGGAGAGAGAGAGAGAGACAGCGTGAGCAGGGGAGGGTCAGAGAGAGAGGGAGTCACAGACTGAAACAGGCTCCAGGCTCCGAGCTGGCAGTCAGCACAGGGCCCGACGCGGGGCTCGAACCCACGAACTGCGAGATCATGACCTAAGCAAAAGTCGGACGCTTAACCGACTAAGCCACCCAGGCGCCCCTAATTATTCAACTTCTTATAAATCGAGGTGCCTGGCTGGCTCAGTCGATAGAGGATGTGACTCTTGATCTCAGGGTCGTAAGTTTGAGCCCAATGTTGGGTGTAGAGATTACTTAAAAATAAAATCTTAAAAAAAAAATAAAACTTCTGACAGATTTTTGACTACTCACTCTGTTTTGAGCCCCATCCATACTTACTTCTTCCTTCATTTACCTAGTATAATTACTGGTTCATTTATGAAGCCTTTGGGGATTCTGAAATTTTTAACATTTGTTTTCCAACTCTTACAGACACTTACCTTTAAAGTCAGTTAAATTCTTTCTTATGTTCTCTAGATTCCAACATTTTGTTGGCATCTACCCAGTTCTCCTTATCCTTAGAGATTTGTGAAGTGGTGTTTTAAAAATCTCTTGATTGTTATTTAAATGGAGCTCAAAAGTGGAAGCAAATACATGTTTACCTCTGCCATCCTTTTAATAAATTCCTTTTCTGCTTAAATTAAGAATAGTTGTATTAATGATAATGCTAGAAATACATTTAAAATAAAGTATTTTCTAGAGAAGGGTTCTGAATAGTCCACGCATGCCACCTATCAGTTTTTTTTTTTAATTATGTAAGATTTTTACTTTATATTCATTAAAACCTACTTAGGCATATGTAGGCACAGATTTTAGAAAATCATATCACACTTGTATATACAGAAGGAAAATAAAAGCAGAAATTAAGGTATTTCTAAAAGTTCTTTATATTTAATGTCCTAGTCCTCTGAATCATATATATACATAATTTTTAATTGTGGTAAAAAAAAAAAACCCACATAACATAAAATATGCTATCTTAACCCTTTTTTTTTGAAGATTTCATTTTTAAGTAATCTCTACACCCAACATGGGTCTCAAACCCACAACCCTGAGGTCAAGAGTTGCATATTTTGCCAACTGAGCCAGTCAACTGCTCCCCATCTTAACCATTTTTAAGTGTGCAGTTCAGTAGTTCTAAATATATTCACATTGTTATGCATGAACTTTTCATTTTGTAAAACTGAAACTCTGTAACCATTAAACAACTCCCCATTTCCCTCTTCTCCCTGCCCCTGGCAACCACCATTCTATTTTCTGTTTCGATGAATTTGACTGCTTAGATACCTCACATAAGTGGAACCATACCGCAGTTGTCTTTTTGTGACTGGCTTATTAAGTTTCATTCACGTTGTAGCGTGTGTCAGACTTCCTTTTTAATGAAGTAAGTTTTGTGGAGAAAGAAAAATGCGTCTCCTTTTAACAAGCACTCTGAAAATATGATTCACTCTGAAGTGCTGGATCAAAAATTTTAAATAAGTGTTAAGCCCAAACCTAAGGATGGAAAACAAAGAAAAGGCATTTCTCACTTCCCCCAAAATAAACAAAAACAGCTTAGAGAAGTAACATGTCAAATATGTATTATCCTTGGGGTTTCATGACAAATAACCTTATCGACTGATAATATAGTAAATATCAAAAGAATAACTACTCAATTAATGTTAAGTTGAATTGAAATGTCAGCCCTCAGTTGCCCCAAAGGGCTCTTAAATAAGCATGTCTGATCCCAGGAGAAGAGAAAAGCCCAGTTTTTAGCTGCTGCAGTCTGGTCGTTCTGCTGTGATCTGCCCATTTCCCAATTCCGTTTCCAGGTTTGCCTCCACAGAGTAAAGCCCAGCACAGGGGCCAGGGGAGAATGGAAGGTCTGTGTAAGCCTGAGTTGGCATGTGAAGCCAGAGTACTTGTGCAAGTCTGTATATAAAGGGATTTTCCCAGCTACATTTTGGGGGGAAAAAAGACTTTTTCAGAACAAGCAGGGTAATGGACTACTTCCCACCGCATATGAAGAAGTGTGCAGATGCTTTCCACTTGGCACTCACACATCTGCCTTCCTTCTACATGGTCTTTTCCCAACTCTCTGGCTTCCTCTTGCCTTTCTCTCCTCTCAGCCTTGCTGGTTCCCCCACTGAACTTCTGTTTCCTCTTCCATCCCCTGGAGTCCTGCGTCCTGCGTCCTGTCTTGCCTCCTCTGGCCTCCTTCCCGTTCTGCCCTTGATGTACTTGTCCGTGGACGACCCAGGGAGGGCTCACAAGCTGGGTGGGGCTTCACTTGGGTAAATTACCACATCCTGGAGCAACATCTAGCAGTGTTTTCTTAAGACTTGGGAATTGAAGTCAGCACGTTTAGGGAGTGAAAAAGTGAAACCATTCGGTGGGATGGCACTCCAGAGAGCGGCTCTGTAATAAATCTCCAAATGATGACATTGCATGAAAATGACCATGGAGGGGAGTCTTAGGTGGCGACCAGAGGACCAGCAAAAAGACCAGGGCCCATAAGGTGATGGAATCAGGATGGGACCGCCAGGGCTGCTGGCTGGGGCTGGGTTCATTAGCCAGGGGTCTTTTGTTTCCCCACCTGACCCTCGAAAGTGTGGTCAGCTGTGGGGCCGGGGGGTGGGGGTGGGGGGGCAAATGTCTGGTCCCACTGCTGTCTGTTCCTGGGTAAACCTGGGCTGCACCCTGTTCTAGTTTGAAAAGAAAATGTAAAAAGAACAAGATGCCCGATTTTGACTTCTAAAATAGTGCTCCCGGTGTATAGAATATTCCATCTTCCGGGCACAGAGGTGGGCCCTCCAAGGTCATTTTTAGAAGCCCCTCTGCAAAATGCTCCTTGAGTCATTCTTGAACATAGTATTGCAGAAAAGACCTATCTTACAGGGAAGCAGCCACAAACGTTGTGATTTCAAGAATACCGGGTAGGCCCTCTCCCAAGAACGGGATTTAAATTTCGTTAACAAAATCTAGAATTCCACTGACCGTTTTATCCTCAGTTTAAGTATTTAACCCTCCCTTAGAATGAAAGCAAATCTCAGGAGGGGACAATAGATCGACCCCTATGAATCTTTAACCTTAAATCACACTCCTCAACTCCATTCCCTACATCTTTTGCTCCAGGTGAACCAGAATTCACTGCTGGAGCCAACCAGAGGCTTTTTCAGACCTTCATGCCTGTAGACTTTTGACTCTCATTTTTCTACTTGAGACCCTTTTCCCACTCTTCTCTTGTTTAGCTAACTCTCCAGTCTTCAAAACCCCAGGCAGTGTCACTCCCAAAGGCAAGCACAGCCCAACTGAGCCTTCCCTGCCTCCTCAGGTCTCTCTTCCTTGACAGCTCTTACCCCGGTGGGCTCTTTGGCTTACAGGCTTATCTTCCCACGAGGTTAAGCCTCCATCAAAGAAATGAACTGTACCTTGTTCATCATTTTTTAAAAAAATTTATTTCTAGGAGAGAGAGAGAGACAGCGTGAGCAGGGGAGGGTCAGAGAGAGAGGGAGTCACAGACTGAAACAGGCTCCAGGCTCTGAGCTGGCAGTCAGCACAGAGCCCGACGCGGGGCTCGAACCCACGAACCGCGAGATCATGACCGAAGCGAAAGTCGGACGCTTAACCGACTAAGCCACCCAGGCGCCCCACCTTGTTCATCATTGAACCTCCCATCTAGAACAGTATCTGGCCCAGAGTAGGTTCTGTTTATGGAGTGAGTGAAGTTTTTACTGGGGGTGGCAGTGCAGGGCTG
The DNA here is from genome assembly GCF_003009895.1 of Hyaena hyaena. Classification (NCBI taxonomy): domain Eukaryota; kingdom Metazoa; phylum Chordata; class Mammalia; order Carnivora; family Hyaenidae; genus Hyaena; species Hyaena hyaena. The sequence goes on along the minus strand of NW_024080744.1, from coordinate 744,464 downwards.
GAGTGGAAGAAGGGAAGATGCCAGAAGAAGATGCATCAGAGGAGGCTGCTGAGGGGATGCTGGGCTCACTGAAGGCCACCTCCTCTGGGCGACAGTTTTGCAAAGGGCGGGTTTAGAGGCATGCTAAATCCTCTTTTCCTACTGTCCCTCAGAAGGTAACTAATTGCTGAAATTTCAAATGCATTGACACATTTGATGCATTTGCCAAAGTGGTGTTTAACAACCTGTATCTCACACAATAAAATAGGGCAAAGTTAAAAACCCATGTTTGCTTTAGATTTGTATCTGCCACCATCTGTTGGTTCCCGGATCCTGGCTTACATCACTCTTATTTTTACATTAAACATTACTGGTAATAAAAACAAAGAAAAAGGGGGAAATAAAAGCTCATGTAAGGAAATTCTGATTTCACACAGGCTTGACAGAGTCTTTTTCTTCTCAGTAATCCCAGAAACTGAAAACAACAGGAAGATGTCTTATTGAGAAAGACCCCTTTCAACTTGACCATGAGTCAAATAAGGAAGAAAAATTCCTCAGATGGAGGAACTAAACCGCGGACTTCATTTATCAACATATTCTTCAGGAGCTCAAAACTCGGGCCTCCCAAAGCTGAAAGCGGAAAACAGAGCAATGACCTTGAAGCTGCAGATTTCCAACCCAGCGACGACACACAGAAAACAGAAAACATCTTAGATACTGGTAAACTTCTGACTGCTGTTACTTCTTTATTTTTTTAGAATAATGCTTTCCCCTAAAGACATCATATGGGTTAAAATAAACTTAATATGAGTCTCTATTCTAAGCGTTTACTATGTTACTTAAATGCTTTAAATACTTTGCTAATTTGACTTTTAAACTATCAACATTTAAATTACTTTACATGTAACACTACAAGAAGCTATAGAGAAAAACACCTTGTTTCCTTTCATTCTGATACAAATAATCATTTGTTCAAGCCTCTCTTTAGTCTTTTGTTCATATACATGCATTTGTGGTCACCCAACCAGTCGATAAACATTGATTGAGTACTTAGTGTATACCAGCCATTGTTGTAAGCATTAGAATGCAGCCACATAAAATAGGACCTTACACACACAAGGAACCAGAGGCAGACATAATTTCAGTGTGACAAATGATACAAAGAAACAAAAGCAGGTTAAGAAGACTGAGAATGGCAGATGGGGTACTACTTTAGATGGGGTTGCAGGGAAGGAGTCTCTGATTTGGTGGCATCTGAACAGAGATCTGAATAAAGTAAGCCAAGTAGAATGAATGAATAAAGCCCAGTCACGTAGATGTGTGTGGGAATAGCTTCCCAGGCAAAGGCGACTATAAATGCGAAGGTCCAGGGACTGAGCCTGGAGTACTTGAGAGCAAGCCCAAGGTCAGGGATGCTGAAGCAGGATTAGAGGAGAGAGAACAAGAGTAACAGGACAGTCACCCCAGTAGCTGGGGGCCAGAATGGGCATCTTTTTCAGTTATAATAGCGCAAATCCCTCTTGCGCTTACATGGAGCTGTGATCCTCCTTCTGGAACATATTCTTATATTGTTCAATCCCCATGTTGCTGCATGATGTTTATATGCCTAATTTCAACAGCTGCAGGACATTACATTCAGTACATGTGCCATAATTACTGAAGTTATTTTTTGCCCTTTAGTGAATATTTTTGTCTTTCTCTCTTGCCTCTTCCATACTTCATTGTATTTCAGCCTTTTTTTTAGTACAAATTCTTAAAACAGAGATTACAAATTCAAGGGTTATGAAAATAAATATTGCCCAATGTCTCCTTAAAGCTATGTGTCATGTAACATGCCATTACTATATTATCTATTAGATTAAATGTATTTTTAAACACTTTAATCTTTTAACGTAAACATACACAAAAGTAGAGAGAATAGTGTAAGAATGCCCCCATGATCACTTCCCTCTAACAATGATCAACTCACGACCAATCTTGTTTCATTTATACCTACCCTCATTTCTGTCATATTATTTGCATTAAATACCAAAAGTAATATCATTTTTGGGCAACTCAGTTGGTTGAGCATCCATCCAACTTTTGATTTTGGCTCAGGTCATGATCCCAGGTCATGCGATCAAGCTCTGTGTTGGGCTCCCTACTGACCATGGAGCCTGCTTAAGATTCTCTTTCTCTCTCCCTCTGCCCCTGTAACCTGCTCTTGTCTCTCTCTCTCTCTCTCTCTCTCTGAATTAAAAAAAAAATATATATATATATATAATTTTTTTTTATGTTTATTTATATTAGAGAGAGAGAGAGTACATGAGCAGGGAGGGGCAGAGGTAGACACAGAGACAGAGACAGAATCTAAAGCAGGCTCCAGGCTCTGAGCTGTCAGCACAGAGCCTGATGTGAGGCTTGAACCCACAAATTGAGATCATGACTCAAGCGGAAGTCAGAAGCTCAACCAACTGAGCCACCCAGGTGCCCCTATATCATTTTATTTGAAAGTAGATTAAGTATATTTTAACTCCATTTTAGAAATAGGAAATTAAAGTCTACTTTAAAAAAAGAGACGACCGCTATCAGAAAACTGTTGATATTTGTTCTAAAGTGTGAATTGGAGCTCTAGGAACATGGTTAATGAATACCTAAAACCATGATTAACAGTGTAAGGCCAGGCAACTGGTTTTCCCAGCTGGCCAGCACTGGCCACTCCAGCCATGCACAGCTTCTCTATTTCCACAGCTCCCAAAATTCAGTGGCTCCTGGAGTCATGGTAACTCTGCCCCCAAAATGGTTCTTGGATCTGGTTCCTCATCTCCATTGCTGTTCTGGCTCTCATTGGGTTTTGCCTGGACCACCGGAGCAGCTTCCTAACTGGCTTCTCTGCTTCTGTGCTTGCTCTCTTGCCAACCTGTCCTCCATAGTGCCACTGGGTCCTCTTTCTAAATCACAGATATGATGGATTTCACCTGCTTAAAGTCCTTCACTGAGCCTCTCTTGCCTTGAGGAGGAAGTCTACAATCCCAAACATGGTCTTCAAGGTGTTTGTGATCAGATGGGTCTCTCTTCATGACCTCTGCCTTCCCCCAACTTCATGTTCATCATCTACTCCTGACATTCAGATTCACTTGCTGTTTCCTGAGCTGGCCACATTCTTACGAAGGGGTGCCCTGTCCCTACAAAGACCTTCTCTTGTGTCACCATCTTTCTTGCACACCTCCCCCCACTTATCCCTCCCTCATATCCACCCACCTTAGGGTGCGTTCATGTACCCCTTTCTCTTGAAAGCTTGCCAAGACCTGCCCATGGGAGCTGAGGTGCTTATTGTCACTACCGTGTACTCATGCACCCTCTGCCCACCTCCACCATTGCCCTTCTCCTCTGTATTATGAGCATGGCTTTCTTGTCTGCCTGGGTTTTTTTTTAAATGTTTATTTATTTTGAGAGAGAGGGAGGGTGAGTAAGCATGAGAGATGCAAAAAGAAGGAGAGAGAGAGAATCTCAAGCACGTTCCATGCTGTCAGCACAGAGCCCAATGTGGGGCTCAAACCCACGAACCACGAGATCATGATCTGAGCTGAAGCCAAAAGTCAGACGCTTAAGCAAGTAAACCATCCAGGCACCTCTGCCTCTGCCTTTTCCATTGGACAGGTAGCTCATTGAAAATAGGAACTTGTTCCCTGCACAGCAACACCCATGTTACAAACATATAATAATGTTTTATGAAACCATTGGGATTCATGGTTGTTTATGACCAAGAAACCAACACTGACAGATATAAGTTGGAAAAGAACGTAATGTGAAGATACCACTTAGCTCACAAAATCACACGGAGAGCAAGGGCTTGTGTCATTGGCAAAGCAGCCAGGAAAAGGCCCCGAATCACTCCACAGAACCATTCAGGTGTGATAACTTTGTGTTCTTCATGGGGCTCCAGTGAAGCCAACTGGTAGCAGCTCTGACTGAACTGCTTATATCTTGAGCTGTGACATAAGCTATCCTTTGAAGAAAGGGTTTTATGTATAAAAAAAGAAAGAAATATATTGTCTGAAGGTTCATGTCCATGGATCTCATAAATTAGTACTCATATTTATACTTGGGCATTTGATAAAAATTTATCATATTGATTTATTTTGGTAATTAAGGAGCTTTAAAGCTAATAGTCATTCATTCATTCAATTATTTGTTCATTCAACAAGTATTTATAACATACCTCTCACATGAAAGGCACTACAGAGTCCCATCTCCCTGGGAAGTCCTAGGAAATGTAAGTCACCACGCTCCTGAGAAATGAACCAGGAGGGAATTAGAGTCTCTGTTTGTATAGATGAGTCAACCAAAGCTCAGAGAAGTTAAGTTTCTTGCTCACCTGCAGGACCCATGATTTGAACCAGATCTTCCACTTCTGTTGTCTTACACTTGCCCTTCAGATCCACCATTACAGAAGGTCCAAGCAGGATATAGTCTGAGAAGAGATTCCTGAATCTGTCAATTGGTAGGTCACTTCGGGTGACCTTTGAGATACAATTCATTTGAATAGGGGAATGTGGCCACCAGAACATAGGGGTTAATTGGTAAATGCGGTGAAGTGGGACCAGCAAGTATAAACCACACTATCCAAACATTTGATAGTGAAGGAAATGATTACCAGAACAGTGGCTTGAGAAGAAAAAGACTTGTGAGGAGGCTAGAACTTGAGCATGATGGTAGGTTGAGACTGTGGAGATAAAAAGTTTAAAAACAAAAGAGAAAAAGCCTAAGGTATCATGCAGAGAATTATTTTAACATAAAAATTTATTTATTTGTTAAAATTTTTTTTAATGTTTATTTATTTTTTAGAGCAAGAGTGAGAGAGAAAGGGAGACACAGAATCTGAAGCAGGCTTCAGACTCTGAGCTGTCAACACAGAGCTTGATGTGGGGCTTGAATCCACAAACCATGAGATCATGACCTGATCCAAAGTCAGACACTTAACCAACTGAGCCATCCAGGCACCCCCTTCACACAAAAATCTAAATACACACACACACACACACACACACACACACACACAAAATGGGTTCTAGAGCAAACTGTTCTGGGTTCAAATTCTGACTGCTACTTACTAATTAATAGTCTCTCTATGTATCAGGTTCCAAATCTATGAAACAGTGTGATTGTAACTCCTTGCATTAAGTTTAACATAATGTCCTGTACTTACTGGCATGCAAGAATTAGGCCCTCCCCATCCTCCATTCCCAACTCCCTTCTGCTCTACTCAAAATTCAGGTTGCCACTTAAAATACATGCAATATTTGGAGCATACTTTTACTAAGCCATTATTCCTTGTTTACTTGAAGTCTAAATTTAATTGGACAGTCTGTTTTTTGTTTTTCCTAAATCTGGCAACCATACCCCAAATAAGATACGTCGTATCCAATACACCCTGATGCAAACGGAAGGCCTGTATGAAGAGATAAAATGGTGGATGGTGCTGCCTCCTGCTGCCAGAATGTGGCAACATCAATCATCCCTGCAAAGATGCACACACACCCTATAGGTGTTTGCTCAAAAATAGCAATCTATGCATTCAGTGCAATCCCAATCAAAATTGTACCGGCATTCTTCTCAAAGCTAGAATAAACAATTCTAAAATTTGTGTGGAATCACAAAAGACCTTGAATAGCCAAAGTAATATTGAAGAAAACCAAAATGGAGGCATCACAATCCCAGACTTTAGTCTCTACTACAAAGCTGTAGTCATCAAGAAAGTATGGTATTGGCACAAAAACAGACACATAGACCAATGGAATAGAATAGAAATCCCAGAACGGTACCCACAAATGTATGGCCAACTAATCTTTGACAAAGCAGGAAAGAGTATCCAATGGAATAAAGACAGTCTTTTTAGCAAATGGTGCTGGGAAAACTGGACAGCCAACATGCAGAACAATGAAACTAAACCCCTTTCTTACATACACAAAAATAAACTCAAAATGGATGAAAGACAGGAATTTGAGACAGGAAACATCAAAATCCTAGAGGAGAAAACAGGCAACAATCTCTTTGACCTCGGCCACAGCAACTTCTTATTCGACACGTCTCCAAGGCAAGGGAAATAAAAGCAAAAGTGAACTATTGGGACCTTGCCAAGATAAAAAGCTTTTGCACAGCAAAGGAAACAATCAACAAAACTAAAAGGCAACTGATGGAATGAGAAAAGATATTTGCAAATGACATATCAGATAAAGGGTTAGGATCCAAAATCTATGAATAACTTACCAAACCCAACACCCGAAAAACAAATAATCCAGTGAAGAAATGGGCAGAAGACATGAATAGACACTTTTCCAAAGAAGACATCCAGATGGCCAGAAGAAACATGAAAAGATGCTCAATATCACTCATCATCAGGGAAATACAAATTAAAACCACACTGAGATACCACCTCACACTAGTCAGAGTGGCTAAAATGAACAACTCAGGAAACTACAGATGCTGGTGACGATGTGGAGAAACGGGAACCCTCTTGCACTGCTGGTGGGAATATAAACTGGTGCAATCACTCTGGAAAACAGTGTGGAGGTTCCTCAAGAAATTAACTATAGAACTATTACCTATAGTAGCACTGCTAGGAATTTATCCAATCAGGAGTGCTGATTCATAGGGGCACATGTACCCCAATGTTTATAGCAGCACTTTTTTTCCCTTTAGAAAGGACCTTGTTAGTAGAGAATGGCTGATCCTCAGAGATGGTCTGGTGTCAACCCATTCCTTGTTCTTTCTTTTTAAGTTTATTTTTGAGAGACAGAGCATAAATGGGGGAGGAGTAGAGAAAGAGTGAGACACAGAATCTGAAGCAGGCTCCAGGCTCTGAGCTGTCAGCACAGAGCCTAACGTGGGGCTTGAATCCACAAACTGTGAGATCATGACCCAAGCTGAAGTCCAATGCTTAACCAACTGAGCCACCCAGGCACCCCTAGCAGCACTTTCAACAACAACCAAATTATGAAAAGAGCCTAATGACCATCAACTGATGAATGGATAAAGATGTGGTTTGCATATACAATGGAATACTACTTGGCAATGAGAAAGAATGAAATCATGTCATTTGCAGCAACGTGGATGGAACTGGAAGGTATTATGCTGAGTGAAATAAGTCAGGCAGAGAAAGACAGATACCATATATTTTCATTCATATGTGGAACTTGAGAAACTTAACAGAAGACCATGGGTTAAGGGAAGGGGAAAAAACAATTACAAACAGAGAGGGAGTGAGACAAACCATAAAAGACTCTTAAATACAGAGAACAAACTGAAGGTGGATGGGGCAGGTGGGGGAGAGCAGAAAATGGGTGATGGGCACTGAGGAGGGCACTTGTTGGGATGAGCACTGGGAGTTGTATGTAAGTGATGAACCACGGGAGTCTACCCCAAAAACCAAGAGCATGTTTTACACACTGTATGTTAGCCAATTTGACAATAAATTATAATTGAAAAAAAAAAGATAAGAAGCTGCGAGACACACTGTGGAGGAGAGAGCGTTCTTATCATTCTCCTAGTATTTAAATCTAAATTGATTACTACTGAAGTCCTACTATTAATTTTTACTGGTACTAATATAGTATTTCTTTTTAGCTATGTGGTTTTATACTTTGTCAGGGTTAGTAGAATATTACTGCACATTTAGAACTTGTGCTTTCGTATTGGATTCCAGTATACTCTTTTATACGTTTTATTTTTTTAATTTTAATTTTATTTTTTAAAACATTTTTCTAACATTTATTCATTTTTGAGAGACAGAGTGTGAGTGGGGGAGGGGCAGAGAGAGAGGGAGACACAGAATGTGAAGCAGTCTCCAGGCTCTGAGCTGTCAGCACAGAGCCCAACACGAGGCTCAAACTCACAAACTGTTGAGATCACGACCTGAGTTGAAATTGGACGCTTGACCAACTGAGCCACCCGGTGCCCCTCTTTTATATGTTTTAAATTGTACATTTTCATTTATAAAATCTCTAAAAAGTCACTGTTGGTACATGCATATTCATTTTCCCTTATGAAAGGATAATGTATTTTGTATGCACCTCAAACTCTGGCACATAGAGTAGGTGCAGCATTCATACATAAGTGTTCGATAAATGTAAAGCTCTTAGGGGCGCCCGGGTGGCTCAGTTGGTTGAGCATCTGACTTCAGCTCAGGTCATGATCTCATGGTTCGTAGGATCAAGCCCTGTGTCAGGCTCTGTGCTGACAACATGGAGCCTGCTTTGGATTCTCTGTCTCCCTGTCTCTGCCCCTCCGCTGTTCACACTCTCTCTCAAAAATAAACATTAAAGAAATGAAAAAGTAAAGTTTTTATTAGTTTAGTGTTATCATGTTAGCATGGTGTTAGTGCAGAGGAACTTGGTGAGGGTGTTTGTCTAGTAACACAAAGGACAAATGAGGCTTCCTGAATGTGTTCTGTGGCAGGAGTTGAGCAAAGCTCTCCCAGGCACCACTCTGTCTGCGTCTGCCAGTGGAATGGTCTAGGAAATGAGCAGCAATTGTTTGATTTGCAACCTGTAGACAATCAAAGCCCAGTGTCAGTGATTGCCATGCTTTGCCTTCTTTACATGTTTGGTCAAATACCTGCGTTCCCCACCCGGAGCATTCGCCAGGGACCTCTGTGTGTCCCTCAGCCGTGCTCGTCTTCAACACTGTGCTAATAAGTTTACCACTCTGCCCAGGGAGACCACACTGTCTGTAAGCCAAGAAACCTAGGTCAGGCCCAGAAAGAACAGCCAACGCATCCCTCAGTCTCCTTTGTAAGAAAAGAGTCACGAGAGTGATCACTGTCCAGCACCCAGAGGCAGGACAGCAGTTAAGTTGTGTCCCCTGTTAAGTGCTTCCCCTTCTGAGTTGAGGTTTCTCAAAGGACCAGCTCAGGTTGTGGCTAGGCTGTTGACTTGTCTTATTGTGATCGCCATGCAGCTTTAATACTATCTGTCATTAACAGCAAGTTCTTCTTTATCCTGATAATGTAGCTAAGCCTCCCGCTTCAGAAATGGAGTTGGGATCCAGGATGGAGAAAAATGAGCAGTTCCTGCAGAAGCTGGGCAGAAAGGCTGTCAACAAGTGTCTAGATCTGAATAACTGCAAATTAACGACCGAGGACGTGATGGAAGTGGGTGGGTATACAGCTGACTTCGCACAGAGGGACACAGGGCCTTCAGGGACAGATGAGCAGGCAAAACACACCCATCACTCACCTGACCACCAGAGGTCTGCAGGGTGACCCCACAGGACTCAGGAATAGTAGTGGCACCGCTATTCAAAACAACAACAAAAAGCAAGTTAATTGATCCTTCCTCGAGCTACAAAGATTTGAGCCAAGTTTGGGAGGAAGGCTCATTTGTCTGTTTTTCCTGAGTAATTTTACTTCCATACTGATTGCTTCTTTCTCCCTGAAAAACATTTGTCTTACACACGATCTAAACTCATGCAGCTCATCCATAGAGCCGAGCCCCACTGAGCCTGTAAAGGGCTATTGTGTTCAGTGATCTGTGGAATGAGAGTGTAACCATCACATATCACACAGAAGCAGGAGTCCAGTTATGAAGACCCCCCCCTTCCTCACACAACCACTGCCACGTTTCTTTTCTCTTTTTCCCAGATACCTTGAGTCAAATCTTTCATCAAATTAGACATGTCTCCCAACACGGAGGTGTCAAAACAATTGAATTTTGAGTGAGGGGTCCTTGACTATTTTAATTAAAACCCATGTCATTATATTTTGGACAACTCTCGTTAAATGGTTTTTTTTTTTAAGTTTGTTTATTTTTGAGAGAGAGAGAGAGAGACAGAGTGTGAGTGGGAGAGGGAGAGAGAGACACACACAAAATCCAAAGCAGGCTCCAAGCTATCAGTACAGAGTTTTTGACATGGGGCTCGAGCCCATGAATCGCAAGATCGTGACCTGAGCCTAAGTCAGCTGCTCGACCTAGTGAGCCATCCAGGTGCCCCTTTGGACGACTCTCTTAAGAGAGAACCTGACTGCACCTGTGTTTCCAGATGCCTGTGCGTTAGAGTCACTAGCAGAGCTGGTGCAAATGTAGGCACTTGAGTTCAGCCCAAACCCGCTGACCTTAAATCTCTGAGCACGGGTCCCCAGCAATCTGGCTCGTAATTGTTTTTCCTTAATGTGTTCAATAGACTTACGCTTTATAAAGCATAAGGATTCTGAAGAACAAGTTGAAAGGCCTCAGCTACTTTGAAAGATAGTAACAAACCGAAGGCAAAAGCAAATTTCACTCCTAAGCATGGCCTCAGAAGTTTGGAAGGTCTGGAGTTACTGTGCCTGTAGCTCTAAGAGCTCAGCTTGCTGCTTCTGATGGCTGCTCCTTAACCTTCAAGACATATTTAAAAGAAGACAAGCAAAGATACCTTATGCCTTCTAGGCTGGCATCTCCACTCTCTCGGGTCTTGTCACTTCAGGAGATAAAGATGGCCTCTGAGAATCTTTTTCACAGACAGTAACTTTCACTTTCACAGACAGCTCACTTTTAATGAGCGATGGCAGCTACTCAGAGAAGATTCTGGTCAGGCTTTGTGCTTGTCTAAACCTCCACATGCTGGTCCATTTAAATGTAATGGGAACTTTTGTTCTCCCATCCAAGTACTAACCAGGCCCGACCCTGCTTAGCTTCCAAGATCAGACGAGATCGGGCGCGTTCAGGGTGGTATGGCCGTAGACTGTAATGGGAACTTTTTTTTTTTTTTTTTTTTGAGAGAGAGACAGAGCGTGAGCAGGGGAGGATCAGAGAGAGAGGGAGGCACAGAATCCGAAACAGGCTCCAGGCTCCGAGCTGGCAGTCAGCACAGAGCCCGATGCGGGGCCCGAACCCATGAACCGCGAGATCATGACCCGAGCCGAAGTCGGAGGCTCAACCGACTGAGCCACCCAGGCGCCCCTGTAATGGGAACTTTTGAAGGTTGTGATGCCCAGGCAGTGATGATCACAAAGGAACGGTAACTAGTACCCTCAATCTCAGCAATCCTGGCCAACAGTGCAGTCCTCTGCTTTCAGCCTGAGGATCCAATAGGATGAAGGGGTGAGGGAGGTCAGGGTGCCCTGCAAAAATTGAAAGGACTAGTGTACATTTTACAATGACAATGATAGTAACGGCAGCATTACTATTTCTGCCACAATAAGGGAGTTCCTATGAAATCTTAGGAAGATACCACATTTCAGAGTGCATATATTTGGCAGAAATAGAAAATGTTCTAGGAAATAGGGACTATCACAATCTCTCCAGTTGCATGGCCGAGGGACCCATGCTTTGCTGAAGTCAGCATGTCCACCCCGCCCTCTTCTCCTGCAGTGCAATAGGCACTGGGTCCTATGTACCACCAACCACACATTACATATGCACATCTGTAGTTTCTTTTATTCTCTTCCAGTTGCTTTGTTGCCTCTTCTCCCAGACTTGGAAAAACTGGATATTTCCTGGAATGATCTTATAGGCGGAACACTCCATTCAGTCACCCAGCAAATGCACCTCGTCAACAAGTTAAAAATCCTGAGGCTGGGAAGTTGCAGACTTACCACTGATGACGTTCGAGCACTGGGTATGATGAATGCTTCACTGCTAGCAGCTTTGAAGCATCAAGGGCAAGCGATATCTGGGGCACAGCCCCTCAGGTGCACGTGGATGAGAGCATAAGGTCGATGAAATGCCATTCTGGGCACTCGTGTAACTTCTGAAAAGCTAAGTAGCCTGTACCTAGCATTGTGCTAAGTCCCAGGATAGAGAACGGAACAAGGTTGGCCAGGTTTTCATGGAATTTAAATGGAGATAATTGTCAAATTTGCTTACTCTCTGTTACTCGCTTATAAAATTGAGGAACTTGGGTAGATAATAATCAAGTTCTTTTCCAATTTGAAAACAATCTCTTCTATTTTTCCACTCCCATTTAAAAAAATTGATCAAAACAAGATTTTAAAACTAAAAGCAATGGTTTAAATAGAACTAGAACCTCGTTAGTTAATTACTGAACATAGAATAACATTGAATGTAGGATAAAATTTGTCATCTTACCCACCTGTTTACTAACATGCTTGGTGATTTCAGATGCCATCAACATTTTAAAACATTCTTTTGGTCTGAAGTTTCTTACTACAATGATGTATTTTGATCATTTACATCTCCGCAAAGATTTCTGTAAAGACAACACAATTTGTTTCAAATGTCTTCTCTCTGATCCCTCTGTGGAAAATTGAGGTCAGTTGATGCCTTCTGGCCTACCTTTCCTGTAGTTGAGAAGAAACATCATCCATCTCAGAGCTGGCCAGGTCCTAGTGCAAATCCTATCCCCACTTCTAACTAGCTCTGTGACCACAGACAAATTATTTAACCTTCCTCAGCCTCAGCTTTCTTATCTCTGAAATGGGGTTGATATCTACCTCAAAAAACTATTGTTGAGGATTAACTAATTTCTGTAAAGCACTGACTACATGCCGAGCACATAGTAGGTACTCAATAAGGGATAGTTCCTTCTTTTGCTCTTCCCTCATCCAAAACTAACTTCAGTGGTTTTCCATGATCGATTTAGCCCCACTGCTTAGCAGCTGGTTATTGTGTAGCAGAGTTGCAAATTCAACTCACTGCCACTCAGGCATGAAAAGAAAATGTTGTTTCTTTATTTTCTGTGGTGAGTCTAATCTTTGTTATGATCTTTCAGCCTTAAGAAACCAGGAAATGGAATTTCTGCCCTGGGACTCACTCCATGCTTACCGGGTTCAGGAGAGAGTCTGCATCTTTGTTGCTGTGACGTTTTGTGCCTCGCTCCCTCTCTCAGACTCCTCTCTGGAAGGGCTATTGCATCCTCTCCCATCAGAAAGGGCCTTCCTTAACCTTGATGGCAGATGGGCTACCAGGAGAATAGACAGTTTACTGATAAAAGACCATAAGTCAGGAGGCATTCCACCACTATTACATCGGTTGCAGTTGCTTAGTGCAGGATGATAGGTGGGTGGCTGTCCAGTCCCATGTGCACTGCACACAGCTAATCAGTCATGTGCTCTCTCTCTCTCTCCCTGATCCGAGGGAATGCTTCAGGGCTGTCAAAAGCCACCCCAGCTGACTGGCGATGACACACAAAATGATTCCTGTGCTGGGAGAACATACATTGTAACATGAGGCTCCTGCACCCCTGAAACCTCACTCAGTACACCGAATAACCAATGGTAGAAGTCCAAGCCCATAGGTAGACAGTGGAGGAGAGGCTTCCAGACCCAAGGGACTTTCCAGCACTCTTAACTGGTGTTGAGATTGACTCTGTACATTGAGAAAGTGCATTTTCACATATGCGCCTCTGTTCTACCAAGGCAGTGGAAATCATTCCTAAAGCTGACTTCCCTGTTCCCTTCCCTATTCTCTCCCAGCCTCCATTATGGCCCTTGGATGCTTTTCTATGTGAAAGCGTTTCATAAATGTGAAGTTCCACCCCTTTCTCACTGCATCCTCCTCCATCCGCCAGGGCTGCATGGCTGTTATGAGCAGCTAGCACCTTATGCTTTATTACTAGTTCTCTGCAGTGCTCGGTTCCGTTGTGTGTGATATTCTTGATGTCAGGGTCACCTTCACCCCTGTGGCGGCCACTGCCCTGTTTTGTCTCACTTCTTCCTCTGGCCCAGCTTCGCAGCAATGCTGGCCCCAGACAGGGTGGATGAAAGTAGTTGGAACAGTACAAATATTTATTACCACGAAACAACTCAGTGAAACCATCCTACTGATAGATGCGGATTTTCAAAAAAATTTTAATGTTTATTTGTTTTTGTGACAGAGAGCACAAGCTGGGGAGGGGGCAGAGAGAGAGGGAGACACAGAATCTAAAGCAGGCTGCAGGCTTTGAGCTGTCAGAGCAGAGCCCAGTGCAGGGCTCGAATTCACAAACTGTGAGATCATGACCTGAGCCGATGTTGGATGCTTAACTGACTGGGCCATCCGGGTGCCCCTGAGGTTATTTGTTTTGATTTTTCTATGACTTTTGTACACAGGCATGGCTTCTGAACTTTGGAGAAATTAGAATTGCTGTGCCTATAAATACAGAAGTGCTCACTGCTGGGAGCGGGCAGGAGCTGGGTCGTTGTCTTCACTCTGTTCCTCGGCACCTGGCACCTAACTGATCCCTGGCCTGGCCATTATTATTTGTAAAGAATGGTTGTACTGATTTTGAGATGGATTTCCTGCTCTATGGACTAACAATCAATCCAGTCTTTGGGCTCTTTGGTGACAGGAGAAGCACTGGACGCAATACCTGAGCTGGAAGAGCTGAACTTGTCTTGGAACAGTAAAGTGGGAGGGAACTTGCCTCTGATCCTCCAGAAGGTCCAAGAAGGGAGCAAGATACAAATGCTTGAGCTTGTGGATTGTGACCTCACATCAGAAGACGGGGCGTTTGTGGGTGAGTGGGATTTGGACACGTCCTTCCCAGAAAATAAATGTGAAGATGCCCACGATCAGACAGCCTGGGGGTCAAAGTGGGCTGTGTTTTCTCTTACCCTGAATTGGAACAGTGGTGCACTGTACCCCAGGTCACAGGAAGGCCTCCCTTGATTGCCCCAACAGTCACACCCTGCATTTTTACTGAGCTGCTCTTCTCATTTCAATTTGCTTCACTCTAGGTCAGTTGCTACCCATGATGCAAAATCTTGAAGTACTTGATCTTTCCATTAACAGAAACATTGGTGGCAGTCTACATAGTATTGCTCAGGGATTAAAAAGTACTTCGAATCTGAAAGTGCTGAAGTTACATTCATGTGGACTATCACAAAAGAGCATCAGAATATTGGGTGAGTTAGTAATCAATGACTGAGGTTTTTACATACATATGCAATTTGAATTTATAATAGCTGTTAGGACATTCAACAAAATTTGCACAGTGGTTAGTTTGGGGAATAAGATGATAGGTAATTTAAATCTTCCCTGCTTTATTATTTTCTAGGTCTTTGATGATAAGCATATACTTGCATGATTATGAAAATAACTTTTTAAAATGGCTGCCTCTGAAAAGGCCAGGATATTTTGGGTTTGAGATAGACATGGGGCAAAATAAAAGTTATATGCTACTAAAGCTCTCCATTTTTCTCTTACTTTTGAAAAATGTCAGCATTATTTTATGCTCAGAGTTGGTACTGATAAAAAGAACAGCACTAGTCGCATCTGTAGTTAAAACTTATTCCCCTATAGAGGCGCCTGGGTGGCTCAGTTGGTTAACCATCTGACTTCAGGTCAGGTCATGATCTCGCAGTTAGTGGGTTCGAGCCCCGCATCAGGTTCTGTGCTGACAACTCAGAGCCTACAGCCTGCTTTCAATTCTGTGTCTCCCTCTCTCTCTCTGTCCCTCTCCTGCTCATACTCTGTCTCTCAAAAAAAATGAATAAACATTAAAAAAAAAACAAAAGCAAACAAACAAAAACACCTTATTCCCTATATAAGTATCCACATTAAGGGAGATCATGAAATGAAATTGTGTTTTTCTGTTCAACTTACTGAGCCTGTAGTATCCTTGTCATGGCAGTTTGCCTAAGTCTAGAATTCTCTGAAATGCCAATGCTCCAGTGTAGGAGGAGGAGAACCATTAGTTGCAGAATTTGGCCAAAGCCATTGGCACACATTGCAGATCATGGGTGGTGTGTGTTAGAAGCCACTGTCAAGTCCAAAGGTGGCCAGATGGTAGGAAGTCTAACGTTAGTCCTCCACCTCATCTTTTCTCAGCCCAGTGTATTTTCTCTGTCTCCCTCTATGCACCTGCCTTCCACCTTGTAATTTGTCAGAATGGGATTTTTTACTTCCTTTGTAGATGTTGCTTTTAGGCACTTGTGTGACCTGAGGAAATTAGACCTTTCCTGCAACAGGGAGCTGGGTGGAGGTTTTGAAGACTCATCAGCTCAGTTGGCCGTACTGGAGCATCTAGAAGTCCTGGATCTTCATCAGTGCTCGCTGACAGCAGATGACGTGGTGTCACTGAGTAAGTGTGAACCGCAGAGCCGAGGAAGGACTTTTGGAACCTCAGTATATGTTTGGAAACTTGTCAAATTCGAGGTATCCCCTTAAACTTACAGTTTATGAAGTTACTGAAAGAGTCAAATCACGAAAGTTCTATGAATGCCCTCAATATAGTATCTGGCATGTATCAAGTGCCCAGGAAGTATTAGCAAACCTAAATTCCTAAACACGTTTGTAAATGATGGATGTAGCACTTGAAGGAGAAAATTTTGAATATATGTTGCTGTTTAGAAATGAATCTGTGAGTCATAAAGTTTATTTCAAACAGGGATGAAGAGAGAGAGCCAAACAAAGGGCGTTGAGGCTTTCTCACAAGTGAAGCCAAGCCCCTTAGAGATGAAGTTATAGAAGTCAGTGGGGTGGTATATAATGGGTGTAACATTATAACTTTAGGTGCCTAAACTCACTTTCCACCGTAGACACAATCCTGTAATTACCACACATAATGTATAAATGCAGCTTCCCATAACAAACAGTGTAAGTGCAGCCTTGCCATTAAGAGTTGTAGTCCATCTATGGCCACAGTAAACCTTGAAAATACCTCCAGGGTCGGACCACAGCTCACCACCTAGACCTCTACTACCCTGGTTCAGGCCACTGTCATCTCAGGCGTGGGTTATTGCAAGTCCAAATGGTCTCCCGGTTCCTCCTCTATCGCTGTGATCTCATTCTCTACCCTTCCCCTCCTTGACTCTCCCCAACCACTCGCGTGTGCTGACCTCTGTCCCTGGGGCTTTCTTCCTGGCTCCTTCTCCAGATCACAGGCCCCTCCTGTGTAGGGAGCACCATCAGCACCTCCCCTTTGCTCAGGCACAGGGACTTGTTGAGTATAACTGATTGAAAGAATGAACCCATGAAGAGCAAGACTAAATAGAATTTTTTAGTTGTTTGTAGTACAATTGGGGAAGGAAAAGAGTTAAATAGGTTCTTAGGTCTGACATCTATGTTTTAGACCTGTTAAATTACACTTGATTTTTTTATTTTTATTTTATTTATTTATTTATTTTTATGTCTTCATTTTATTTTGAGAGAGAGAGACAGAGAGTGAGCAGGGGAGGGGCAGAGAGAAAGACACAGAATCTGAAGCAGGCTCCACGCTCTGAGCTGTCAGCACAAAGCCTGATGTGGGCCTCGAACCCATGGACTGTAAGATCATGACCTGAGCCGAAGTTGGACCCTTAACCAACTGAACCACCCAGGTGCCCCAAGACCTGCTAAATTATATTTTATGCCTCAGTTTGAAAAACAGAAGAGTCCAAGCCTTTCATTAAAGGTTTTAAAGTAACAATCTGTTTCTGGGCTCCAAGTGGAGCCTCATGGGGTATCTCCATCCCCTTTACTCCTGGAGGAGACACTCCTGGATTATCAATGCACCAGATCCCAAGGAATGAGCTTCCCTTGGTACAACTGAGTAACATGAATATCGCCTCTCATCGTGTTACTCAGAGGAAGTTTACAGGGCTAGAGGACCTCCATTGTTACCACTAGTATGTAACGGGATGGATTAGCCTCTCTTACTACGTTCGCAGCCAACAACATGGGTGAACGGCCCTGGAAAGCTAATGATTATTTAGTAACTGTAGCAAATTGCATTCCCCTACTGCCTAATTTTGAAAAGATGGAAATGAAAACACATCCTGTGTATATCTTATGGTATTAATAATTCCCCATTCTTCTTTCTGATTGTTCCAGACAGCTCCAAAGAAATGGAATTACAGATCATTTTAGCCAGTCATCTAGCTGTATGGAGCACTGTGCCAGGGGTGAAGGGAAATTCACAGTCAAGGAGCTTGCGTCTGGCAGGGACAGGAATAAACCAACTACATGGTGAAGAGCAGAGTGCTGTGGGGGTTGGAAGAGGAAGAAACAGTTACATCTGTTGGGATCTCATGTGCCTGTCTTCCTTTCCTTCTCTTCCGCCTTTCTCCCGTCCTCCATCCCTCCTCCCACAGATGTGTGTGTGCCTCCAGTGTTTTAGACTCTAATACACACTCTGGGGGTGAAGCCAGCCCTACATACAGACCTCACTGTCATAGACTCTGGGTCTAAAGTCCTCTCTTGTCTAGCAAGAGAGTGGGACACAGGATTGAAAATAGGAGAGAGATAGTTAATGTCTAGGGAAAGACAAGAGCCCCGAATAAGGGTCCTTGCCCCATATTGATCAAGATCAGAAGCTTATAAATGTGATAGCATGCACAAAGAGACAAAGGAACTGTGAGCATTAACCTGGGGACGTGAGGGGGAAAGGGGGTGTTGAGGATATACAGTGTTTGGGGTTTGAGTCAATATAAAACAAAATCCTGGTGCCGGGCAGATGGTTGTTAACAGCAGATAGGAGGTGCCCTGTTTACCTTAGCTAGTCTAGAGGAGAAGGCAGACAGGGGACATACCCCCAAGGTTGACAAGGCACCTTTTCTTTGGTTAACCATCTTCACTCATCTTCACTCTGGGCTGCTTTGCCTGCAGTGCATCAGTCTATAGTCCAATTTACTTGTTTTGCCTACCTTGGCCCTTTTCTTCTCTGCTCTAGTACTAAACGGAGGGGCACTTTTGCTCTGCATGCCTAATCTTGCTTACCTCATACACCTTTGTTTTGGGAGCCCTTGTGCCTGTTCCTATTTTGTGTCTCCCTGTCTATTTTGGGGGTTCTCCACCCCCCTATTCTTGGGGTGCCTTTGCACCATCCTGTTCTCAGGTGCCAAACTTGTTTACCCAAACTCGGACACAAGCATCCTATGGCTTTGTATTTCTTTATGCTTTGTTAACCCATCGGTGTAAGGCCGAGGGATCCCAAAGCTTATTCCCCACACCTCACAGAAACAAAAATAAATAGGGTGATGCGATAGTGACCAAGGGGTATGTGGCCGAGGTGGCCCCGGAAGGCTCTCCGGGGTGACCCAGACCCACAGAGATGCCAGGATGCTGCATCTCCCACACAATGGGAAGAGCAAGGCCAATGGCTTGCAAGCATGAAAAGGAGCAGAAAGATAGTGAAGCAGGAGTATCTCCTGGCACAGCAGGGTCCTCAGGACCCCACGCCAGTGCTGTCACCAACAGACATCGTCCTGACTGCTTGCTTTCTTTGCCTTCCTAGTACTTATTACTTTATTCTGAGAAAAGAATGATGACACTGAACATTAATTGAGCTGTTAATATGCGCCAGGCCATGTACCAAGTACTTTAAATATATTCAGTTGTTTTATCTTTCCAATGACTCCATGAAGTACTATTGTTCTTCTCATTTTGGAGAAAACCAAGGTTCAGAGAAGTTAAGTAGCTTTCCTGAAGTCACACAGTTCTTTATCAGCAAAGGCAAGATTAGAACCCAGTTCCGTCGCCAAAGTCTTTGGTCTTAACTTCTAGCCTGAAGAGAGGCTTGGAAGCAGAAAAGCCCAAGCTGCACACCGGAAAGTGTGGCTGATATGCGTGTGTGTGAGGGTGTGTAAAGGAGGGAGACTGTGAGACCCAAATACCCAGAAGATGCTTTGGGAGATGGTGCCTAAAACATGTCACTGCTGACATTTTAACAGCCCAGGTAATCCCTTTACTCTCAAGTCTTCAAGAGTTGGATTTATCCGCCAACAAAAAGATGGGTGGCTCTTCTGAAAACCTACTCAGCAGGCTCCGGTTTTTGCCAGTTCTGAAGTCCTTACTCCTCAACAACTGTGCTTTGCAAAGTGAGACGTTTACTACCCTCGGTAAGAGAAATCCCCAGACCCCTACAGACACGTGCAGTAACACATGAGAACACATATTCCCCACATCGGAATTTCCTGCCAAGTCGCGGCCATAGGCAAGCTTATGTAGTACTAATTTGTCTTCTTTTCAGGAAATATGCTCCCTTAAAAGTGGCCTTCTGAAGGCCACATGAATGATTCTGGCATTTGCAAATCTGACATTTAAAATCTAGACTGTACGTAGCCAACTCTGGAGCTCCATATTCATGGTAACTTGTCATTTTACTGAGGTGCCAATATACACTGAATTGCTTGGAGTCTTATGGGAAAAGTGAGGCAGTTGCTAGTACGTGAACCTAGCTGACTGCCCAGCATCTACTTCCCAGCACGATTTGTTTGTTGTCTTCTCTAGGAATCTGGGCCTTCTTGAAGGTCATGGATACAGCCCAGCCTAGATCAAGGGTCTAGAGAATCTAGAATTTCTGCCTTTTGGGGGGCAAGACCATCATCTTCAAGTAGAGGCAGATATTCTGAGGCAGAGGTGCTTGGCATCATTTTACTAAATTTGCCACCCAAGGAGAGGACTTTGGGCACACACTGCTCTATGCGCTGACAGCATGGAGCCCCCTTAGGATTCTTTCTCTCCATCTCTGCCCCTCCCTGGCTCACACTTTCTCATGTGTGCTCTTAAAAATAAATAAAAATAAACTAAAAAAAAAAAGTAAATTGGATCTTATGACTACCCAGTTTAAACAGCCTCAATGGTGCCTGCATCACCTCTGGCAAAATCCACATTCCTTCATGGACTCTAACAGACGCAGGTGATCTCGGCTTCTCTCCGCTTGCTCCCTGAACCAGCTTCAGTTGACTTCCTTCATTTCCTTCCTGTCACTGAGTTGTCCTTTGTCTCCATGCCTTTCTGTTTTCTGGATGGAATGCCCCCCACACCCCAATCTTTCCTGGGGAGCTCTGACTTCAGGTTTTAGCATCAATGCTCCCTGTTAATATAGCATCTCTGATCTAAATTAGGAGCCCTGTATCTTTTTTATAGCCTTTATCAGAATTTGAAGTTACATATTGATTTGTGTGTTTTTCTCAATGTGCACATTTCCCCCAGTTTATAACCTCCTTGAGGGCAGAGATGACACTTATTCTTGACTATATATGCTAACCACATTTTAGGTATTTCTGATATCTGCTAAGCAAGTAAAAGTAACTTCTCAAAGGGGTCTGTAATCCCCCAAATGGTTAGGTAAACACACACACACACACACACACACACACACACACACACGCCATTGCTCAGACTATTGTTCAGTTAGGAAAGAGCCACAAAAAATAAACTTAGGGACAACATGATTTTTGTCAAAAAAAATTTTTACTATTTATTTTTTGAGAGAGAGAGAACACATGTGTGCAGGAATGGGGCAGAGAGAGAGGGAGAAAGAGGATCCAATGCAGGCTCTGGGCTGAGAGCACAAAGCCTGATGAACGTTGAGATCATGACCTGAGCCAAAGTCAGATGGTTAACCAACTGTGCCACCCAGGCGCCCCCATGATGTTTTATAAGTATACTTTCTAGTTGGAAAAAGTTGTATATATTATTTAAGGAAAATTTTGGTTTTAATTTTGTGTCTTCTGCCATCAGAGGATAATAGCTCTTTCCAATTATTGCTGCATAATGAATCATAATCAAATAGATATTGCACTAAATTATATCGATTTGCATTAAGAAGTAAGCATATAGGTCTCCACCTTATTTTTACAAGAAACAGTTCCATTTCTTATTGATAGGTCTCTGTATCAAGCAAGTGGTAGGTATTTTCTTTTTAGATATTATAAAAGGATATAAATATTTGCCCCTTGGACACCTGTTATTCTTTAGAAAGAAGACTGGAATTAAAGCATAATTAACTATATCTAGGCAATAAGTTGTTTCAGTTAAATTCAACCTTAGGGGCAACTGAGAATTGAGCAGAACCTCTTTTAATCTCCTTTAAACATCTCTCCAAAATATACTAGTTCCCTTCCTTGTCCCTGTCACTGCAAGGAGGTAGACACAAACACATTCTGGCGTTTCAGAGTCCTGAGGAGATTTGGCCCCTCTCTGAACTTTAGCGACGACTGTACAAGGGAATATGTAAAACTGTGCTTATGGGAATCCCGACTAGCTTTCCATAACATTTGCCTCTTTCTCCCTCCTGGATGTGAACTGAAAGATAAAAATCCCAGTCAATAGTGAATTCCATTTCATCGAGTTTTACTTTTCTAAAGTTTCCAACATTTCTCCCAAATAAAAATGGACAACATAAGTGGGGGTCATGAATTTCTGGCAAGAGAAAACAGTCTCCCCAACTGTCTTAACTTTAGTTCTATTAATGTGTTGCCCTAGTTTGCTCAGTTTCAAAGAGGGAAGCCTAAGTGATTGCTCTTCTTACTATTATCAATTTTAGCTGAAGCCTCCGCTCACCTTTCTGCTCTAGAAGTATTCGACCTTTCCTGGAATAAGTGCGTTGGTGGCAACCTGAAGCTGCTTCTGGAATCACTGAAGTTCTCAGAGTCTCTTCAAGTGCTGAGACTGAGCAGCTGTTCCCTGGTGACAGAGGACGTGGCTCTCCTGGGTTCGTATCTCCTGGTCCCAAAGCAGTGCCGGCACGGGGCTCTCGGTGTGCCCATCTGCAAGCGGAAGGAAGGTAGGGAGGGCAGCCAGACCCGTGGCTGAGCCCTCTGTGAAGCTTCCCTTCTCTCTGACACCTGCTTAGGAGAGATCTGGTGAAAACGAATAAGGGCAATTCAAAGGCCAGGAAGACAGCGGTGGGCATTTCACAAAGTGGGTGATGGGCATAGATGTGGTAATGGGTCATTCCAGCCTCTGCTCTTCATCTTCCCCATACCAGGACAGTCTTGGTGTTCTTTAGCCAGCTCAGTGTTGCTCAAATTTCAATTACCTACAGTCTGCCTTCACAAAGTTTTCCCTGTCTGCCTTGTACCGGCACCGTTATTTAACTTTTTCTTTATAATAACTCTTTATCTTAAATGCTTTTATTTAAACAGGGCACTAAGGGGTGTCTGGGTGGTTCAGTCAGTTAAGATCAGACTCTTGATCTCAGCTCAGGTCATGATATCATGGTTTGTGAGATCAAGCCCCTTGTCAGGTTCTGTACTGACAGCGTGGAGCCTGTTTGGGATTCTCTCTTCCTCTCTCTCTGCCCCTCCCTGCCTCAAAAACAAAACAAAACAAAAACAGGAAACTGATCATCACTACAACTGAAATACAGGTATCACTTCTCCTCTATAGACATTGTTAGACAGTTGCCAGTTGAAAGCTTTGAACAGAGGTTAATTCTTTGTTTAAGAAGGTGGGGGTAGGCAGAGAGCTTTAGAGGCATGTTAGTGTCAATCTGACACTTTCTCCATGTCAATCTAGAAAGATGGGAAGAGAGTTGAATATAGAGTAACTTTTGCACTGTGGGATTCAGAGTCTATAATATCTTTCCCACATGTCCCCTAAAATCGCCTCTGTATGTCCACTTCCCATTGGGAGACAATGAACTGGAGGGTAAATCCGCGTCTCCCATCTGCCCTCATCCCCACGCCTCCATCACTATGCAGCCTCCAGCTGCCAGATCTGCCAGGTCTCTGAAGCAATGAGCACCCCTACGAAAACATTCTAGTTAATAACAAGTATTACTGTGTGTGGTTAGCCATTGCCACTTTTATATTGCTTTGATTATTTTAACAAACATCCTTTAAGAACTTCTTAATCACTTTTAATCACTTATTTTTCTTTTATAAATAATAGCACTTTCTCAGAGTAAACTACATAAGTATTTCCATAACCTATGATCCTATTACCCAGATTTAAAATATATATAATAAATATAATTCATTTATATTTATAAATACATATAACATATATATATAATAAATATATATGTGAAATGTCATAATTAGGATACTCACATGATTGGAAAATTCAAACAGTACAGGAAAGTTAAAACAATGTCCGGGATTTAAAATGTCTGGATTTTAAAATACAGTAATATGATCATCTCAAAAACCATATAATCATCTCACTGTATACAGAAAAAGCATTTGACAAGATTCAACATCTATTCGGGGCGCCTGGGTGGCTCAGTCGGTTGAGCATCCGACTTCAGCTCAGGCCATGATCTCACGGTTCATGGGTTCGAGTCCCGCGTTGGGCTCTGTGCTGACAGCTAGCTCGGAGCCTGGAGCCTGCTTCAGGTTCTGTGTCTCCCTCTCTCTCTGACCCTGCCCTGCTCACGCTGTCTCCCTCTCTCTCAAAAATAAATAAAAACGTTAAAAAAAAAAAGATTCAACATCTATTCATGATAAAAAGAACTCTCAACAAAGTGAGATTAGAGGGAACACACCTCAACATAATAAAAGCCACATATGCCAAACCTACAGCTAACATTATATTTTCCCCTCGATGGGGAAGAACTGAGAGCTTTCTCCGAAGGTCAGGCACAAGGCAAGGATGTTCACTCTTACCACTCTTATTCAACATAGTACTGGAAGTCCTAACCACAGCAGCCAGACAAGAAAAAGAAATAAAATTTCTTTCTAAGAAAGAAAAAAGCATCCAAATTGGTAAGGAAGAAGTAAAACCTCCACTATTTGCAGATGACATAATAATATATCTAGGAAACCCTAAAGTTCCACCAAAAACTATTAGAACTGATAAATGAATTTGATAAAGTTCCAGTATTCAAAATCAATATACAGAATTCTGTTGCATTTCTATACACTAATAATGAAGCAGCAGAAAGAGAAATTTAAGAAAATAATCCTAATTACAGTTGCACCAAAAATAATAAAATACCTGGGAAAAAACTTAGTGAAGGAGGTGAAAGGCCTGTACTCTGAAAACTGTAGAACATTGATGCAAGAAATTGGAGGGGTGCCTGGGTGGCTCAGTTGGTTAAGCATCCGACTTCGGCTCAGGTCATGATCTCACGGTTCGTGGGTTCGAGCCCCGTGTTGGGCTCTGTGCTGACAGCCAGCTCAGAGCCTTAATCCTGTTTCAGATTCTGTGTCTCCCTCTCCCTCTGACCCTCCCCTGCTCATGCTGTCTCTCTCTCTCTCTCAGAAATAAATAAAACATTAAAAAATAAAATAAAATAAAGTGGCAGACAGCTTTTAAAAAAGAAAAAAGAAAAAAAAAAGAAATTGGAGATGACACAAACAAACGGAAAGATATTCCATCCTCATGGGCTGGGAGAACAAATATTGTTAAAATGTCCATAGCTACCCAAAGCAATCTACAGATTTAATGCAATCCCTACCATAATACCAACACCATTTTTTTTACAGAACTAAAATGTATATGGAACCCCCAAAAGACCTTGAATAGTCAAAGCAATCTTGAAAAAGAACAAAATTAGAGGTATCACAAGCCTAGATTTCAAGTTGTAGTAATGTAAACAGTATGGTACTGGATCAAAAATAGACATGTCAATCAACAGAACAGAACAAAGACCCCAAAAATAAATCTATGCTTATATGATCAAGTAATCTATGGCAAAGGAGGCAAGAATATACAATGTTGGGCAGAGACGGTGTCTTCAATAAATGGTATAGGGATAACCGGACAGCTACCTGCAAAAGAATGAAACTGAGCCACTTTCTTACACCATGCACAAAAACTCAAAATGGATTAGAGACCTAAATGTGAGAAACTATAGAAGCCTTGAAAGAAAACGTAGGCAGTGATCTTGACATTGGCCTTAGCATCATTTTTCTAGATATAACTCCTAAGGCAAGGGAAACAAAAGCAAAATTAAACTATTGTTTAACTGCATCAAAATAAAAAGCTTTTGCACAATCAAGGAAACCACCAAAAACATGAAAAGGCAACTTACTGAATGGGAGGAGATATCTGCAAATGATATATTCAATAAGACGTTAGTATCCAAAATATATAAAAACTTATACAATTCAACACCAAAAATCCCAAATAATCCAATTAGTAATGGTCAGAAGAGCTGAAGAGAGATGTTCCCAAAGAAGACATACAGATGGCCAGCAGACACATGAAAAGATGCTCAACATCACTCATCATTGGAGAAATACAAATGAAAACCACAATGAGGGAACACCTGGCTGGCTCAGTCAGTGGAGCATGGTGACTCTTGATCTCAGGGTTGTATGTCTGAGCCCCACAATGGGTGTAGACATTACTGTTTTATTTTTTTTTTTTTTTATTTTTATTTATTTCTAGAGAGAGAGAGACAGCGTGAGCAGGGGAGGGTCAGAGAGAGAGGGAGATACAGACTCTGAAACAGGCTCCAGGCTCCGAGCTGGCAGTCAGCACAGAGCCCGACGCGGGGCTCGAACCCACGAACCGTGAGATCATGACCTAAGCGAAAGTCGAAAGTCGGACGCTTAACCGACTAAGCCACCCAGGCGCCCCTTGACATTACTGTTTTAAAAACTCCTAAAAAAAAAAAAAAAAAAGACACAACGAAGTATCACGTTACACCTGTCAGAATGGCTAAAATCAAAAAGTCAACAAGCCTTGGAGAAGATGTGGAGAAAAAGGAATCCTAATGCACTGTTCATGGCAGTGTAAACTGGTGCAGCGACTGTGGAAAACTGTATGGAGGTTCCTCAAAAAACTAAAAATAGATATGATCTGGGTATTTACCCAAGGGAAACAAAAGCTCTAATTTGAAAAGGTATATGCACCCTTATGTTTATTGTAGCATTATTTACAATAGCAAAGGTATGGAAGCAACTCAAGTGTCCACAGATAGATAAATGGATAAAGAAGAGTGATATGTATATATACATATATTTTTGAGTCATAAAAAAAGAATGAGGTATTTTTATTAAAGGTGCACACAAACCTACACCTCCCTCTCTCTTTCTTAAGTAAGCTCTATGCCCAACATGGGGCTTGACCTCATGACCCCAAGGTTGAGTCACATGCTGTGCAGACTGAGCCAGCCAGGTGCCCCAAGAATGAGATCTTGCCATTTGTGACAACATAGTTGGACCTAGAGGGTATAATGTTAAGTGAAATAAGTCAGAGAAAGAGGTATGCCTCTACTAAAAACAAAAAAAGTAGAAGGATGGGAAGTAGGTGAAACAAGACTGATGCAGTGAAGTAACCATTGAAGCTGAATGATGGGGACACAGGAGTTCATGCTCCTGTCTACTTTTTGTACCTTTGAAAATTTCCACAGCAGAAAATATTTCAATAGGAAAAGCATGCACGTTGTCTTTAATACTTAGGTCTTGAGAATATGGTGAGTCATGTTGTAGAGAAAGGAAGAGACCACATGGACATGGCCACCTAGGAATGGAGGGCAGCTGTTAAGTCTATGGAATGCTGAGCTTTCAAATGCACAGTGGAACCAAACCGTTGGAAAGATGGAAGGGATGAGGATGGAGCATCCTGCTTGTTCTGGAAGCCAGGACACGTGAAGAATGACTGAAAGACCTGGGCACACATTGAGTCCTAAAGGGGGAGAAGTTGATGGGACAAGACTCTTGTCAGACATGGAGGGCTGGTGTGAGGAAGGAGCTGAGCTGTCCAGCAGGCTGTGGGGGCAAGCGGTGAAAGCCACTGGAAGGCAGAAAAGGGCCTGGAGGAAGGGCTTTCTTCTGCTGACAGCCACCTCACTCTCTTGGGACAACTTGAAAGGAAGCTTCAGGCAGGAGGAGGCTGATCTCCAGCAGAGGAGCCATGAAAGAGAGTTCTCTCTGATCATTGATCTGGAGGTTGAATGAGGAGATATCTAAGGTCCCTGCCCGCTCGAGATCCTGTACTACTCATCTGCTCTCTCTAATCCACCCCTGCTTTCGGCTGGCAAGGGAAGCACACGCTGTTTGCTTAGGGTAGCTCTCCTGTCTCCCCTTTCAAGTGTTATCATCTTTTCATTGCTTCATCACTATTATTTATTAAGTGCCATTTTAGGTAGTACTGTGATAAATGCTCTTCAGAGGAAAAATTGTCCTGTGTATTAGAGGTCCCTAAGGGGAATTAGAAATTACCCAGGTGTATTTTGCACATGGAAAGTGCTCAGTGAAATACTTGCTGAATGAAGAATGACTGAATGAGCTGTGAACAATTAAACAGTATTAAACAGCAAGAAGGCTATTTACAAATGGTCCTCAGCTAAAGCCAATGAGCCATCACTCCTCAGGGACAGCTAGGACTCTAGCTCAGCCAAGAGCAGGAACTTGCCAAAAAAGATATTCTTTGGGTTGGGATCTAGAATGAGAAAAAGAACAATTTTCAAGCTGTTCATGGGATGCACAGAGAATAAATTCAGTATTATTTATTCAGGGTACTATTCAGGTACCCTGAATAAAGCTGCTAGCTAATAACAAATCATTATGAATCACCAATTACTAATCTTGGAGCTACTGTGTTACTGGAAGGGGCAAAGAGCCACAGTAGAAAGTATTCTTGTATTTTAGTATTTAGTGTGATCTCATTTTTCAGCATCACTAATACAGACGGGTCATCTGGCCAAGCTGCAGAAGCTTATCCTGAGCTATAATGACAGCATCTGTGATGCAGGATGGGCCATCTTCTGCCAAAACGTGTGGTTCCTCAAAGAGTTAACTGAGCTGGATATCAGCCTTCGGCCATCAACTGCTCGGGACTGCGGACAATGGTTTAGACACTTGTTATGTGCTGTCACCAAACTTCCCAAGATCACGGAGATAGGAATGAAAAGGTGGATCCTCCCTGCTACACAGGAGGAAGAACTAGAACATTTTTGCCAGGATCACAGACACAGCATTCACTTTGACCTTGGTGAATTTCAGGAAGCTGATTTCCCAAGGCTTAACTAAGCTATAAACCATTATCTGGAGGAGGAAAAGAACATGAATGAATCCCAGTGTGATCAAAGGAGTATCAACTTCTAGGCTGTTTAGTGGGATTGATGTTATGAAAGCTTTGTAAATATGTATATAGTAATCTAATATGAGCATGTCTTTATTCTCATTTAGGATAACATTTTCCCCTGGAGTTTCATTTATTTTGGGTATATAGTTCACTTACTACTTAGAAGGCCTGCCAAAGATGTTTAGATTCTGGTAACATATTTACTTTTTTTCTTGCTCTGGAGTTTTCTCCCTCTTCTTTTCCTGCATGATAAATGTTCTAAATATAAGGGCGTGTAAGTGTATGTGTGAGTGTGTATATGAGTGTGAGTATGAAATCCAATGTGAAAAGCACTAGCTATGTAATAGTTTCATGTTATCATTATTATATGTATTTTAATGTAAACTACTTGCATTTTTATCAGGAAGTGTGTCCTTCTGTGGTTTATTATTTTGTGTTCTGGTGCTTTTTATCTCAGATATAAGCCATGAACACTAATAATGGTCACTGACATAAACCTTAGTAAAAAGTGCTCAAAAAATAAAAAACCCAGCATCAAAAACATGTCTTGTTAAAATTTTTATTGTTAAAAGTATTATTATATTATTATATTAGCTTTGGACATTTTTGGCTTTTTTTTTTTTTTGCTACATAAAACCTATTTAATTCATCAAAGTTTTTGTTTTGCTCTAAGTGGCATTTGAAATTTGGGGATACCTTTTGCAGGAGCGTGGAACTCCCTGCACGGCAGAAGTGTATGTTTGCTGACACATTTCTATTCTCTCTTTTTTTTTTTTTTTTATTTATTTCTGGGAAAGAGAGAGAGACACACAGCGTGAGCAGTGGAGGGTCAGAGAGAGAGGGAGACACAGACTCCGAAACAGGCTCCAGTCTCCGAGCCGGCAGTCAGCACAGAGCCCGACGCGGGGCTCGAACCCACGAACCACGAGATCATGACCTAAGCGAAAGTCGGACGCTTAACCGACTAAGCCACCCAGGCGCCCCAACACATTTCTATTCTCATACACTCTAATCAATTATGTTTTGCTTCCCCGTTGCCACACTAATAATTTGTGTTGCAATTATTGCTTGAAAGACATGTAGAATTTTTAATCAATATTACTCCAAAAGAAAGCCATCAGGATGAGAAGCTAAGTGGTGTAAATGGGGATGTTTTAGGTAACTGTGGTATTCTTCATTCTCTGGGCATCCGCATGAATTCTATGAGCACCTATGCTCCTGGGTTTATGTGAACACATGTAAAACCTGTGAATTAGCCAGAACCTGGAAACAATATCCTTTAGTCGGTGAATGGTTAAACAAGCCATCATACTAGCTGGTACTACTCAGCAATAAAGTGATACATCAGCAATGCGGATGGACTTAAGAGTTCTGCTGAATGAAAAAGCCAATCCAGTTATAGGACATTCTTGAAATAACAAAATTATAGAGATGGAGAAAAGGCTAGGTATCAAAAGAGGGTAGGTCATAGGTGTGACTAAAAGGAAAAACACAAAGGAGACTTGTGGTGATGGTCACACGAACTCCATGTGACAAAACCGTGTTGAACTACACATCACATACACACACAGAGCACATACAACAGAAAGAATCGGAATAAGCTCAGTTGATGGTACCAATATAAATTTTCTGGTTTTGTTATTAGAGTTATATGAGATGTCAACACTGAGGGAGGGTGAAGGGGGCACGGACCTTCCTGTCCATTTCTTTGGAACTTCCTGTGAGTCTCTATTTCAAAATTAAAAGTTGTAGGGATGCTTGGCTGTCTCAGTCAGAAAAGCATACAACTCTTGACCTTGGGGTCATGAGTTTGAGTCCCAAGTTGGGTGAAAAAATTACTTAAATAAATAAACTTTTAAAAAAAGTTGTAAAGTAGAGGGTAGTATAATGAACCTCTATTTGCTGATCACATGCGTCTACAATTATCAACTTATGGCCAATTTTATTTCATTTGGATCCCCCACACTTACCTCTCCCTGATACTATTCTGCCACAATTCCCAGGCATCACATTATTTCATCCATAAATATTTCAATAAAGTGAGAATTTTTATTTTTATACATAACCATAATTCTATGAATAATTTCAGTGTGGTAGGTATCTAATTCCTAGATATTTTGCTTCTTAATCCATCAGGGAACATTACCTCAATTCATCATGGAATTATTTCTTATTTTTCTTTACGGCTTTTCCTTTTCCATTTTTTTTCCCTTTCTTATCTTTTGGAGAAGTCTTTCCTTTCTTTAGTAATTTTAGTTCTTCATATTTCCCCAATCCTTTCCGGACCATTACTCCATGCCACCATGCCTGAATCTGAAAACAAGATAAACCCAAACAACATCAGCTGGTATCACTCTGGACTGGGGATGGTGATCTCTTTGTTCTGGATATGTAATTCTAAAGATGTGGAGAAAGGAATGTTGTTAGAACTCTACCTTATTTTCTCAGTCATCTTGGCTGAGAAATGTAAAAAAAAAAAAAAAAGAAAGAAAGAAAAAAGAAAAATTCAGGGCTTTTATGTCCCAGGCACTGTTTTAGACATTTAGGAAACAGCAGTTAAAAGCTAATGTCACTGGGGCATGTGAGTGGCTCAGTTGGTTAAGCATCTGACTTCGGCTCAGGTCATGATCTCACGGTTCATGGATTGGAGCCCCGTGTCAAGCTTCTCACTGGGTGGAGCCTGCTAGGGATTCTTTCTCTCCCTCTCTCTCTGCCCCTCCCCTGTTTGTTCCTCTCTCTCTCTCTCTCTCTCTCAATAAATAAATAAAAACTTAAAAAGAAAAAAAGCTAATGTCTCTGATCTCACATTGCAGCAAGAAAAGACGATAAACACAGGATAGATGGTAATAAGCACTACAGAGACAACAGAGCACAGGAAGGGGAGATCAGGAGGGCTTATACTTGTCTTCCCTCTGTCACTGGATTGCTGAGCTTCTACCTACAGGCAGCCCTCACTCGTTCTGAGATGCTATGCCCTCCCACCTACTCAGAAAGATCCCTCCCCACTTCTCTCAGAAAAAAATCTCAAGTCTTTACAAGGCCCTATCCAGTCTGCCTCCTCCCTCTCGACCTCACTGTCTCATAACTACTCCCCCACCTCTCTCACTGTGCTCCAGCTGTGTGGGCCTCCCCACTGTCAGACACGCCTGGCACAACCCCAGCTCAGGGCCTTTGCGCCTGCTGCTTCCTCTGCCTGGAACACTCTTCCCAATATTCAGGTGGCTTACCCTCCAGCTCTTCAAGTAGTTACTCACTTGTCGTGGCTGTAGACAGAACTGTGCCCCCTCATCCCCTGCTCTTATGTTAAAGGCCCTAACCCCTGAAGTGAATGTATTTGGAGATGGGCCCTTGATAATTAGGCTTAGATGAGGTCATGAGGGTGGGGTCTTCATGATGAGATTAGTGCCCTTCTAAGAGACACCGGGAAACTCACTCTGTCCGTCATGTGAGGGCACAGCAAGAAGATAGCCACATACAAGGCAGAATGAGAGTTCTCAACAGACACCGGCCACGCCAACACCCTAATCCTGGACTTCCAGCCTCTAGAACTGTGAGAAAATGTCTGTTGTTCAAGCCACCCAGTCAATGGTATATTGTTATAGTAACTCGAGCTGACTAAGCCAGTCATTTTTCCAATGATGCCTACCCTGACCATCCTATTTAAATTGAACCCCCCTCAACCCAAGCAACACACACACACGATTTCTGGCAGTCTCAGTTCCCCTTAGCCTGAACTTTTTTCCAATGTCACTCATCACTTTCTAACAGACTATATAATTTTATGTTTCATATTTCATGTCTTTATTTCCATCACACTAGACTTTAAGCAATAAGAGGACAGAAAAAATCTGTTTTGTTCACTGATGTACTTCCAGTGCCTAGAGCAGTGCCTGGCACGTAGCAAAAGTTCAATAAGTATTTGCTGAATGAGTGAACAAATGAGTGAATGAAGTGGGTGAGCTATGCTGTTTTATGTAAGGTGGGTCACAGGTAGGTATGAAGAGATGTGAGCAGGGACTGAACTAAGTGAGGGCTGGAGTCTTGTCCGTGTCTGGGGGAAGCATCTCTGAGCAGAGAGAGGAGCAAGCTTGGGCCTTGGGAAAACCCCAAGGATCCATTTGTGATGTGAAAATGGGACAGATGAGCCGGGAAGTGACAGCAGCAGCATATCCGGTCAGGTGGGGATTTTCCCGGGGAACAGTATCGCCCTCTAGCGGCATTCTACATATTTACAGGGCTTTCTGTTATCTCCAGGATTAGCAGTCTTCAGTTGTGTAACAGGTACCCTGGTCTGCTGAGAATTTTCCAGGGGGTGCAGGCTTGGATAATCTGGAGGCAATCCATTTCCATAGCTTCAACTTGCACGTGCACCCCTTCATACAATGTATCTGCCTCGGAACACAACTGCTGTTCTCCATTCCCACCTCTGCCTTCACAACTGCCACCTGAAAATGACTAGGGTGTGTTGCTCTAGACACCACAAAAAAGAGATAATACAAAGCAATAGTACTGAAAAAAACAAAACAAACGAACAAACAACATAAAACAAACTCTTAAATACAGAGAACAGTGGGGGCATGAGTGGACTGGGTGAAGGGGTTAAGAGGTACAAACTTCCAGTTGTAAAGTAAGTAAGTCATGGAGATGGAAAGTACAGCACCAGGAATATAGTCAATAATATTGTAATCCCATTGGATGGTGACCGGTGGTAACTGTGTGGTGAGCACTGCACAGAGTCGTCAGATCAATACATGATGCACCTGAAACTAATATAGAATTGTGTGTTGATTATATTTCAATAATAAAAGACTAGGAGTATTGATGTTGGCTCTAGGGACTAGGTAACCAATTATTTTGTAAAACAGGTAGTTCGTAGCTCTTTGCCTTCAAGAAAATTGGAAGAAGATCAGTTGATTTGCTAGCTAAGAGCCTGTTACCTGATTTTTTGGGATATAAATCTGGAAGAAGTTCAGGGATGTGTGAAGCATTACTATTTGAAACAAAATAATATGGACCAAAAAAAAGCTTCTTCCATTCTTGTCAAGTTAGCTATGTAAACAAGATTCATTTGTAAAATGAAAAATGGGAATAGAACTGATGTTGACCCCTCTCATTCTAGCAATAAGTAACGTTTATGTGGGGACATATAAACTATATGGAAAAGTCTCATCTGTGTATGTATTTCTTCCCCCAAATCCTATAAGTCAAATAATTTTCCACCAAAATTTTTAATGGATTTTATACTTTTTTGGTCAGTTTTATACTACTAATGACTCAATCCAAGACATTAGAAAACTTATGGCCACAGAAAAAAACGTTAATTTTAGAACTTTATTTGTATATTTGTGTTGCCTGAAAGGATGAAAGGTCATCTATAAATGACTTAAAACTATATATATATGACATTAACATCAATTCTTAGGGGAAAGTGAAATAGACATACATGTTCAAGAAGAAAATGGATATAAAATTTCTGCCTAAAAAAAAAAAAGCTTCCCTCAGGTGTTTTGTAAATTAATGTGACTGACATATCAAATCATAAGAGTATTTAGATTCTACTGGGTGCATTTAAGATACTGATTTAAGAGCTCTATATTAAGATGTTAGTATTTAAAACTCACTGGCAAGTAAATCCTATGCAATAATTTAAACTTACTGGCAAAAAAATTAAATATCACTTTTATTATTTTTAAATAACTTTTAATGTCTATTTATTTTTGAAAGAGAGAGACAGAGAGCAAGCAGGAGAGGGGCAGAGAGAGAGAGAGACATAGAATCTGAAGCAGGTTCCAGGCTCTGAGCTGTCAGCACAGAGCCTGACATGGGGCTCGAACCTACAAGCTGTGAGCTATTGACCTGGGCCAGAGTTGGACACTTAACCAACCAAGCCTTCTAGGCTCCCCTAAATATAAATTTTAAAATGTGCAAGAGGGTACATGGCTTTTCACAATATTTTTAGGAAGTATCCATAAAGTATTCTTTTCATTCTTCCAGTGTAGCCATTCCTGAGAATATACATATTAAAATAAATAAATTACTGTCCTTTTTTCTTTATGTTTGAGCATTATTTTCATTTATTAAAATTACGTTGGGGCACCTGGGTGGCTGAGTCGATTAAACATCTGACTCTTGGTTTTGGCTCAGGTCACAATCTCACAGTTGGAAAGTTCAAGCCCTGCATCAGGCTCTGCACTGACAGTGCAGAGGCTGCTTGGGATTCTCTATGTCTCTCTCTCTCAAAATAGATAAACATTTTTAAAAAAATATGTGGGTTTGGTAGGTTATAGTATCTGAGTTTAATTTCAGAAGAGGAAAGAAGGTATCAGATAATATTTATCACAGAAGAGAGGGTGTTAGGTTTGATACAGTTAAGGGGCATTGACAGTGGAGACCAGAGACTGACTCTTGTTCTGGGTAAAAAGGAAAATCATGGATTTCAGCAGAGCAGCGATAAGATCTGACCTCTGGTTTAACAGCACTGGTCTGACTGCTAAGTGGAAGGTATACGGTAGGGTACTAGTTGGAGGACTAAGGTGGCCGTCAGGTTGTGGGGCAATGGAGGCTTGACCGGTTGAATAAAGTATACTGAATACTGACTGAAGCGGACACTGGCCTGTCTGGGGGCATCCTAGGTCTCCATGGGCGAGGTGGGCAAGGAAGAGATGACAAGGTTCTTTGCTTTCCCTCCTTTTTAAAGGGCCTGCGATCCTAGTTAATGGCAGAGAAGAACTCTGATCTCTATACCCCTGTTCCATTGATACTTTCACTTCTGATTTTTAAGCCTTACTTAGTGACTTTGAAGCCTTTCAAGCCTTTGAATAGTTCAAGAGTTTTAGACCGTTGGGGATATTTGAAGTTTTGATTCCTTTCACCTGTTTGTTGTCCTCTTATCTCACAAAGACACAAAGAACAAAAATGCTAAGTTGGTGTTCCAAGTTTCCCTTGCTTAATTCTGAGGATATAAAGGAAATGAGTCTCTACTCTCGGTGAGGAAAAGGTATAGATGCGTAAAGAGCAGCCCCAGAATGGTCGGTAAGATGTTTAACATTAACCCCTCTCCAAAGCAACCGCGAATGTGCTATCCAGAATTTTTGCTGATTTTACCTTTGTTGCCATTATATTCATCTTTCTTTTTGTCTTCAAGTATTCCCAGATGGCCTGGGTGCCTTCAGCACACACTTCTCCTGGGGGGTCTTCCATAGGATTGTTCATCAGTGTCAACACCTTTAGGTTAATCAAGCTATCCAAATTCTCTGGAAGACAGGTGATCAAGTTGTCCTCAAGCAGTAATTCTTTCAAAGCTGAAACAGTTTTTTTTTTAATGATAAATTTATCTTTTTATTTTAATTTTTTTAAAAATATTTTTATTTATTTCTAGGAGAGAGAGAGAGAGGCAGCGTGAGCAGGGGAGGGTCAGAGAGAGAGGGAGACAGAGACTCTGAAATAGGCTCCAGGCTCTGAGCTGGCAGTCAGCACAGAGCCCGACGCGGGGCTCGAACCCACGAACCGCGAGATCATGACCTAAGCGAAAGTCGGACGCTTAACCGACTAAGCCACCCAGGCGCCCCATTTTAATGATAAATTTATCTTAAGAACAAGCAAAATTAAACTGTACATTCTTTAGTCCGCTTACTCTGAAATGTTTGTTTCCTGCTGTGTCATGTCACAAAAGACACATTTAATAAGGCAAACCAAGTTCTCTTCCTTATAACAGCTCAGAGTTGTTAGAGCCAGTGTATATAAGTATGAGAGACAGAAAAGTAGTACACACTAAAAAAAAGTTGATAATGTTTCATTCCTCCAGGGGCCAAGGGCAGGATCAAGGTGTATGGTTGGAAGCATTACTAAGGAACACTGTAAGCCCATCCTCAACTCCAACCTTTGAATGTCTTGGGGGGTAGGCAACAGATCCCACTCATATTTATTCATCCTCTTTTCATGAAAGAAAAATAGTCATAGTTTGAAAACTATCTGTAAACCTGAAGATTCAGCATGCTATGGCCAAAACCATTTGTATTTGGTCCCACTAGAAGCTCAGGAAAAGGTTGTTTTAACCTTTTGGATGGATGAATTGATGCATGTACAAATAAACAATGGGTTAGCCTAGTGTAAAATGTTTGGGTGTTTAAATATGAATCATATAGGAGTTTTCATGCCAATCATACAGCTCCAAAAGTCCTCCCTTGCTGATGTCATCACTCTGGGTCAACATTTTCCTTTTATTCAAATGACTTAGTGACGTAGGGCAAATCTACTGCAGAACCCCAACTCAAATTCTGGCATGTAGTAGGTACTCAGTAAATTATTGTTGGTGGTGTAATGACTATCTGGATGAATGGTTATTTTCTCAGCAGTTGCTATTTACTCCTCTATTTGATTTACAATAAACAGCCTTATTGTAAGACTTATGGCCTTTGTGAGGTTCTTAGAGGTACTCATCAGGCATCTGGCTTTCCTTATCTCACTAGTGAGGCCTGCAAGGAGGTACTAGGTAGGGCAAAGCTCTCTGATGTTGAGATTGGTCTTTGGTAAATCAAGGAAATGGGAAATGCTGGCCTCACACTCTACTAGCCTGAGGATCTACTAAGATTCCTCACCTTGTGTTTGGCAAATGGAATCTGGAAGTTGCTTAAGCAGGTTGTGGCGGCAGTCAAGAATTTCCAGGTGAGGCATGGATCCCAAGGATGTGGGCAGGTACTCCAGATGATTGTTCTCTATATACAGCTCTTTAAGAGTCTGAAAAACATGGCAGTAGACCATAATGATCCTTACATCGATAAAAAGAATTATAATAACCAGAATTGTTGGTGAATTTCCATGCTTTTTCAATGGGGATTCTATGCATTAGGGCAAAGGGGGAAACATACTTAAAGAACCAACATCCAGGGGCGCCTGGGTGGCTTAGTCGGTTAAGCATCCGACTTTCGCTTAGGTCATGATCTCGCGGTTCGTGGGTTCAGGCCCCGCGTCGGGCTCTGTGCTGACTGCCAGCTCAGAGCCTAGAGCCTGTTTCAGTCTGTGATTCCCTCTCTGACCCTCCCCTGCTCACGCTGTCTCTCTCTCTCTCCTAGAAATAAATAAAACATTAAAAAAAATTAAAAAAAAAAAAAAAGAACCAACATCCAAACATAAAATTATTTTTGGGTAAAACCATTGGACATGGTTCTCATCTATGCAGGGAAAAGAAAACATGGGAATCTTACATTTGTTTCACAAGAACTTTATGGAGAAATAATTTTGATAATGTTAGTATCTATATCATTTGCGTGCTTTCAAAAGCTAATTTTCTGTAGCAGTTTCTACAGAACTGAAATTGCCTCAAGTATCCATCCATCCAACACTGCCCAAGTGGAAGAAGTCAAAATGTGTAGATCATGAGTTAACTGTTTTCAAATTTGCTGGGCAAAAATATAATGTTTGCATGTCACCCTACCATTTCAGAGAGTGTGGCGTGGCATGGCATGGCAAGTCAAGGAGC
Source organism: Hyaena hyaena (assembly GCF_003009895.1). Classification (NCBI taxonomy): domain Eukaryota; kingdom Metazoa; phylum Chordata; class Mammalia; order Carnivora; family Hyaenidae; genus Hyaena; species Hyaena hyaena. The sequence goes on along the minus strand of NW_024080744.1, from coordinate 706,424 downwards.
AAGATGAGAAGAGTTTTGAACAGAGGGCAAAAGAATGGAGACTCAGGAAGAAGACTTCTATGCCACAAGTGAGAGGTACCTATGCTATACATGCAGTTGCTCAGTTCCATGACTGGGGGGTGGGGCCGTGTGGTGGCCCACCCCTACTTTATCATTAGTAAGAGTGCAGTACCACCCACATGGAAAAAAGTGTCAGTTCTTTAACTATGCATACATAAGACACAGTGGCAGGGCTCCTTTGACTGAAGTTATCTTGTTGCTTTGTTAGGATTTAGGACAGGGCTGTGGACCCATCTCCACAGGAAACTGGGGCAACATTAAAGAACCCTGATTTGCCTGCCATCACGCAGGAAGGGAGGTCATGTTGACCCCTCCAAAAATGTGGGCTCCTAGCCACAGGCACTTCAAAATAGTACCATTTTCAGGGGCCTCCTACAAAAGCTAGAAATTAAATGGAAAGCTGGAGGGGCCCTCAATTTCTGGAAATGAAACATGCCAGTCTGTACAGTGAAAAGCAGTATGGCGCAGCATAGCCAATGGCAATCACAACAAAACGTTCTTTGAGTATGGATCCAGGGGCTCAGGAAAACAGCGGAAGCTGCAGAGTGGAATAATGACTGCTTGTTAGGGGGTTGGAAATCTATTCTGGGTGATTCCACATGCAGCCTGTGGGGGCACCCTGTGTGTTCTCAGCATCAGCCAACTTAAGGAATCAGTGGGCATGTACTTCTTTGCCTAATCATTTGGGGACCCTTACCTGTAGTTTACTAATGTCTTCTGGCATATAGGTGAGCTTGGCTCCCTGGTCTTGCCCAAGGTATAATTTCTCTAAAGACTCTAAAGAAAGGATTTCTTCTGGAAATGAAGCAAATCGATTTCCTGTTAATCCAAGCATCTTCAGTTTCGAAAGGGAGCCAAATCCTGGAGGTAGCTAGAAGTATTCCAAAAAGAGGAGTTTCAGGTCAAGATTATTGTTAACATTAAGAAAATAAATTGGGCTTTTAGTTTTGAGGCAAATTGATAAACATCAAGTAGAGCAATTTAGCAATTCCTACTGATGAAAAGTTTGCACACATTTTTGCATATAGAGTATTTATACTTGTAGATCTAACGTCTGGAGTTCTTTTTCCCTGAGCCTCTCTGTTTCTCACTTTCATGCATTGCTTTAAACTGAAGCAATTTTAAACCTACTTCATTGCAAATTTTTGAACGGCAGGGTAACAAATGCTTGACACTACTGAAAAAGTACTAAAGTTATTGGTGTGATATTGCAACTATAATATCAACAAGTTCAGTTATTGGAACCGATCAATTTAGTAACATGACCTCTCACCCTGAAAGGCTTTTTAGCTCAGCAATTTAGAAACTTCAGGTGAAATCTCAGCTGGAAGCAAACAATGAAGACTCTTCTGATTTTATCTGGTCATATTCTGCCTTCCTGTGAATCCCAGGGTTTACAGGCCCTTTACAGGTATTAGGTAGGCGTTTCAGAGACTCTCAGACTGTCAGGGCTGGAAGGCTTTAGAAAGGTTCTTTTTTAAAAAAAATATTTTTAAATGTTTTTATTTCTGAGAGAGAGAGAGAGAGAGAGACAATGTGAACAGGGGAGGGTCAGAGAGAGAGACACACAGAATCCGAAGCAGGCTCTAGGCTCTGAGCTAGCTGTCAGCACTGAGCCCAACTCAGGGCTCAAACCCACAAACCATGAGATTGTGACCTGAGCTGAAGTCGGACACTCAACCGACTGAGCCACCCAGGCACCCCAGGCCTTAGAATGGTTCTAATCCTTTAATAGGATGGTAGACTATATTCCACAGCTAGCCATCCAGCACACATTTAACCACCACCTCCTGGAATGAAAAGCTCATTACTTGGATGGGGACCTCTAATCACCAGATTTCCTTCAAGTCAAAGTCTCTTATGTTCACTTACTGTCCTCTTTCTGGCACTCTGGAACCACACTGAAAAATCTCATTCTTAAAATATGGGACGGTCTCCCCATTGACTGTGTCACAGAGACATCTATTTTCTTGTAGAAAAAAAGAGCCCAGCTATGTATCTCAAGAGCTTCTTAACTCACTTTGAACCACTTTCCTTTATCTGGCCTCATTCCTAATGGGGAAATTGTTTCCCATAGTTCCTTGTCTTAGCCCTGGCTTCTCCCCAACCCATTCCTCAATCCACCACTCTCTTCGTCATGAGAATGGTTACAGTTCAGCTCAGCCTGACCCCTCGATAGATGGGTGGGAGAGATAAATCAAATTGGGGAATAGGTCAAAAGAAAGCCCCCTAGAGGGATAACATAAAAGTAAGTCTCACACACCTGCAATCTTATGTATTTTTCCCTTTATTGGGTAGAGGGAAGGCCGATTTTCTTAAAAATGCTATAAAATATTTATAGTTTTATTTATCCATTTACTTTTTTTCTAAGTCTGTCTCCGGAAAAGCTGCTGTTTGTTGTTTACGCTTTCCTTCTTGGCTATTTCAATATTCTTCATTAGGCACTTAGATCCCTTTAATACAAAGAATCCAAAATAATGGAAGAATGTTTTTCAATCTAACCCCTTCATTATAACCTAGTAATTTCACATTGCTGTTCAGTTAACTCACAGGTTTAGCTTTTCTTTTTCAAAGCACATTGAATGTTTAAAGATTTTTTTTTTCAGGATATTCAAGATCCAATAATTAATCCCATCACAGTCACATTAAAGTACAGTGGAAGTAAATCTGGATGCCCAGAAATCCTACAGAGTGCCAAATGAGGTCAATTATTACTGATGCTCTCACTGAGCTATACTGATTCTAAGGTTGAGTTCTCCCCTAACAGAAATGTACCATACAAATAAAATCCATCTAGACACACACCAATAGCTACTTTTGCATCCACCTAGGCAAGAAAAAGCTACTGGCCAGGCTCCAGGAGCCAGAAACCCATCAGGAAAGTCTTTGGGGTGGGAGAGGTGAGGAGCTGCTGTAAAGGTCACGTATCACTATACAGACAAATGCACTGGGAGGCTACTGGAGGGATTCGCGTAATAGGAAATGAGAAAAACAAACAAAAAAAATCAGAAATACCATCATAAGAGCTGGAGAATAACAGGCAATGGTACGTAGAGATTTTCACATTCAGTATAATAATATTGAACACGACCACATTTCAGTGCAGCTTGACAACTGGTAAACCTTGGAATTGGATGAGGCTTAGCTTTGTTAAGGAGCCATCTGTATGTGATTCCCTCCTCTATTCTGATCTCTTAAAGTGTTTCACAGGAAAGGATTAGGTATCATTCATGACTCAATAAGGAATTGAATCAATGTGTTATTTTTCCCAAGGACACTTTATATTTTAAGCCTCTCACTCCCAATGTGGAATGGCAGACTTTGTCTACCGTAAAAGGAATTTCTTACCTCAGTGGTGGAATAGGGATGGGCAAGGGGCCTGCGCTAAACCTCTAATATCCTCCAAAATGGGTTGCTGCCTAAGTAGAGATTAGGTCCAAGATTCTCTTCCTAAATCCTAAATTACCATCAAAATGGTTACTTCCTGAAAGGCAGTTTTAAAACTCTATAGCAACTAGGAAAAACAACAACCAATCCTCCCCCCCCAACAAAGTTCTAAATTACAAATTGAATAAGAGATTAAACAAAAACAAAAACACCCCCAACAAACCTTTAAGGCCCACAATTTACATAAGGTATGGTGAACACAGGAGACTGGTGTCCATGGCCAGGAAAAACAGACCTATTATTTGATCACAGTTGTTGATTTCCAGATCGCCTGATTTCTCCCTTTACACTTGTCTTTTGCTTTTCACAGAACTGTTCTTTTTAATTTTCAAATATTAAAACAAACACATGTGTACCCCCCACCCAAATCTTTTGTTAATAAACAAAATGAATGTGTGTCAACTCATAGTTGACTATAGTCAAATAAAAATATTTTTAAAATAAAATCAAATACCACAATTAAAATTGAGCTCCCTGGGATCCTCTCCTCATTTCCTTGACTTTCTTTCTCTTCCCAGAGGCAGCCACTACTAAGAATTCAGTGAGTTTTTTTCTAGTTCATAATGTTTTAAAAATAAATGTTTATTCATTTTTGAGAGAGAGAGATGGGGACAGAGGGTCTGAAATGGGCTCTGCATGGACAGCAGAGAGGCCCATATGGGGCCCGAACTCGCAAACTGTGAGATCATGATCTGAGCCAAAGCCCACGCTCAACCAGGGGCCCCTCTAGTTCATATTTTTATACTTTTGTTACATATATAAATATCCACAAAGTATGTGTTATGTGTGTGTATATATATGTAGTTTTGTGTGATTAAAACTTTACTAACGGTGTCAGGTTCTGCAATTTGGTGGTGGTGTTGTTTTTAACATTTATTTATTTTTGAGAGACAGAGCATGAGCAGGGAAGGGACAGAGAGAGAGGGAGACACAGAATCCGAAGCAGGCTCCAGGCTCTGAGCTGTCAGCACAGAGCCCAATGTGGGGCTCGAACCCATGGACCGCGAGATTGACCTGGGCCGAAGTCCGATGCGTAACCGACTGAGCCACCCAGGCGCCCCTGGTGTTCTCCTTTTTAATAAACATCACAATTTTAAGATCTGTCTACATTGGCACATATTGATCGCTCCAGTTTACATACATGTGTCATTTTTTACTTTTATGAATATAGCACGATCTATTTGCTCATAGCTCTACTGACACGGTCTCCCATATTTCATGACGGTCAACAGTGCAGTAATGAACGTTTTTGACCACGTCATCCTGCACACTTGGAGAGTTTCTTTAGGGACAAATCTGTTTTTGCAGTTCACAATGAGTGGAGGCCTAAGTTTGTGGGTGTCAGAAAGAAATCTGCTGTGTGAGGAAACCCTGTTAAGAGGTGCTCTTTGGTAAGAATTTAGACTCTGGGGCCCAGCAGCTCTGGGTTGGAACTCTGCTCTGTCATGTAAAGGGGAGTGGCCTTGATGGGTTGGTTAAGCTCCCAGTGCCTCATTTTCCCCATGTATCACCGAGGAGAAGATCACCCACGTCCAAATGAGGGTCCAGCGTCAACTCAGGGCACGAGAAGCCCTTGTGAGAGCACAGTGACAGCGGGGAAGGGAATCAGTACCTGGCATATTTCATTATCGTCCAGCGCCAGGATCTCCAGGTTCTTGAGTGCACAGATCTGCAGCGGACAGCATTCCAGATGGTTCTGGCTGAGATCCAGGAAGTGCAAGTTGACCAGCCGCCGGAAGGAGCGTCGCAGCGTCCACAGGCTGGTGTCGTGGAGGTAGAGCAGGTGCAGCGAGTGCCACTTGCAGATGAGGCGCGGCACCTTCTCCAGGGGGTTCCCGCTCAGCCCAATCTCCGTCATCCTCGACAGCTGGGCCAGGGTGTGCGGGAGACAGCGGAAGTGGTTGTAGGACAAATCCAGCACGGACAGTTTGCTGCACTGGCACAGCGACTCGGGTAGGAGGCACAGGCTGTTACGAGCCACGTAGAACTTCTGCAGCCTCGTCAGGTTCCCAATCTCTTCCGGGATGGCAGTTAGTTTGTTGTCATCCAGGTCAACGATCTCCAGGTTGTAGAGGACACAGAGGGCGGGAGGGAAGACCTCAAATTGGTTTCGTTTCAGGTAGATCTCCCTCAGTTTGGTGTGGTTCACTGCTTCCTTGGGCAGCGATTTCAGGCGGTTTCCATCCAGTCCGAGCAGCTCGAGGTGGTGAAGGAGTTTGCAGAGGTCCACGGGGATCTCCGCCAGGTCCGTGCGGTAGAGGCGCAGCTCGCGCAGCCTCCGAATGCCGCCGAGGACCCGCAGGGACGAGGGCAGGAGCGGATTGTCACTCAGGTCCAGGCCCTCCAGGCCGCTCAGCCTGCCCAGCTCGGGGCACAGCTTTCTCAGCTTGTTCTTGTTCAGGTAGAGGATCCGGACTTTCTTTAAATGCTGAATACCCTGGGGGATTTCTTCAATCTGGTTGTTTTCCAAGTGCACTTCCTCTAAATCTTTTAATTCTAAGATCTCTGGTGGAATGGTAGTCAAGCTCTGATTAGAAGCATCCATGAAAAATATTCTAGTGGTGGTGGCCCGTGGTGGATCAACTTTCTGATGCGTTTTAACCGAATGTCCTTCTTTTATGATGTCATTTGACATGTTGATGGAAAGTGCGAATATTCAAAACCTGAAATAGTGTGAAATGAAAACAAAATCAGTTTACTCACCATGATACTTTCTGTCCTTAAGAGAGATAAAATTCAAGTTTAGTTGCTTGAATCGAGGGCTTGATGTTCTAACATAGCATGAAATGTAGGTTTTTGTGTTTCGTGTTGGGAGAAGAATTCAAGTATAGACTCCTCCTAACAGGTTGACTTATATGGAAAAAAAAAGATTGTCTAGATTCAGGTTTTAAAAAACCCCAATCTTGATTCTATTTGCAGGTAGATGGTAGAAGATTGCAAAAGATTGCTCTTACTATGAACACTGAGAAAACATTTGGAAAAAATAATATTTTAAAATATTACATTTTTTTTCCTTGAAGCTACCATAGAATTGTGGATGCAAAGGAGTCTCAAAGAATTAATTCTAGAGAAGGACTCATCCTTTCCCTAAGTTAGTAGAGACCAGTGGGCACTTTCATGCCTGGTGGCATTTTCACTTTTGGGGAATGGAAGGCAGAGAAGCTAGCCTTCCATATGCCCAGGCACAGGAGCTTCCGAAATCAGGAGAAACCAGTAAAACTTTTAAAAGCCATATTTGAGAGGTGTCTGGGTGACTCCGTTGGTTAAGCGTCCAACTTTGGCTCAGGTCATGATCTCACAGTCCGTGAGTTTGAGCCCCATGTCAGGCTCTGTGCTGACAGCTCAGAGACTGGAGCCTGCTTCAAATTCTACGTCTCCCTCTCTTTCCACCCCTCCCCTGCTCATACTCCGTCTGTCTCTCTCTCAAAAATAAATAAAACATTAAAAATTTTTTTTAAATAATAAAAACATAAAAGCCATGTATGAGCAGGATGGTAGATTAACACAGAGGAGCCTCAAACGCAGAGCCACCTCTCCCCGAGTAGACTGGGGCTGACTCAGTGGCCTAGGAAAAGTTGTAGGCCATCTGGAAGAGCAGAGAGAGGTCCTGTCCCCTCATGCTTTTAGATCCCTAAGCCTGGCTGGGCAGGGGGCGCTAAATCCCTAAGCGGGACATTTGAAATTGCTGGGAATCTAAATGAACTACAGCTGCAACCCAGAGAGAAATTAAATGGAGAAATAAATCATGTGCATGGATTAGAATACTCAGTGTTAAGATGTCAGCATTGCCCAAATTGATCTATAGTTTCAGTGCAACCTCAATCAAAATCTCAATAGGCTTTTTTTTCTTTTTCAGTAGAAGTTAGGAAGTTGATCCTAAAATTTGTATGAAAATGCAGAGAACCTAGAATTGCAAGACAATCTTGAATAATCACAAAATTGGCAGACTTGCACTACTGGATTTATAAATCTTGTAAATCTAAGATGTTAATATTGTGTTACAGAAGACTAAGTTGTTGTTCATTAGTACACACACACACACACACACACACACACAAAGAAGGAAGGCAGAGCAGACAATGATTGATAGCTAGGTTGATTTTAGCATCTCTGACTTGTCTTCTAGGATGGTCACTTCCCTGCTGGAGCCTGGGGCCTCTCATCCACACAGAGGCCCCATCCCTAGATGGAGGGGATGTGCTTTGAGCCCCACACTTAGTACTGCTGCACCTTGCAACACAACAGTATGTGGTTTAGATCCTCATTACTATATGCTAGCTTCCAAAAGAGCTCAGGGACAGAGTTGCTCTCAGTCATTTAAAGAAAAGACTTATCATTGATTGGATTATGCCTAGAATGAGCTGTCTCCAGTATTTGTCATTTGATCATTAAGTAGATTGATTTACTACTGTTCAGTCCTGCAGGAAAAGATTTCCAGTGTCCTAAATATAAACTACTGACAATACTGAAGGCTCCTAGACAATCCATAGTATACAGACTAAGGTGATGCTAGAAATGAAAATAGAGAACATTCAGACACTATGTGTGCCAAGTTTTTTTTTTTTAATTCTTTTATAGTTTATTTTTGGGACAGAGAGAGACAGAGCATGAGCAGGGGAGGGGCAGAGAGAGAGGGAGACACAGAATCTGAAACAGGCTCCAGGCTCTGAGCTGCCAGCACAGAACCCATGCGGGGCTCAAACTCAAGAACTTCGAGATCATGACCTGAGCCAAAGTTGGATGCTTATCTGACTGAGCCACTCAGGGGCCCCTGTGTGTGCTAAGTTTTACTCAATGCCTTTAATCCTCACTAGAACCCTGAGAAGCAGACACCATTATGATCTCTGTTTTACCGATACAGATACTAAATAACTAAAAGGGCCTTTCTCAGAACATAGTAGGGAGCAGAGGTCGGAGGGTAGAATTTGTCTTAACCTCACCAAGGATATTTATATTATTTGTTTACAGGAAGCCTGGTTTTGATTAAAATCGGTCTTCGGTGTAAGCATTCGGGCTTGATTTTCTTTTGTGGCGCTTCAGGCAGAGTCATCTGGGGAAGATTCTTGCAGACCAGCCATCTGATTAGGGTTAACACAAGCGTGTCTGGGCTTCCAGACACCTTTTATAACTTATTTTTCCTAATATTCGTCTTGCTAAGTGATGAGACCTGCCTAGAATGTCTGAATGTGTGTGTACATGTGTTATCTCGGTAGAATCAAAAGCCCACATGTATCTGGAACCAATTTGATGGCCTCTGAAAGCTATATATATTGTATATCCATTAGCAGGCTTAATAAAAGGAGGTTGTAAAGTCAGGATTTGCAACAGCTTGGCCAGTAATTCAGTCACAGTAAATAAGATTGATTCCTTATTTGGCTGTTTTCTTCATAGGGATTGCTACCTCAACATGGTCAAATTAACTTGATACAAATCGATATTACTGTGGAATTTCTAAGTGTCATAACTGTTTTATCATTTCAGGGAGCCAGGGTTTAGTTAGTTTAATACTTAGCTCTTTTTTATTTAACTTTAATGCTTGAGAAAACCATTTAGGAAAATGATCAGCCCTCTCAAATTTACATCAAGTGTTGACACTTTTGTTTCCAAGTCTGATTACACCAACTGGATAGATAACATTAGGATCCTGTGGTTAACATGACTTGGATGCCATAAATAACCATTTCTAGTTAAATTAGTTTCAAATTTTACTTAAAACACCTGGGAGATCTTCTCCTTGAATACAGACAAGCAAAAAGCCTCAATACACCTAGGACTGGAGAATCATGTAATGGTAATGGTAATCCTTTGCTTTGATAACAATTTCTGGAAACCACAAAATTCCATGAAAAATTTTTAAGTCTCTTCTCAAGTAATACTGAAATGAAGACTCATAAAATTCAGACTTGAGGGGAAAACTATTATCAGCAAGCAACTTGAGATTTTCAGCAGAGGCAAGGGATTTTCCACTCAGACAATAATAAAGGAAGATTCTGGATGTGATATTGTGATATATATTTAGTCTTTGTTCCCCGAGTTCCTGATATAAGAGCTTCTAAAACCTTTGGTATTTTCTGAGTGGTTGGAGAGGAGCGCCTTTTGTTATTCATAATAAGCCCCATTCAACCACACCTGCGTTCATACTATTGCCCTCTGGTTTGGCACTGGTTGATAGCTTCCTAATGGCAGCTGGTTGCCAGAGGAACCACCCACGTGATTAGAGGGGTGGACCTTTCAGTCCCAGCCCTTGACCTCAGGGGAGGGGAGAGGGGCTGGATGTTTAGTTAATCACCAATTGCCTGTGATTTAATCAATCAGCCCTACAAAATGGAGCCTCTATAAAAACCCTAAACGAGAGGTCACTGGAGAGCTTTTGGGTTGGTGCTGGGAGGGTAATATGCCCGAAGAAGGCATGGAAACTCTGTGCCCTTTCCCGATACCCTCTCTTCCTCACATGCATCTCTTCCATTTGGCTGTTCCTGAATGGTAGGTTTTAGAATACAGCGGTAATAGTAAGTAAAGTGTTTCCTTGAGTTCTGTAAACCATGAAAGTAAATTATTGAACTTGAGGGAACCCCTGATTGGTAGTCCGTTGGAACTGGTGACAACCTAGGACTTGGGCTGGCATCTGAAGTGGGAAGCAGTCTGGTGGGACTGAAGCCTCACCCTGTAGGGTCTGTGCTAACTCTGGGTACAGTGTCAGAATTAAACTTTTCGACACCTACTTAGCGTTCCAAGGGAACTGGAGACTTGCTTCTTTGAAAAACCCACACAGTTGGTGTTAGAAGTGTCTTGTAATTAGAAACTTCACAATTAGTCCTTGGATACTGAGATGTAGGATGTTTTCTTCAGAGAAATAGAAGAAAAGTCTATAATCTGATAATGAGCTCTGAAAGGTTTGTAGGTGAAGAGCTCTACCAAGCACTGGGCTAGTAACCTAACCTTTTGAAAACCTCAGATCAGTCACTTAAAGGGTAAAAGAGGCCTTAGAGAAACATTCGTTTGCTGGAATTGTTAACTTGCGCTGCACCATATCAGCCCATTTCGCCATCATCACCAAATGATCGGTCTGAAATAGCTTCTCAGGATTTTTTGTCTTTAAATGGACTCACAATGGCACTTTACCCATTTTCCAAAATGTTTCTACCACACATATCACCGAACTATGGATCTAGTAATTCGGACATTTTTTTTTTCTTCTAGAATGTGTTTTTTCCTCAAACTACTGTCTTTCACAGTGAGCAAGAAATAGTTTGAGGCACTATTTACCACTAGTCCCTGATTTACTTTCTCATCTCCTCAGATAATATGAATGTAAACTTTTCTGACCACTTACTGCACTCTTCTCTATGGGCCAAATCAGTTTTTCAATAAGAACACATTTTTCCACCTGCATATTCAGTATCTAAACAACATGTGTGCATGGTCAATAGCAGAAGTCGGCACTTCAGATACTCATCAGAAAATTCAACCAGGAATTTGTTCTGTTCTGACACTTGCTAGCGGTTCCATTGAGCCTTCTGGTAGTTGGGAGAAAAGAGCTAATGGGCGTGTTAAATATTTTCCCAGATCCTTTGAGTTCTATCTCCATGTTAGCATGAAACAACTTACCTAGACCGTATTATCTGTTTCCTCAAGACAGGACTTTCTTAGGTCATAGTTAAACACCAATCTGTCGGCCTTTTAAATAGTTAAAAGAAACAATCATTTGAAAAATACTTCTGTAAAACTATAGCCAAGGATGTGTCTGATAAGTTACTTACATAAAGATACATTACTAAACCTTCCTACTATAAGGTGCCAGAGAAAGGTAAATGCTACCTTTTATAGGGGCGCCTGGGTGGCTTAGTTGGTTAAGTGTCCAAGTTCAGTTCGGGGCATTATCTCACAGTTCGTGGGTTTGAGTCCTGTGTCCGGCTCTGGGCTGACAGGTCAGAGCCTGGAGCCTTCTGTGTCTCCCTCTCTCTGCCTCTCCCTGGCTTGTACTGTCTCTCTCAAAGAAACATTAAGAACAGTTTAATAAAAGAAAAATGGGGACTACCTACTCTCATATATTTTCTTTGGTTCTGACTTCTAGAAAGCTGATATTCAAGTTAGACCTCCTGACACCTAAGCACCCAGTGAATCCACTTAAGTTTCCGTGAAGCTAACTCAGCAACATGTTTCCCCCACCTCTCTGCCCCTCAGTCAATGGTTCTCAAGTGGAAGTTCTTTAAAATTACATCCCTCTTCCATCTGGAAATCATTGGGTTAATGACAAATGTACTAATGGAAATGAGTTGTACATGTGGTCAGTATTTTTTTGACCATCTTATTTGATATGCATTTTGACACGCAGGCTGTAGTTCTGTGCAAATACTGTTTTTTGTTTGTTTGCTAAGGTAGATAGAACAGTGCTTTAAGTGCTGTTCGGTGAAAAGCAGCTCTTCTTGTTTGTTCTGTTCCGAACTTGTTTATTAGTCTGATTGGCACTTCTTGCTCCTTTAAAAGTGAATCCCTCCCTTCCCCTAGAGCAGCTATTCATCCTTAAGCTCTCCTTACTTTCCTCTACTTGACACCAAATACTTCGAGGGGGTGGGGATGGCGGATGCTGAATTGTGCCCACATTGATGCTTGAGTATTTCAAGCTACCTCTGTTGTTGGTAGAGCATGGGGTAGATGAAAACCGTATTTTCTATCCTGTTTAACCTGAAAGAATTCCAGTGACGCTCACAATCTGTGGGCTACACAGAGACCCCTGCCTTCTAGCACTTTCTTACTAGTGGAGTGCTCTTCTAGAATTGCCTAGTGGGGTAGCTTCAGGGAGAGAGGTCTGGGACACTGTTTTCCACCTCTGAACTGGGTTCATAAATGTCCTAGTTTCACCATGAGGGTCTTCCTTCTATCTTCCAGGCACGGAGCCTCTGGTTGATTCCAGGCTCCTTCAACTGTTTCCTCTGCGGTCTACGGTAACTCCAGAGGACCGTTCCTTTCCTCCTTCCTCTTTTTCTCTCTCCCACCTCCAAGTACCAAATCCTGAGCATGTTCCCCTGTAACTCTCGCTGGGTTTTGTCCCCGTCTCCTCCTCTCACCGACCCCAGCCTCGGCTGCGGCCCCGTCTGCGGCTGCTTCAGCGGCTCCCCTAGGTCCTGTCAAATCCACCCTCCACCAGCTGCTTCCTATCCGAGGGCTCCCAGCACCCTTCCCCTCTTATCAGCTGGGCTTCTCCGAGGATGCACAGGGCTCCGTGTGGGTCCCGCCCTTCCCCCACCTCCTCATCTGGGCAGCCCCAAGTGCCTGTGTGTCTCCAGCACCCACCAAGCAGTTCCGCCTGGGGCGGATTCACGGAGACCCGTCAGGAAGTCACCTCCCACGAAAAGCCCTCCCTGATCACCCCGCCCCAACACAGGACTGCTCTACATGCGTACCCCTTTAAGCTCCCTTAGCTCCAGGCCTTAGCTGTCCTGGTGCTACCGCGTGCGTCTGTACTCGGCCCCTGCAGGTATGTGCAGTTTGGGGAAGGGACTGTGTCATAATCGTCATTGTAGCCCCGGCCCCTAGCCTATCAGCCGCGTCCCCTAAACCTCAAGAACTCCCTGCAAAGGAACCGGCGCCCCCTGTGTTTTTAACCCAGGCCAGGGTGACCCGGAGCCGGACGCAGTGAGCGAGGAGCCTCCATGGCGTTGACGGGCGCCGCCTGCCCAGTCAGGCCTCAGGGTCCGGTGGGTAATGGATGCGCGGCTGGCTGGAGGTGGCCCTCGGGGTCTGGCAGTCACCCGAGCCCGGGTGCAGCCGGCGAGAGGCCGGGGCCTGGGCAGGCGCATGCGCGCGGTCGTCATGACAACTCCACCGCGGCCTTAGGGGTGAAAAGAAACATGCGGGGCGGCGGGAAGGTGGCGGCTGGGGCCGTGGCCGGGTCTCCGCCTCCCGCCCCCACTACAACCCCTACCACGTCCCGCGCCCCGGCCAACAGTAGCGGTAAGGAAGGGTGTCCCTTCGGCGCCTGCCTGGCCCAGATGGAGCGGGCGAGGGGCGCTAGCCCCGGCGGGGGCTTACTCGCAGCAGCCCATTCCTGCGAGCAGGCTGCCGGCCAGAGGCGGCTTGGCGGGAACTTGGGGGGCCTCCACATGTGGGTGGGAGGGGAGCCCCAAGTTCCACCCCCTCCCTCCCCGCGAGGTGTGTAGATGTTCCTCTAGGGCCTTTTTTTTGTGGAAGCTCCAGAAAGCAGGGCCTTAGGTGAGCAAGAAGGTCCTCGAGCATTGCTTACATACCCCTCCTCCTGCAATCCTGTCCATCTTTTTTTTTTTTTTTTTTTTAAGTTTATTTTGGAGAGAGAGCACACAAGCAGGGAAGGGGCGCAGAGAGAGAGAGAGAACACACGAACGAACAAGCAGGTGAGGGGCAGAGACAGGGAGATAGAATCCTAAACAGGCTTCAGACCTGTCAACACAGAGCCTGATGTGAGGCTTGAACTCATGAGCGCTGAGATCCTGACCTGAGCCAAGTTTTACCACCCAGACGCCCCTGGATGCTTGTTTTAAAGTGTTGTGTGCTTGTAGATATAGAACTGTGCTGGAAGCTTTACCTGTTCCTTACTGTATCGAGCTCTGCCTCTAGCATGAGGAAATTTAAGATGGGAGAATTTAAATAATTTGTTCAAAGTCACTCAGCTGATCCTGGGTAGGCACTTACTCTGACTCACTCCCAACATTTGGATTTCTTCAGTACTTGGCTGGTTCCAGTGTAGGAGGGCATCGGAGCCACCTCAAAAATGAGCCCCCCCACCCCCCATTTTTTTTCCAGAAATTTTAAAACGTTCTCCTAGGTGAAAAATATTTGGAATATAAGACTTTGGCATGGATGAAAAATAACATTTGGGTTAGACCTTGACATTTTCTTGTGTAATTGGTTATTCCTAGTCTTAGCTTTACAATTGGAACCCTGATTTATTATTTTCCCTGAATATGAATACAGGAAATGAATTATTGATGCCATAAAAATCCTGACATATAGTACTTAAGTGAATTTTAAATGAAAGATTGCATTACAGAAAAATATGCCAGAAACTTTTTAATACCTTATTTTATTAAAAAATTTTTAATGTTTTGTTTTTGAGAAAGAGAGAGAGCATGATCAGGGGAGGGTCAGAGAGAGAGAGGGAGACACAGAATCTGAAGACAGGCTCCAGGCTCTGAGCCAGCTGTCAGCACAGAGCCCGACGCGGGGCTCGAACCAGCTAACCGTGAGATCATGACCTGGGCTGAAGTCGGTTGCTTAACCGACTGAGACACCCAGGTGCCCCTAGAAACTTTTAAATAGTTTAAATCCATGGTCAGGTAATAAGAATTTTTCATATAACTTTCTTTAGCTATATTCAGTGTGTAGTCTAGGATTCCTTCCTCCTTTCAGAGAAACAGGCGTTCTAAGTCTGACGCTTTTCTCCTGCATGTCCTGGGTGTGCTGCGGCCATCTAAGGGCAGGCACTGAGCCTCCGATTCTCAGGGCAGTCTTCCCTTTTTAAAACAAGGGTGGGGGCACCTGGGTGGCCCAGTTGGTTGAGGGTCTGACTTTGGCTCCGGTCATGATCTCATGGTTCTGGAGTTCGAGCCCAGTGTCAGGCTCTGGGCAGATGGCTCGGTGCCTGGAGCCTGCTTCAGATTCTGTGTCTCCCTCTCTGCCGCTCCCCCGTTCATGCTGTGTCTCTCTCTCTCTCTCTCTCTCTCTCTCTCAAAAATAATCATTAAAATTAAAAACAAACAAACAAGGAAGGTAGTAGCCAGAAGGGAGGAAACAAGCCCAGTGGGTACACAGCTCCAACAAGACAATGTGTTTGAGATCTGTTTGCTATGTTTCCTGTCGAGAATGCTAAAGTAGCATTTTGCAGATTGAATTCCATGTGAACCATGGTCACATAAGTCTGGGAGATGGAGTATTTTTTTCTCCCTTCTCTCCAGGCTCAACAGTTTGAAGACTCTTTATGCTCCTGAGTGTTTTTAATGTCCAGCGAAGTGTTACATAGATAGGAGTCTGTTTAGATTTGTTTAATGCAGCACTTTCAAAGCTTATCTGTCAATAAAATCTATTCTACTTAGAACATCTTTTTAAAAAATGCTTATTTTTGAGAGAGAGTACACAGCGTGGGGGTCCAGAGAGAGGGGTATAGAGGATCCAAGCGGGCAATGCTCTGACAGCAGCAAGCCCTACATTGAGCTCGATCTCAAGAACCGTGAGATGACGACCTAAACCAAAGCCGGATGCTCAATTGACTGAGCCACCCAGGCACCCCAGAACATCTATGATCATCTCATAGAAGATTACTATTCTAAAGAATACAATTTGGGAAATATTGTGCTAAATTATTATTTAAATACATGAAAACTTCCTAAAATAAGTGAAGGTTTTCTTAGGGACATCTAGACACAAGAGAGGAAATTCTGTTGACATTAAAAATTTTCAGAAAATGACACGGGAAAGCTCACAATATAATGTTAACTGGAAAGACCTAGAACTGTACTGAAAGATTCTAATTTTGTTTAAAAATGCGAATATGTACATATATGAGAAAAACAATAGGGAGGAAACACCCTCAGACCTCAGTTGTAATGGTTCTTTGGGTGCAGGATGGCCAATCAATGCTTATTTCTTTTTGATACTGAAATTTCTAAGTTGTCTGGAATAAGTGGGTTAATTTTTTTAAAAGCTTATTTTTAAAAAACTGTTGAAAGGTTTTTCTGCTTTCCCTTTTAATACAATGTTCCTCATCTTAAAAATCTTGTTTTGCAAATTTATTTAGCAAACTCTTGGGCTCATATAATGTAGAAATCTACTTAGCCAAAATCTCCACAAAGAACATTTGTTGAGATGCAGAGACTCAGAGGCTAGCTCCTGAAGACATTAAGTTGGCTGAGTAGTGCGATCTCTGAGCACAGATTTTTTAAGAGACTTACACAAAAGATAGGACAGAAAACAAAGATAGTGGTATGTGCTTCTAAGAAGAGTGTATATAACAAAGGAAAGAGTGGTATAACAAAGGAAAACGATTTCAATTCCTGCTTTGTTCCAGTCTTCTTTATGGACTGAATAGAGCAAAATCAATCTTCAGAAGGAGAAAAAGGGGAGGGGGGCACCTGGGTGGCTCAGTCAGTTAAGCATCTGACTTCGGCTCAGGTCATGATCTCATGGTTCGTGGGTTTGAGCCCCATGTCGAGCTCTGTGCTGACAGTCTGCTTCGGATTCTGCATCTCCCTCTCTCTCTGTCCCTCCCCCACTCACCCTCTGTCTCTGTCTCTCAAAATAAAAATGTTAAAAAAAATTTTAGAGGAAAAGGGGGTGCATGGGTGGCTCAGTTGGTTAAGCAGCCGACTTCAGCTCAAGGTCGTCATCTCACAGTTTGTGGATTTGAGCCCCATGTTGGGGTTGCTGCTGTCAACACAGAACTGGCTTTGGATCTTCTCTCCCCCGGCTCTCTCTGTCCCTCCCCACTGGTTCTCTCTGTCTCAAAATAAATAAATAAATAAACATTTTTAAAAAATAGAGGAAATGGAAGGCAGGGTAAGTGAAGAGCTTCTATGAGCCAGGCCTCCACTTAGTGTTAGGAGGAACTGACAGCTGTATTCAAAGATGCATCAACTTGCATGGTGTAGAGGGTGTCCAAGAAGCTTTGGGACATGGTGATTCTTCAGATCTTCTTAAAGTTTAGATTTTCCGGTAGAATTTCCTTTATTTGAAGTCATGATAAGAAAGTGTGAGTCACCCTAACTTAATGTGGCAGAATAGTAAGAGGCTTTGAAGTCAGTTTTTATACTCTGCCCTCATTAGCTGTATGATTTTAGACAGACTAATTTTTCTGAATATCCTTTTCCTCAGAGACCAAGTCTATTAGTTCCCCCTTTGTGTCACTTCCCAGTTAGTGTCTGCCTACCCTCAGTGGGTGCTTCTAGGGCTCTAGTTCTCCAAACGGCATTTTCATTCCTCTCTGTTTCTTCTATCCGCCTCACCCCCCCCCCCGCCCCCACTTTATTCTTAATTCCATCTCCTTTTCTTCCTTACCCCTGACTCTATATACCTACACATTCATATCTTTCGAAGAGGTGTAATTTGGGGGGGGGGGGGTAGGGGGAAAGGAAAAGGTCCTGGTATATAATTCAAAATGTGAAGAGTAATTCTTTTTCAAAAGTTCCAGAAATTATGGGCAGTCTCCAGGAAGTTTATTATAATCTGTGTATGGAAAAGTCCAGGAAAATTAATTCTTTCGTATGGCATCTACTTCAGGAAGTGGATGAAGAAATTGAAAAGGGGTAAGGAAGCCAAATACTCAGTTACATAAGTAATATTCACTGATAATCATCTGTGTGAAAATCCTGGAATACTGAGTGATTTGTTTAAAGCCATTTGCAAATGCTTTTTAAAATAGACGTACTTTTTGATTTAGAGAAGTAGATGATGGACATTGTTAGTTTTGGAGGTAGTGGAGTATATAGGAAAGAACACCTGACCAGCAGCCTCCCAAGTCTAGGTTACAGATTCCTGCTGACCTCCTGTGGGCTGGATTTATTTATGAAAGTTGGTGTCATCTGCCAAGTGGAGATACATTGTTTTGTATGTGTGCGAGAGAAAAATTCTATAATAAAAAAGTGTCTGTAAAATCTGTAGACTATTCAGTCCTCAAGTTACTTGGTGAAAATCTATATTGTGATACATACTTGGTTCAGCAGATGCCACTCATGATGTTAGGATATATACATGAGGGGAAAAGTTCTTTCTTTACTGGGTTTCTTATTTGTATTTTAACAGATTGGAAGGAATCACATTAAACATTGCTGGTAACAGTCGCTTAATGCCAGTAGAAAGAATAACAAGTGAAGATTTTTGGATTCTTTCCAGAATTTTAAAGAATAATCCATGTATTAATGGTATATGCCTCCTTAAGACTCGTTACCTCTTGCTTTTATTTTCCTGACTTGAATTATTCATTATAAGGAGTATCCACCTCTATTTATCCGTTTTCTTCAGGCTTGGATGTTAGATATAACCTCATAAGTGATGTTGGTGCATACTACGCTGCAAGACTGCTTCAGGTATTTTACTACAAAATGTTCTTAGTCCTTCTTGTTTTCTCTCAGGAGCCAGTTAAGAACTGGTCCTGGTCCTTTCTTTGGTGTGCAGGGTTCGAGTACCCCAGGCCCGCTAAGTTAACCCTTTATTGCTGATTTCACTTTGGAACTGCCCAAGCTGAAATGCTGCATTATGGCTGCATTTTATTTAAGAAATACAGCATGCAAAACAAACAAAACAAAACATGTGGTTCACCAATCAGAGTAGGTGTACTTTAAGAATAGGCCTTGTTTCAACCTCACATGATTGGCAAATATGTGTATATGTCTGTTTTTTCAGTTAAAATGTTTAAAGCGGCATATATCATTTACTCATTACCTCTCTTAAATTGGCTTTTTAAGTTCCTACTTCCCCAATCTTAACTGCTAAATGTTGCTTCCATCAAGCATAAAAGTGATTTTAAAATCTTCATATCAATGAGATAGCACACAACATAAGGACAGAGTGAAGATTAAAAAAATATAAACTAAATAATTCTCAACAATTACAAAAATGCTGCAAAAATCATCAATGGTATGTTTACACTGAAACCACCTAGTCTCATGGCACACAAAATGACAGTTTTGTAAAATGTTCAGGGTCCTGACCTTGTGCTGTATTTATAACCCTTGAAATACACTGAAAACCCACTTGTGTATTTTATCAGTAGACTACTGTTACCTAGAGATCCTGAGCCTTATTTTGCAAACTTGTACACTATCATTAAATACATAAAGCACATTCTTTGAATCATTGATCAAAAAAGAATATAGTCTTTTTCTTTCATTTATATTGCAATTATGTTTAAATGAGAATGGTGGAAAAAAAAATAAATGAGAATGGTGATTCCCTCCCCCCTCCACCCCCATGGTAGCTTCTTTTGCTGGATGTTCAGATTTTCTATGTTGCAAAGATTTTCTTTGGAGGTAAATGCTTTTATTTAAATAAAGCAGCTCCTAGATTATTGATTTTTTTCATAATAATTACATGTGTAATAGCTTCTTTTCTCTCCTTATTATAGAAACAACATAAACTCATTTATTTAAATCTTATGTTTAATGATATTGGGCCCAAAGGTGGAGAACTGATTGCTAAAGCATTACATGTAAGTATATACCTTAAACCAACATTTTCTTTGGGAATTTAAACTTCTGATAGCTTGTAAACAACATAATCTAATGTTATTGTGAACTTACATTATTGTAGAAATGCATATTTTTATTGCACTTCAATTTATTAAAATGTAACAAGCACCTTTGAACTCATTTTTTAAAAAATGATTAATTTATTTTGAGAGAGAGAGAGAGAGAGTGCTAGATGGGGAAGAGCAGAGAGCCCCACCAACTGAGCCACCCAGGTACCCCTTGAATTCATGAAAAAGTTTTTTTTATAAGTTTATTTATTTTGAGAGAGCAACTGAGCAGGGGAGGGGCAAAGAGGCCAGGGAGCGGGGGAGGAGGAGGGGAGAGAATCCCAAGCAGGCTGCCTACACACTGCCAGCACAGAGCCTGTTGTAGGGATTGAACCCACGAATTTTGAGATGATGACCTGAGCCAGAACAGACACTTAACTGACTGAGCCACCCAGGTGCCCCTAAGAATAAACAGCTTTAGTGAAGTATAATTCACATACGTAATTACTTTTTTTCCATAAAAATGTACCTTTAAGGTGTTGTGCTCTGTGGGTTTTTGTATATTCAGAATTGTGCAACCATCAGTCTGTTTTTAGAACATTTTCATTCCCTAAAGATGCCCCATACCCATTAGCAATCCTTTTCCATGCTTCTTTCACTCCCCAGCCCTTGGCAGACATTAGTCTATGTTCTGTCTATAGATTGCCTATTCTGGACATTTTATATAAATGGAACCTTGGAATATTGTGGTCTTCTGTGATTGACTTAATGCTGTCAAGGTTCATCTATACTGTAACATACTTCATTCCTTCTTATTGCCCAATAATATTCCATGGTTTGGGTATATCCTATTTTGTTCATCTATCAGTTAACGGACATTTGAGTTTCCACTTTTTGTCTATAATAATCCTGTGAATATGCACATTTTTGTGTGCATAGGTTTTCAATTTTCCTTGTTCTTTGATCTTTGGTATATACCTAGAGATCATTTTGTAATGGTGTTCAACATCTTGAGAAACTGCCAAACTGTTTTCCAAAGTAGCTGTCCCTTTTTACAATTCCACCAGCAATGTAGGAGTGTTTTAATTTCTCTACATCCTCCTCAGCACTTGTTACTGTCTTGATTTTAGCCATCCGAGTGGATATGAAGAGTTTTTGTGGTTTTGATTTGCATTTCCCTCATAAATAATGATGTTCAGCATCTTTTCATGTGCCATTCTTTGGAGAGATGTTCAATGCCTATTTTTAAATTGGTTTGTCTTTTTTAAATTGTAAGAGTTCTTTATATGTTCTGGATGTAAGTCCCTTATCAGATACATGATTTGCAAATGTTTTCTCTCATTCTGTAGGTTGGGTTGCCTTTTCACTTCCTCATGGTGTCCTTTGAAGCACAAAATTGTTTAATTTTGATAAAGGCCAATTTATTTTTTGTTGTGTTTTTGGTGTTATATCTAAGAAAAGTTTGCCTAACTCAAAGTCATGAAGATTGACGCTTGCATATTCTTCTAACAGTTTTGTTTTAGCTCTTTTAGTTCTTTGATCCATTTTGAGTCAATTTTTGTATTTGATGTGAGGGTCTCTTGCATGTGGATATTCAGTTGTCCCAGTACTATTTAAGACTGTGCTTCTCCCATTAATTTTCTTAATATCCTTGTCAAATATCGATTGATTATAAATGGTTTATTTCTCTACTCTTTATTCTATTAACCTATATGTTGATCCTTATGCCAGTCCCACAGTATCTTGATTACTGTAGTTTGTAGCCAGTTGTGAAGTCAAGAAGCATGTGTCCTTTTTGGTGTTTCAAGATGTGTTGGCTCTTCTGAGTCCCTTGCATTTCCATATGAAATTTAAGATCAGTTTATCAATTTCTGCAAGAAAAACAAGGATTTTGAGAAGAATTGCTTTCAATCTTTAGATCAATTTGGGGAGTATTGCCATCTTAATGATATTAAGTCTTTTGATCCATGAACATGGGGTGGATTTCCATTTTTTAGGTTTTTCATTTCCTTCAAGTCTTTGTTTTTAATGTACAAGTCTTGCTTTTGCTAAATTTATTCCTAATGTTTTATTCTTTTTGATGCTCTTGTAAATGGAATAATTTTAATTTCAATATTGGATTGCTCATTGCTAGTGTGTAGAAATACAATTGATTTTTTTATACATATACACAATTGATCTCTTGCCCTGCAGTCTCACTGAACTCACTAGTTCTAACAGCTTTTTTGGTGGATTCCTTAGGATTTTCCATAAGATCATGTTATATGCAGAGATGGTTTTACTTCTTTTCCAATCTGGATGCCTTTTCTTTTCCTTGCCTAATTGCTTGGTCTAGGATCTCCAGTACAATGTTAAATAGAAGTGTTAATTATGGACCTCCTTGCCTTCTTCCTATTCTTAAGGGGTTTGGATTAACTTTAAAAACTATTTGTACTTATGTCTTCTAATATTTACTCAATGGGATATTGAAATGTCTGTAGTTTTCTTTATGAAACAATTATCAAGAGTGGAATGAGAGGAGTTAAACTTGGCAAATGTCTGAGAGATTATATTCCTTTTAAAAGTGTTAACAGAGAATATGGAATGATTGCTTAATGGGTATAGTGTCTCCTTATGGGGAGGTAATAAAAACACTTTGTAACTAGCTGTGATGGCTGTATAACACTGTGAATTTATTAAAAGCCAGTGAATTGTACACTTTAAAATGGTTAACTTTGGGTTACGTGAATTTCACCTCAAAAAAAGCATAATTTTCTTAGAAAACAAACATAGATTTCCCAATGAAAGGAAAACTTCTTAAAATCTGCTTCATTTACTGGATATTGTTTGGGCCTCTGCTACCTGGGCGTTCTCTCCACTAAAAAATTAAGGAAGATTTTTATCTGTTGTGAGTAGCTGAATTGTATCT
This sequence comes from Hyaena hyaena, assembly GCF_003009895.1. Lineage (NCBI taxonomy): Eukaryota > Metazoa > Chordata > Mammalia > Carnivora > Hyaenidae > Hyaena > Hyaena hyaena. Next base: position 683,808 of record NW_024080744.1, on the reverse strand, counting down.
TTAAGGGGTATACCGTATTCTATCTCCATGAAAAATTGTTGAGTCTGCAAATAGTAATATAGTCTTTTAACTCCTGTAATCAAATGAGATTTCTATGGAATAAAAATTTAATGAAGTTTTGCTTCTTTTCCTTTTCAGACGAATACAACTCTGAAATACCTAAGAATGACTGGAAACAAGATTGAAAATAAAGGTGGAATGTTTTTTGCTGCAATGCTACAAATTAATTCATCCTTAGAAAAATTAGATCTGGGTGACTGTGATCTGGTGAGTAAAATGGTTTTGAGGAAAAACTGCCTGGGTACTACACCATTTTCCCTGGAAACCAGAATAGGGAATTTGTTAAAGACCCCAGCTATGTGACAGTCTTATGAATGATTAAGCTTTTTTCCTTGATATCAGAGAAAGCTTTTGGTTTTGAGGTTTTTTGTTGTTGTTGTTTTGTTTTTTACTATTAGGCATAATAGTGCTGTTAATAAAACCAGATTGAAGTATACTATAGAGGAATACTTAGAATAAAATTTTTCCTAAGCTTCCATCTATAACCCTTCTTAACCTATATGGGATATTTTTGAGAAAAAAATTTTTTCTTAAACAAATACTACCTCATTAGAAAGCTCATATTCTAGTTGGGAAAACGTCAATAAAGAGAAGTGCTACAAAGATTGCCAAGTAGGAGGTAATCTGCAAGACAGGGTAGTTTCTAATATCTGAGGAGGTTAATACTTGGTCACAAAGGATGAGGAAACAACGCCTTGGAAGCATCCAGGGCACAACATTCCAGGTAGGGGTCCAGCACACGCAGACTCTAAGATAGTGCTGCCCCAAGTGTCGTCAGGGTGGCATTACTAATACAGACGGTGACTTTAATACTCCTGTATTTATTTTTACAGGTGCTTTATTTTGAGGAATTTACTTATTTTGAGGTTTTCCATTTACGGTAGTGATAGAGTTTTAAAATAAGGTGGAAAAAGTGAATTGATTTAATGGATAACTATTAAATAGTAAAACTGATATTCAAATATGGCAAAAACTACGAGAGGCACATGAATAATGAAATACTGACTCCAGCAGGATTTAAGAACTCAGAAGCCAGAGCGGCTGGACAAGAGAGTTAAGAGTAGCTCCAAAGTGAAGGTGGAGCAGTCTGCAGAGGCCTGTCCAGCAATGTTGCATGGGTGTGGGTCCTAGCCAGGGGAGGAAGATGGGATTATGTTATAAATATATGTCATGGAAAGGCTCTGAGAAGTGACATGAGCTGATTGGTCCTTTAAAAAGATATCTCTGGTTTCTCTGTAGGGAAATTAGAGGGTGACAAGAGGAAGGCCACTGACCACTTAGGAAGTGACTACAGTAGTCCAGGTGGGCGAGAAGACCTGGGGGTGGGGTGGTGGCCTACAGATGGGCTAATTTGGGACCTCTCTTGGAGACAGGATCTCTTAAGACTTACTGATCAATTGGATGGGAGGGTGAGTGGACTGGTGGAGTGCGAGGAGGCTGTATGTTTCTGGCATAACAGCTGGGTGTGTTTGGTGGTATCCATCACAGAAATGGGGGAGCATTAGGCCCTTCTAATAAGGTAAAGAGGGAGGCCTGTGGAAGCTGTGAAAAATGATTAGTAAACCTTTGCCAACACACACAATGAGGGTATGAGTATGCATAACACTTGCACAAGGGTGCTTGTTCTCAGTAGTGTAGAGCCCTATGCTAGCTGAGACCTGCATGTGTGTCTATGTATCTGAGGTCTGCAACACAGAACCTTGAGGACTTAGGAGAAAACCTGGAGGTGAACATCCCAAGGAAATGGATACTGAAACTTCAGAATTCCCTATCCTGTTATAGACAGACTTTAGGCCAGGAAGAACAGAACACAGTGACCATTCATTGCTGAATTTGACCATGCAAGGTTTACAAATGAAATACATTTATTTAACTGAATCCAGATTTCTGATTTTGAAATGGGTTATATATGTTGTCAGTTTCCTTAATGAATTTCCTGTTTTTAGGGAATGCAAAGTGTGACAGCATTTGCTACAGTCCTAACTCAAAACCAAACAATTAAAGGAATAAACCTAAACCGACCTATACTGTATGGTGAACAGGTATGTATTCAGTGATGATAGCTAATATTACTACATGTAAATAAAATGAAGGTACTATTTACTGAAGGTTATGTCAAGATTCGTGAATGCATTATATTTTTAGAATTAACTACATTTACAAACAAAAACTTATTTGAAGAAAAACTGAGTTATGATTTTAGATATTTAAGCAGTAAACGTCATTTTTTATTTCTTGTAAACTCAGATTAACAGTGAGTAAACCTGTTGAGAGGCAAAGTAATTCAGAAAAAAACAAATGATTGTTTTATTTTTTTATTAAAAAAAAATTGTTAATGTTTATTTCTGAGGTGGGGGGGGGGAGGATAGCACAAGCAGGGGAGGGGCAAGGAAAGAGGGAGACACAGAATTTGAAGCAGGCTCCAGGCTCTGAGCTGTTGGTACAGAGCCCCCATGTGCGGCTTGAACCCACCAACTGTGAGATCATGACCTGAGCTAAAGTCAGATGCTTAACCAACTGAGCCACCCAGGTGCCCCCGAATGATTCAAGTTTTAAAGGCAGGATTATAAAAGCTCAGTGTGAAGTGTTTTGTTGTTTTATATTGGTATCACTAAACAAACCACTTTTGAAATTATGAGTAATGCAAATGTGAGTAACTAGCAGCCTGGGAAGCATGGACTTGATCTTATAGGTAAGTTACCTACTGGAGATAAGATGAATGAAAACATGGTTACCAACTGTCAAGGCTTCTCCTTGTTCCTTTAACATCCTTTTAGGAGAAGTGGCAGAGAAGGTTTTCAGATTGAGGACGTGAGATTTGAAGGCTAAATCAAAATTTTCTGGATGAAAGCCTCAAGGAAATAAGTATGTTAAACTATATGAAATCACATCAGACATGATTCCTCTTGTAAGTGTGTCAGGTGTTGTCATCATTCCCAAACCTGTTAATAATTATGAAAAGCTCAAAGGCCTTTCTCAGGTCCAAGCCCTTGCTCTCAGCCTGGTGCTTCTGAAAGCCAGTCAGCTAAACTCTAGCCTGCTTTCTATTCCTCTCCAAGGCAGCCACCACCCTCTCTCTCCCTGTGAGCACTAGTTTCTTCAGTGGCTGTGGAGTAAAATCCCCATGTGCTTCCTCATACTTTGCTCTTCCCAAACATAAGCCTGCAAACCTGTTCCATTTAAGGAATCTCATTTCACTATCTGGGGAGCTTAGAAAGATACTGATGCCAGGTGTCATCTAGGCAAATTGTTAAACTCAGTAAAGGGTTTTTAGATCGATTCACTATTTCTGATTCTAGTTTCCTCCCTTAATAAGGGTAGTCCTTCAACTGAATTTCTTGACCTAAAAAAATGCAATTAAAGCATAAGACAAATATGTATCCTGTCCCATGCAGAGTAATACCTGACCCCATAAGCGACTAGTGTGCATTCGTTAAAATCTAAACTATAGCTTCCCTTTGGGTGTATCTATTTCAGTGTTGGCAATAATTTAAATCAGATACAGGATTACAGAATATCGAACAATAGTAAATGCCTTGCTACAGAACACTTATTTGGGGTCAGGTACTTTTTTGTTAATTCTGTGACGGAAGCAGGAATTTTACTTTTTCTTGCAGAAAAGGAAACAGACTCGGCTAGATGAAATAATTTGCTCAAAGTCATACAACTAGTATAAAAGTCATACAGCTCGTATAATGCAAGTACTTAGACAGTTTTATTTTAAGGTTATTTTGAAAGCAAGAGTGTGTACAAGTAGGGAAGGGACAGAGAGAGAGGGAATCCCAAGCAGGCTCTGAGCTGTCAGCAGAGAGCCTGACACAGGGCTCAAACTCGACAAACTGAGATTATGACCTGAGCCGAAATCAGGAGTCAGATGCCTAACCAGCTGAGCCACCAGGTGCCCCTGGACAGTTTTATTATAAAGCTCATATACTTTTATTATAAAACTCATGTACTATCTGCTATTGCCATGTGGACTCAGTTAACTTTTAAAGCTTTTCTCAAAGTAGTTTTTCTCAGTATTATGTAGAAGTACATAACTTGAGCACACAGTTATCCATGTTTGTATTCAGCATTTCCAGTGACTGTAAAACTTCTTATAAATACAGCAATCACGCAAGAGGACTTACCATAAAATACTCTGACCCATCATTTTAAGACATGCTTGGACTCTGTTAATCTAAAGTGCCTGGTAGGGGCGCCTGGGTGGCTCAGTCGGTTAAGCATCTGACTTCGGCTCAGGTCATGATCTCCCGGTTCGTGGGTCAGGCTCTGTGCTAACAGCTAGCCCAGAGCCTGGAGCCTGCTTCAGATTCTGTGTCTCCCTCTCTCTCTGGCCCTGCCCTGCTCACAATGTCTCTCTCTCTCTCCCTCAGAAATAAATTAAAAAAAAAAAAAAAAAAAGTCCCTGGTAGTCAAATCTTCATTGAGGCTTATATACCTTTTGCCTGGAAGCAGCTAGATTTTGGAATTAAAAATATGCCTTCCAGTGACTAGAAAAGTAAAACATATTTAGAAATTTGGGATGATTATAAAAGGGAAGAACTGGATATCATAGGATTAATGAGTCTTTTTAAAACAGAATCAACATTGGGAAATGTCTTTGTATTTTGTCTAAAGACTAGGAACAGTAGAAATCAAGAGAAAAGTTCAGGAATGTATGGAGGGTGTAAGAAAAATTTAGAGACAGAGGATGACAGCAAGGGAGCTTAATATGCTTAATACATCATGGGGCCAAATTTTTTTTTCCTTTCTGGAATGATTGTTTAGGATTATGGACTTTTTAAAACCAGCCTCTCTTATATCACTGTACCCTGCAAGTGCCTATTGCCGATTTTTAAAATGATAAAGTATCATATGTGGCAAAAATGAGTTTTATTAAAAGCCAAGCCAAAACAAATGAAAATTATAGACTAAGTCTTGATATTTTTTTAAAAAGCTAATTTAAATAACTTAGCATATGTTTGGAATAAACATGTAGAGCTTCAAATTATATTTTAGAAAAAGATTTTACCTATTCTTAGGAAGAGTCCACAGTTCATCTAGGCCACATGTTGAAAGAAAATCACTGCCTTGTTGCACTACACATGTGTAAGCATAACATGAAAAACTGTGGTATAAAACAGCTATGTGATGCACTGTATCTGAACAGAAGCCTACGCTACCTTGATGTCAGCTGGTAAGTGACAATCCATTAATCCAGTAGTCCTGGGAATAATCTATGTAAATATTTACAGTATATACAATACGTTGTTAGACAATAATACCAAAAGTCAGAAAATGCAAGCATTGTTGTCAACTTTTTATCCTAAGCCTTAGTATGTAGTTCATATATTGTATGTCCTACAATGTGGATGAGCAATTTAATCACGAGTGATCCAGAATGGAAGCAACATTTTATAGCAAATTTTCATTAACTTTTTCGGAAACTGATTAAAATCTTTTAGTAAACTAGAAAGTACCATTCTATATAACAATTCTGAAGCATGTTAATCTCTATAAGTAAAAGAAAAAAACTTCGTATTTCCAAATGTAACACATATTTTTCCTTTCCCAGCAACAAAATAAGTCGTGATGGAATGGTGTATTTGGCTGACGTACTGAAAAGCAATACTACCCTGGAAGTAATAGATCTTTCTTTTAACAGAATAGAAAATGCAGGAGCAAAGTATCTCAGTGAAACTCTTGCTTCACACAACAGGAGTCTTAAAGCGTTAGTATGCCTTTATATTTAATCAAAATAACAAACTTAAACCTTTAAAATATTAACTTCAGGCCCCTTAACTCCAGATGCATGATGAAATATTAAAATAGTTTGACATATTAAACATCTCAACATCTTTTTCAAAAGTAATGTCTTTTTTTTTTTTTTTTTAATGTCTGTTTGTCTCTTTCAAAAATAGAGTGCAAGCTGGGTAGGGGTAGAGGGGAGACACAGAATCTGAAGCAGGGTCCAGGGTCTGAGGTGTTAGCACAGAGGCCAACGCGGGGTTCGAACTCCCGAACTGCAAGATCAGGACCTGAGCCAAAGTCAGGCAATTAACTGACTGAGCCACCCATATGCCCCCAAAAGTAATGAATTGATTCTAGTTATGATCGCTTAATTGAGAAAATTCTTACTGCAGACAGTATTTATCCTGAATTCTACAGAAAAATTACAATCATTCAGTATGACCAAGACTGAAAAAATAATGAAAGAAAATACTACTTGGATGACTTAATCCTGAAGGTTGTATTTGTAATCCACTCCAAACATTTACTGAATGATCTAAAAGACTATTGACTTTTAAATATAGGTGGCCATGCTAGGTACATGAAGCATCTAACTAGAGAACTGTTTCTTGGATTCTAGGATTACATTAGATGCTTAAGAATAATGCTAAGATTTTACACAATAAAATGCAATAGGGGCACCTGGGTGGCTCAGTAGGTTAAGCGACCAATTTGGGCTCAGGTCACGATCTCACACTTCATGAGTTTGGGCCCTGCATCGAACTCTCTGCTGTCAGTGTAGAGCCCACTTCGGATCCTCTGTCTTCCTCTCTCTTAAAATCGCAAACTTAAAAAGAAATGTAATAAATTTTGTTGGCTAACTTATGCATCTTCTTTGTGGACTTACTGGTTTCCAGGGTTGTTCTGGTTTCTCCCTAGGTTGTCAGTAGTCAGCAACAACATAGAGGGAGAAGGACTTGTTGCACTTTCACAGTCCATGAAAACAAACCCCACACTCTCGAATGTCTACATTTGGGGAAACAAATTTGATGAGGCTACATGTGTGGTAAGTTGTTTTTTTTCCCCCTTCATTGAAGGCTTTTTCTGGGGTCTTCTCTATAACATCAGACATTTACAGGTGGCCTTAGAAATGATTATAACATAATGGGCACCTGGGTGGCTCAGTCAGTTAAGCATCCGACTTCAGCTCAAGTCATGATGTCACGGTTAGGGAGTTCAAGCCCCTTGTTGGGCTCTGTGCTGACAGCCTGGAGCCTGATTTGGATTCTGTGTCTCCCTCTCTCTACAGCCCCCTCATGCCTTGTCTCTCAAACATTAAAAACAAACCAAAAAAAAAAACTTCAAAATCTTTATAATCTTGCAAAATTTATTTCTTTGTTTTTAATTTTATTGTGAAATTAAGTGAAAAATCTATGTGGAAAATATTAAAATTCAGTAATTTACTCAGAACATTTTAAACTGAAATTAGTACAGTTAATTTGATATAGAAATTTGTTTACTATAAAATGAATAGCCTATTTTATTAATGATAGTTGTTCTTTTCTTAAAAATCATAGGCATATTCAGACTTAATTCAAATGGGCCGTCTAAAACCAGACAATACAGATGTGGAGCCATTTGTGGTGGATGGACATGTGTATCTTGCAGAAGTCTCCAACGGCCTTAAAAAGCATTATTACTGGACACCAACTTACAGAGAAGCTTGCAGTCACTCATCTAATGCAGGTTCTATTCTTGTACCAGTAGGTCCAGATCTATGAAAAACAAGCTCTACAATAATTTTCACATACTTGCCTTATGTTAGTAGTTTATGGCCTACATTCTTCATTCATAAATTACTTCTTGAATGTTAACTTTTTGAAATGTGTAAAAGATAGGACTATATTAAACTTTAGCTGTCCATTGTGGAAAAACTGAGTGATAAAATTTTTTAGAAAAAATTGTATAGGAAAACGAAGATGGCGGAGTCGGAGAACCCGGAATTCACCTCATCCCCCAACATACCAAGGCAACTGCTCCCTGTGCTACAACTCACTGCAAACACCCTGAAACCCCTGGTATTTTACAGGTAAGGAGAAGCGACCCCACAATGGACACCACTAGTCCTGGGGACTTGCACTGGGAAGACCAGTCTCCACAACGTCTAGCTTTGAACATCAGTGGGGCTTAACTCCAGGAGAGCTGAAGGGGCGTAAGAAACCAAGGCTCCACCCTTGAAAAGTCAACACACTAATAACTAAAAAGCAGTTGAAAAGTACCTGGGGTATATGTGAGGGAGATTTATTGCCTTGTGTGAGGATGTGTACAGGAGGGGCAAGAGCTTTCTCCAGGAAAGAGTACTGGTGGGTGCCAGTCTTCCTGCGCTTTCCCAGCCTAGACAGCCAAACATGTATGGAAGCCAGTTCTGACGTTCGCAATCTACCTTCTCAGCACAGTGCGCCCTGCCCTCTCCAACCTGGCCACCTTGGCAGAGCAACTCTCGCTCTGGAGAGGAGGGAGCGAGCCCTACCCATCAGTGTGTCTGCAGCAGTCACCAAGGCTCACTGCAGACAGCTGGGCTATGGGCCAACCCTACCTACCAGCAAACCCACAGCTGCAGCAACCGGGTCTCAGAGCCAGCCGCAGAGGAAGCAAGCCCTACTCATCAGTAAGCCCGCAGCAGGCAAAGCAGATCACTGCAGACAGGCTGTCTACATGCAGAGGCTGAAGCAGGGCTTATTATTACCACTAGAGGATGGTCACTATAGTCAGCTGGGTGGAGGTCTAGCATCAACCCCAGCACGCTGGCATCAGTCACAGATCAACCACAACAGGTTCGGTGACCAGCGAGGACTGTGCTACAGGGAACCACAGGACCCCTTTTACAGAAGGACACTACCTTCTAGACCAAGAGAAGGAGGTGACCTACCTAATTCACAGAAACAGACAAAATGAGGAGATAGGAATATGTCCCAAATAAAGAAGGCAAAACCCCAGAAGAAAAGCTAAATGAAACAGGTAAGCAATATACATGATAAGGAATTCAAAGTAATGGTCATAAAGATACCAGACTTGACATAAGAGTAGATGAATTCAGGGAGAATTTCAACAGATATAAAATTTAAAAACTAGTCAGAGGTAAAGAATATAATAACTAAAATAAGACGTGTGCTAGAGGAAATCAGTGGATTAGAGGATGCAGAAGATCAGATCAATGATCTGTAAGATAGGGTAATGGAAAACACCCAGGCTGAACAGCAAAAAGAAAAAAAATGATAAGTTAAGGGACCTCTGTGATCTGTCAAGTGCATGAACATTTGCATTATAGGAGGTTCCAGAAGGAGATGAGAGAAGGGGGACAGAAAACTTATTTGAAGAAATAATAGCTGAAAAACTACCTTAACCTGGGGAAGGAAAACTGACATCCAAGTGCAAAAAGCAAAGAGAGCCTTACAATGAACCCAAAGACATATAATTAAAATGGCAATACATATAATTATGTATAACTATACGTACATAATATATACCAAGACACATTAAAATGACAAAAATTTAAGAGTGAATCCTAAAAGCAACAGAAATGCAAACTTACATACATGGGAAACCCCATAAGGCTATCAGCTCGTTTTCAGCAGACACTCTACAGGCCAGAAGGGAGTGGCATAAAGTGCTGAAAGAAAAAAAACAGCAAAATACCCCGCAACCAAAATATTCAGCAAGATTATCACTCAGAACTGAGGTAGAAACAGTGTCCCAGACAAACAAAAGTAAAACTAGTTCAGTAGTGATGATTTCCTTTAACAAGAAATGTTAAAAGAAATTCTATAAATGGAAAGCAAAGGCCATAACTAGAAGACAATTATGAGAGGAAAAAATACACAGTAAAAGCAAATATATAGTTAACTTAGATCAATCACTTGTAAACCCAGTAAGGAAAACAGAAGTAGTTTCAGATTAATTACAGCTATAATTCAACACCAAACCCCAGATAATCCAACTAAAAATGTGCAGAAGACTTGAATGGACATTTTTTCAAAGACACATAGATAGCCAACAGATGCATGAAAAGATGCTCAACATCTTTTTTTTATGTTTTATCTATTTCTAGGAGAGAGAGAGAGAGAGAGAGAGAGAGAGCATGAGCAGGGGAGGGTCAGAGAGAGAGGGAGTCACAGACTGAAACAGGCTCCAGGCTCTGAGCTGGCAGTCAGCACAGAGCCCGACGCGGGGCTCGAACCCACGAACCGCGAGATCATGACCCAAGCAAAAGTCAGACGCTTAACCGACTAAGCCACCCAGGTGCCCCAAGATGCTCAACATCATTAATCGTCAGGGAAATGAAAATCAAAACCATTTTATCACCTCACGCCTGTCAGAATGGCTAGTACCAAAAAAAAGACGAGAGATAAGTGTTGGTGAGGAGAAAAGGAACCCTTATGAACTGCTAGTGGGAATGTAAATTGGTACAGCCACTATGGAGAACAGTATGGAGATTCCTCAAAAAAACTAAAAACTACCACACGATCTAGTAATTCCGTTTCTAATTCTTTACCAAAAGAAAACAAAAACACAAATTTGAAGACATGCACCCCTATGTTTATAGCAACTTTATAATACCCAAGACACAGAAGCACCTTAGGTGGACGAATGGATAAAGATGTAGTGCACATATACACGATGGAATATTACTCAACCATAAAGAATGAAATCTTGCCACTGGCAACATCCGTGGACCTAGAGGTTATGTATGCTAAGTGAGGTAAGTCAGACAGAGAAAGACAACTTATGCTTTCACTTTTATGTGGAGTCAAAAACAAAAGAAAAAGTAACAAAACAGACTCATAGACAACAAACTAGTGGCTGTTGGAAGGGAGGATAGACAAAGGGATTAAGAGGTACCAACTTCCAAATTTATTAAATAAATCAGGGGAACCTGAGTGGCTCAGTTGATTAAACAACCGACTTTTGGTTTCAGCTCAGGTCAAAATCTCACTCTTGTGGGTTCAAGCCCTGCACTGGGCTCTGTGCTGACAGCGTGGAGCCTTTTTGAGATTCTCTCTCTCTCTCTGCCTCTCCTCTGCTCATGCTCTGTCTCAAAATAAATATTTAAAATAAGTCAGTCATGAGAATGAAAAGTATAGTTCAGAGAACATAGTAATATTGCAATAACACTGTATAGTAATAGGTGGTAACTAAACTTGCACAGTGAGCATTTTGTATGTAATTGCTGAATCACTATGTTGTACCCCTGAAACTAATATGTCACCTATACATTGATTAAAAAAAAAAAAAAAAAAGGACTGAGGAGAAAAAAGGAATAAGGACTAAAATTTTAAGCATGGTAGAAAAAAAATTAAGGAACTAAATTTGTTTTTAAAAAGAAAATATTAAGTAGTAAAAATAGCCTAAAAAAGTAATGGTCATTATTAGGTATCCTAACTGCAAGTTGCCATGAGGTTGTAAAAAAGGTTCAGGTGGTAGGCTGTCAGTGAATTTCAGGAGGTTCAGAAGTAGAAAAAGTATTTTATATATTTAGGTATTATGTGTATTGACAGAATCTCACAAATATAAGCAAATATATTATAAACATACAAATTACAAATACATATAAGTGGATGCTTTCCAAACAAGTCAGTGACGCCAGTGAACTTTTTAAGATCGTTATTTTTTAGAAGATGCCAGTAACGTTTTTTAAAAGAGCTGTTTTTATTTTTTAAAATTGTTTATGTATTTGAGAGAGGGAGAGTGCACAAGTGGGGGAGATGCAGAGAGAAAAAGAGGGCGGGGCGACAGAGAGAAAATGAATCCCAAACAGACTCCATGCTCCGTGCATTTCTGACACGGGGTTCAATCTCACAACTGGGAGATCATGACCTGAGCCAAAATCAAGAGCTGGACGCTTAACTTACTGAGCCACCCAGATGTTCCAACATTTATTTAAAAAAATGTTTTTTAGAGATTTTTTGAGACACAGAGAGATAGCACACACACGAGCTGGGAGGGGCAAAGGAAGAAAGAGAATCTTAAGCAGGCTCCATGCCCAGCTCGGAGTCCTATATCGGGCTCAATCTCAGGACCGTGACGTCATGACATGAGCTGAAATCAAGAATCGGATGCTTAACCCACTGAGCCACTCAGGCACCTGAAGATGCCAGTAACATTTTAATGATTTGATGGCAACTAATTATTGTCGTCTATGGCCAATCTTATTTTCAAATTAAGATTCCTATAAGGATGGGGTGCGTGGGTGGCTCAGGAGTGAAGACTGCTTAGGATTCTCTCTCTTTCCCTGATGAACATGGATGCAAAAATCCTCAACAAGAGTAGCCAACCAGATTCAACAATATATTAAGAAAATTATTCACCACGACCAAGTGGGATTTATACCTGGGATGCAGGACTAGTTCAATATCCATCAAACAATGTGATACATTACATCAATAAAAGAAAGGGGAAAGGGGCGCCTGAGTGGCTCAGCTGGTTAAGCATCCGACATCAGCTCAGGTCATGATCTCACAGTTAGTGACTTCAAGCCAATTGTTGGGCTCTATGCTGACAGCTCAGAGCCTGGAGCCTGCTTTGGATTCTGTGTGTCTCCCTCTCTCTCTGACCTCTCCCCCTGCTTGCATTCTGTCTCTCTCTCAAAAATAAATATTAAGAAAAATTTTAATAAAGAAAGGACAAGAACCACACGATCCTCTCAACAGATGCAGAGAAAGCATTGACAAAATACAGCATCCTTTCTTGATAAAAACTCTCAAGAAAGTAGGGGTAGAAGGGTCACACCTGAAGATCATAAAAGCCATTTATGAAAGCCCCACTGATAATATCATCCTCAACGGGGAAAAACTGAGAGCTTTCCCCCTAAGGTTAGGAACACAACAGGGATGTCCACTCTCACCACTGCTATTCGTTGTGTTTTTTTTTTTTTTTTTTTAACATTTATTCATTTTTGACAGAGAGAGAGTATGAGCAGAGAGAGAAGGAGACACAGAATCCAAAGCAGGCTCCAGGCTCTGCACTGTGAGCATAGAGCCCAACACGGGGCTCGAACCCACAAACTGTGAGATCATGACCTGATCTGAAGTCGGATGCTCAACTGACTGAGCCACCCAGGCGCCTCTCACCACAGCTATTCAACACAGTATTTTAAGTCCTAGTCTCAGCAATCAGACAACACAAAGGAATAAAACGCATCCAAATTGGCCAGGAGGAAGTCAAACTTTCACTCTTCACAGACAACATGATACTCTATATGGAAAACCCAAAATATTCCATGAAAAAACTGCTAGAGCTGATACATGAATTCAGCAGAGTCACAAGATATAAAATTAATGCACAGAAATCGGTTGCATTCTTATACACCAACAATGAAGTAACAGTAAGAGAAAAAGGAAACTATCCCATTTACAATTGCACCAAAACCCATAAAATACCTAGGAATAAACCTAACCAAAGACACACACAAAAGGAAAAATATTCCATGCTCCTGGATTGGATGAACAAACATTGTTAAAATGTCAATACTACCCAAAGTAATCTACATATTCAATGCAATCCCTATGAAAATAACACCAGCATTCTTCACAGAGCTAGAACAAACAATCCTAAAATTTATATGGAACAAGAAAAGATGCCGAATAGCTAAAGCAATCTTGAAAAAGAAAACCAAAGCCGGGGGCATCGCAATCCCGGACTTCAAGCTGTATTACAAAGCTGTAATCAAGACAGTATGGTTCTGACACAAAAACAGACACTCAGATCAATGAAACAGAATAGAGAACCCAGAAATGGATCCACAAATGTATACTAATCTTTGACAAAGCTGGAAAGAATATTCAATGGAATAAAAATAGTCTCTTCAACAAATGGTGCTGGGAAAACTGGACAGCAACATGCAGAAAAATGAACCCAGACCACTTTCTTACACTATACACAAAAATAAACTCACAATAGATGAAAGACCTAAATGTAAGACAGGAAGCCATCAAAATCCTTAAAGAGAAAGCAGGTAAAGACCTCTTTGACCTTGGCCACAGCAACTTCTTCCTCAACACGTCTCTGGAAGCAAGGGAAACAGAAGCAAAAATGAACTATTGGGACCTCATCAAAATAAAAAGCTTCTGCAGAGCAAAGGAAACAATCAGCAAAATTAAAAGGCAAGCGACGGAATGGGAGAAGATATCTGTAAACGACATATCAGATAAATAGTCAGTATCCAAAATTTATAGGTATCAAAGTTCAAAGTTATAAAACTCAACACCCAAAAAACAAATAATCCAGTGAAGAAATGAGCAAAAGACATGAATAGACACTTCTCCAAAGACCTCCAGATGGCCAACTGACACATGAAAAAATGCTCAACATCACTCATCACCAGGGAAATACAAATCAAAATCACAATGAGATACCACCTCACAACTGTCAGAATGGCTAACAACTTAGTCAATGATAGATGTTGGCAAGGATACGAAGAATGAGAATCTCTTTTGCACTGCTGGCGGGAATGCAAACTGGTGCAGCCACTCTCGAAAACAGTATGGAGGTTCCTCGAAAATTAAAGCAGAACTGCCCTATGACCCAGCAATTGCACTACTAGGTATTTACCCAAAGGATATAGGTATGCTGTTTTGAAGGGGCACATGCACCCCAATGTTTATAGCAGCACTATCGACAATTGCCAAAGTGTGAAGAGCCCAAATGTCCATCAACAGAAAAATGGATAAGATGTGATATACATATATTATATATGATGTGACACACACACAAACATACATACATAATACACTATTACTTGGCAATCAAAAAAAATGAAATCTTGCCATTTGCAACTATGTAAATGGAGCTGGTAAGCTAAGTGAAATTAGTCAGAGAAAGACAAATATATGACTTCACTCATGAGAAATTTAAGTTATTAAACAGATAAGCATAAGGGAAAAAAAGCAAAAAGAACACAAAAACAGGGAGGGGGACAAAATATAAGAGACTCTTAAATATGGAGAACAAACAGAGGGTTGCTGGAGGGGTTGTGGGAGGGGGGAGGGAGTAAATGGGTAAGGGGCATTAGGGAATCTACTCCTGAAATCATTGTTGCACTATAAGCTAACTAACTTGGATATAAATTAAACAGTAAATAAATTTTTTTTAAAAAAGGATTCTCCCTCTCTTTCTCTGCCTCTCCTTGGGTCAGGCACACTTGTGTGCTCTCGCTCTCTCTCAAAATAAACACTTAAAAAAAGATTCCTATGACAAGGCAATTGACACTATGATGCTTCAATTACAGACTATAACACAAATTTATTCACACATACCAAGAAGAGGCTGCTTCATCTGAATGATTCACTTGTCAAGCAAACTATGAAAAGAAGACGTGGACAGTTTTAAAAGGTTACTTTAAATTGAGGTGAGGTTCTGCAGTCTTAAAGAAAATACCACCTATCTCTAAATTGACAGCAAGGAGGTGGAATCAAGGTGGTGGTCAACTTTACAGGCATCAAAGTATGGCATTCACTTAAAGTACTGTCAATTTCTAAAATCATAGCTATATTTATTTTTTAAATTAGCAATAAAAAAACCACATCGGTCCATTCCTTTAAACAATTAAGATAAAATCCCCTACTCGGTATTTAATGATTTTTGAAGTTTTATAGGTCTTTCCTTCTATTTAGCACCTATACTAAATTACTATAGGTTCCTATACTCCCTGGTGGGGAGGTGGGAAGGTGGGCACAGTGGTTATGTAAAGGGAAGAACATCTGAATAAACTATATGAGGCATTATTTTCACTTAATGTTACAGAGTCATTGAGCAAGAAAAGACCTAAATGCCTTACCAAATCCATTCTCATGCTTTCAGATATGAATTTGAATCATCCAGGACAGGGCAGATGGTTGCTATCAGGCTGTCTCTGCTGAAAAATAAAATCTTAAAACATCTGGAATTGGTTGAAAAATACATAATAGTTCATGTTAATAACAATGTGAAATGGATTTCAAGGGTTTTTTAAGATAAATATTATTTATATGTTATATCAAAGAAAACTACCACAATCTTGTAATCAAATTTTAGAAATAACATGACCTTCCATTGATGCAAAAATCACTTAATGATCTGCAAATGTTTACAATGGAACCACCAAAACTATACTGTATAGATTACAGAATTCTATAAATGACATTATGTATCCTGATGCTGAAACTGACTGATTTCACTAGTTACTGACTTTATTTAATAGGTTTTATCAAATTTTACTTGGTAACATTCTTCTCTATGTGTTCGAATCTTATTTTATTTCCATTTTAAGATCTCTGCTACGCAGATATAAAGACTTTTTTTAGAGTTCTTTTAACATTATTACATGCTGAATAATCTAGAATATCTGTAACTAAAACTCTGTATATCCCAGGAAAAATCAAATGTTTTTGTATTGTTAAAAATACAATAGAAAGAGAATAAAATTTTTTGTTTTTTAATCAAATTTGAAAAACTGCAGAATTCAGTGGATGCAATAAAACCAAGCTATAGGAAAACATAGGAACATTGTAAACAACTGTCATTACATCTGTAAAACATTAAGCTGGTGAGGAAATTGCTCCCAGCAAGTAGAGATCCAATAAATTCAGACTTGAGTAACAATATGACAAACCTCTTACACTTGAGAGAGTTAAGAGTAGTTCAGTAAACTATAGATGCTAAATCAGCATTTTTAAAATGTGGAGGAGCATCAGAACACACTGGAGCAAATGTTAAAACTACAGATTTGTTAAGAGTGAGACTTATTGAATCAAATTTTCTGAGGATAGTCTGAGAAATCTGCATTTTTATACAAACCAGGTCATCTATGATCTCATTAAAGTTTAAGAACCAATGCTCTGGTTTTCTTATTCTTCAGTTTTTTAAATATATAATTTTTAAAACACAAGTATGGCAATCACAGGGGAAAGTACACAAATCTTAAGTGAACAGATAGGTGAGTTATAAATAGCACATCTGTGTCAGCCATGACTTAAAGATAGTAAATGCCACACGCTTCCCAGAAGCTCCCCCAACCTTCTTCCAATAGGCAACTACTTTTCTGATTTCTAACACCGCAGTAAACAGTTTTGCCTATTTTCGAATTTTATAGAAACAATCTTATAGGACGCACTTTGTGTCTGACTTCTCTTGTACATTAGTGTGATTTACTCATGTTTAAAGTAGCAATAGTTTTTTCTTGCTTTGGAGTATTCTGTAATATGCTGGGTAGTAGACCAGTCTAGCAGATTCTGGTAAGAGGTGGCCTCTCATCAGGCTAGGAAACACTCACATGAAAGTAAACCTTGGTAACGAGATCTGCTTGTCCAGGCTAATCTCTATTCTTGTGTGGGATAGAGGGGACCCATAAGTTTCTACATTCTCTCAAGGGGAGACTCAGAAGGTAGCTGAGTGGGAAGCAAGTTCATGAATGGAAGGCAAACAAGCTTACTTTAAGCCTGTGGTGAGGTGGCACAGGTTAAACCTGCAACCTGATCTACACTGGCCTGCTTGAGACAGAGTTGCAGAAGTCTGAGTTCTCCACATTTGTTAGAACTAAGGCAAGGCCAATTCAGTCAAGAATCACTGGGCTCTAAGCTAGGAAAAACTTGATCACATATTTTACAAGCTGTCACCTATTACATCAGAGGCCACGTAGGATGCCCAGAGAATGAAGACCTAAGACATGGTTTTCCCTGATCCCATATGTAAGCCTCCTCCATATATATGGATACCAGTTTAAAGAGAACACAAAGGGCAGAAATAAGACAGCATTTTCCCAAAAGTTTAAGCATTACCTTAAAATACTATAAATTGTATCTCCTTTATATTAGACTAAGTTTTAAATTGGCTGGGACTAAAGGTTAATTTTTTCCATATTTCCCACTGGGTGGGAGCTCAAGAGTAAACACATGCACCTTCTGTCGGAAAACTCTACTTCCTCTGCACATCTGAACCATAATGAGTAAATCAGTGACCATATGTAGGTTTCCTTCTATTTTTTTCTTACCATCCTTTAAGATCAGGCTCAAATACAGCCTCTGATTATGGTGTCACCAATCATATTATGCTTTTCATTTTGCAATGTTTCAAATTTGAAAACAAAGTGCTTGATTGGTGAACCAATGATCTTGCTCTACACTCTGCTTTCCAAGCTAAATAGCAGTATTCATTGTCTTAACTACTACTCAAACCATACCCACCTAGCTTACTATAACTGCCTTCTCAAAGGATCATCATGCTCCAATTACCCAACCCAAAGCTGTCTTTGATTTACACCCTATTTAATTTCTTTATACCATATGACCCGTATAAAATCACTTTTGTCCTTGTGAAACTTGCCCCACCCTGATTTTCTTCCTATTACCACTTTTTTCTTTTTTAAATATTTCTGAGAGAGAGACAGAGAGAGAGAGAGAGAGAGACAGCGACAGCGTGAGCAGAGGATGGTCAGAGAGAGAGGAGATACAGAATCTGAAGCAGGCTTCAGGCTCTGAGCTAGCTGTCAGCACAGAGTCCGATGTGGGGCTCGAACCCGAGAACCATGAGATCATGACCTGAGCTGAAGTCCGACGCTTAACCAACTGAACCACTCAGGTGACCCTCCTGTTACCACTTTCTATCTCCTTTCCTTCCTTCCTTCCTTCCCACCCTCCCTCCCTCTTTTTCTCTCTTTACCATCTCCTAGGGCTGCCTTAATCCTTCCTATCACAATTATCAGCCTTATGCTACAAGATCTGTATCTTTAGCTCTAACTTCACTTGGGTTAAAGGCTCCACCTACTGCTAGACATTTTCACATGGCTGTTTTGTCACCAAACTCAGTGCATCTAAAATAAAGTCTTCTCTTTCATAAGCCTCTTCCTGATCTTCCCTATCACAATCAATGGGATCACCATCTTCCCAATCATTAAGGATCAAAACTTAGGTGTCTAAGTTGGAGCTAACTGCAAGGAAAAGAAACGAATTCATGCCTGTTTAAGAAAAGGATTTACCGGAAGGGTCTAACAGGAAAAAAGAATCACTGCTACCCCGGGATAAGGAAATAAAGCAATGTGCTGTGCCACCGAAAGAATGGAAATGCAAAGCCAGAAGGCAAGGCCATGCCTCTCTCTCTCACAGGGAATCTGTGGCTAGTTCTGTGAACCTATTTCATTCCCCTGCTTCACTCTATAGATCAGCTTTGTCTGCTTATTCATAATTTCCATTAGACTTTGGCTTGCTTCACTGACTCTGGGCCAGTTCTAAATGATCTTTTCACTCCCATGCCTACCAAAACCTAACAGTCTCTGAATTTCATAGCTTAAATTCTTGAGAATCTAATCGCTCAGTCAGGCCTAAGAATTGCTTCTCCCTGGTAAGGTGTTTGGTTAGCTGTGGACATAGTATGGAATCATGTGTTATAATTGTGGCTATCTAAGCCCTGGCCTTCAGCGTCAACGGTGCTTGGGTGTGTGAGATAGTGGGTTATAAACCTGGCTGTCCAATCCCACCCCTCAGCACAGGCAGAGGACCGAAGACTTTCACGTAAGATGCTGTAGGCACAGTGCTAGACACGTCTTTCACTCCTATCTCCTCCAAGTTTCATACTTGTTTCATTCTGCCTATTTCAGTTGGCTGTGTGCACATTCCTTCCTATTATCCATTTCTTCTTGTTTGCCTATCCAAAGGAGTAATGACCCCTTTTCTGTCCATTCAACTCTGGTTGACTGCTCAACATCTTCTTTCTTGCCTTCCCCTGTAACACTTGACATTGTGTCTTGTTTACTGCCAGTTACATTCAGGCTTTTCCTTCTCATTTGACTTAGGGTAGTGTTTACTTTTGTAGGTTTATGTATTCTGATTTCCATAATTTTCTAGCATTTGAAATACTGGCCAGACATTTTAATCTGAATTATTTATTTACACCCATGGTATTTATTTTAGTGTAGTCTTCTTGATATTAAATACCCTATTCCTGCATGGTTATTATGTTTACATGGATAATTATCTAATTCCTTAAACAAATAAACCAAACCTCTCTCTTTTGAGAAAGAGCATGTACAGGAGCACACGCAGTGAAGGGGCAGAGGGAGAGGGAGAATCTTAAGCAAGATTCATACCCAGCACAGAGCCCTACACAGCGCTCAATCTCATCACCATGTGATTGTGATCTGAGCCACAATCGAGTCAGACACTTAACCACCTGGGACACACCCACATGCTCCACAAATTTCTCTTGAATGAAAGGGGACAGGGGTTGCAGAGGACCATACTATTGTCTCAAGAAATTAATGCTCCAATAACTAAATCTCCATGTTGTTCATAAGTAATGAGTAAAAACATAGAATGTACAGAAATTGCATTAAAATACAATTTCTTTTTACTCAGCAGTATTTCTAATGAAGTTCTAAAGACTCAAAACTGAGTACCAGATGGAGAATTATATCAAAAGCTTCATTTTTAAATATCTTCCAAAAGAACACCAAGAAACATTTAGGATATTAGTTCTCAATGTCTGGTTACATTAAAATCACCTATGGGGCTTTTCCAGCTATATACGTCCCAGAGATTGTATGATTCAGTAAGCCTAAGGTGGGGCGGGGCTGGAATAGTGTTATTTTTAAAATGTTTCTGATATGCATCAAATGTTAGAACTATTATTCTAGGATATTTTTAAAAACAAGTACATGTACATTGTTTTTATACATGTGCATTTCAACTACTCTCACTCATAAAATTTCTGTAGAATTGAAACATACAGAAGCTCTAAACTACTTTTGCAATACAATGTTAGAACCATTTAAAAATTTTTTTCTAAAATTTGTCTATCAAAATCATCCTATGAAATTAAACATAAAATACCATTTAAAAAACAGCAAAAAATCATTTATATATAATCTATGGTTTCTTTTTAAAAAGTCTAAAATCTAACAATACAATAAGAATAATCTAATACATACAAAATTATTTTAGAAAATAATTTCTCAGTGACATCTTCAACATCCTAAACAGACTTTCAAAAATGTAGTAATATTTAATTAAGAATAGACCTTTCCCAAAACTGCATTGTTAACAAATATATTTAAAACTGGACTTAATTAAAATTATGAGTGTTAGAATGACACCAGATACAACTAAAATATAAGCATATTATGATGAAATACAGCATTATGAGAAGAAAGACAGGACAGGGACCTCAGCCTTCAAGGTTTCTCACATGTCACTCTGGAAGAACATCGAGCCATGTCAGTTTAAAATAAAAGTATTTTAGCTATGAAGCAGATAATGTGATGGAGAAAAAGCACAGAAAATCAACCTTAGCCATTCCAATCCAATAATATTAAAAATAATAAATTTGAAGACTAATCTATAAAAAATGCTAATTACCACCATTATTAGAAGAAATTTGGTAACTACAGCTCTCATAAAATTTTTCCATCACTGTAGCAGCTTTTGAAATTTTATTCTTTAGATGCTTGGATTAATGAAGATGTGAATTAAATATAACCTCTCCATTTCAGCAGACTTCTTAAAGAGGCTGAGTCTTTTAATTTTCTTTAATTTCTTCACATTCCAATAAATTCCTATTGAATTTAAGCCAGAATAGATTAGGTGAACATTTTATAACTTTGTAAATTATATTTAAGCCCAGCATATTAATACACATGCATAATTAAATTTCTTAAGTAACTAAATCCTAAGTCTGATGTATACTACACAAAGGCAATATTTCAAACTCTGTTCGGTTAAGTCAGTCCCACTGGTGGCAGACTGTTGGGAAAATGCGGAGTGTGCTGAAAAACGGTGGCCATCTCTACAGTGTACAGGAATTAAGTAGCCTCACTACATCCTCTGGTTCCTCCGACCAGGACGCCAGAGAAAATACAATTAAAGAAATCAGTACCGAAAAAAACCCATATTAACTTTATTACCGAAAACAAATAAGCCATAACTAATGCATGACAGAAATAATGTCACCACGGTGTTTGATCAGCAGCATAGGAATTGACTTTGTGGAACTGGTAATTTAACGTCCGAAGATCAGGCAGTAACGTAACTGAATTATATGGGAAAAGTGGCATGGAGAAGGAAATATCAGAATGAGACTGAATTTTTTACATTCAGTAGGAAGAAGACAGACTACTGTAGGAAGTCTGACAACAACCAAATGTGGTTTAATTCATAAAATTTTAAAACTCAAAACTTAAAGAAAAAAATAAAATATTTAACGGGCTTTCTGATAAATTAAATGTTCACTGATAAATGAAGCTAATTTCTTAATTCTTTATGTAATTACAAGGTGTCAACTTAGAAGCCAAATAATTTAGAGTACACATTAAGTTTGTATTTAAAAATTGCTTTTTAGAACTTAGTATTTTAAAAAGTGTGTAACAGGTATAGGAGAGGCTTATCAAAAA
Organism: Hyaena hyaena; assembly: GCF_003009895.1. Taxonomy (NCBI): domain Eukaryota; kingdom Metazoa; phylum Chordata; class Mammalia; order Carnivora; family Hyaenidae; genus Hyaena; species Hyaena hyaena. Next base: position 661,625 of record NW_024080744.1, on the reverse strand, counting down.
TCATCAAAGCTCCTATTTTCCTCATCTCCAGTAACTCAGAAACCTATTAAAAGATTACCTGAATCAAATTTTGAAACTGTCTTTACTAAGATAAAAATACCAAATGATCTATTTAAAACCCATTTTGCAAATAAATGTAGACTCAGATAACTCATAAGTACTCATGACTGCTTTTTCTCCCAGAATACTGAGTTCTAAATGAAAAAAAATGTATATACAGTTTTTTAGCTTTTAAGGAAAACACTTTTTTTAGTGTCATTAGAAAAGTTACCTCCAATGGAATATACTAATAAAGACACATTCTTATTCAGTACCTAAGTTCTCTTAAGTAGAAGAATGAAAATTCACTTTTCCCTCGTAGTTTATGTACTGATCTATGGGGCTTAGTAACAGCAACACTACTGGCCTGATACTATCAAAGATTTTGCTTAAATTTTGAGGGGAAAAAACTAAAAAATACCACAGGTCAAAACTGACTCAGATAAATGGAAAGATTCCACTTTAATAAATGAAAAGCAATTTAAAATGCAAAATAAAAATGAATTAAGGCAGCTCTAAGAGAAAAAACTTAACCATCCAAAATAGTGCTACTACAGTATAATTCACTCCTTAACATGTCATGTTTATAATCTAGGCAATAGAAGCCAAAAATCAAAACAAGCATTGCAGTTATGATGCAGCATCAGGTGTTTTACTTTAGTGAATGAAAAATAATGGTCACAACTCAAATGAATGGTAATTTAATATGAATATATGCACCTTACCAGAGATGTTTATGTTTACTACCAAAGACGTCTTAGCAATTCCATATTCCTCACAAAGTCAGTATAATTGCTGTAAAAAAATCAACTGTGGTTCTGAATACCCATTCACAGTTGATCTCAGCAAGGTATCTGATGTAGGAGACTGATTATCTGTGACAGGCAGAAGGATGTGGTGGTCCTCAGTTCCAAGTGGAAGAGATAGTGGTAAAGTCATATCAGAAGGCTTCACATCCAGTGTTTCTGATAAAGGACTTTTTTGTATGGAATCTTGTTCACTCAATGGATGATCCTCTATACTAGAATCTAGAAGTTTATCTGCACCTGAAATAGAAGAGAAAGAAATTTATGTATCCTTGAAAACAAAACAAAAATTCTTAGAGAATTCTTAGAGACTAAATCTGCTTACCATTCCCAAAACTTGCATTCCAACCTCCACAGCTTTACTCATGCTGTTTCTCTTATACTGATTTACCCTCATTATTTACACAAATCCAATATGGGCCTCAAGCTTAGGTTCAAGCACCAACTTGAACTTAAAAGGGATTTAACTGTTCTAGACTAAGGTGAGCTGTTATCTACCTTGTGATATCTCTTTCTTATTGCTAAGGAACACTCTGCTTCGGTATGTCTTCTCAAACAGACGGTAAAATCCTTAAAGGGTAAGTGTCAAGTTATACTTCCCTAATTCCTTTAAAGCACTTAATAATAGTGCTATACACAAAACAGATTTGTTCCCTGAATGTATGAACAAGTACTATTCTCTGAGTTCAAGTTCAGAGATAGGCACTTTTGTATATCTTTCAGAAGTAAGAAATTCTACTCTATTTAAGGGCGTAATTATCACACTGATTATGATATACTTTTGCCTTCAAATTTTCCACAAGCTTTACAGTGCTTCTGCCACTCCAAAGTATTTATAGGATTTTAATCTGTTTCATTAGATAAAACTGCATATTTGCTTTCATAAAACTAGAATTCTCTTTCTTGCCAAACTACTCTTCAGTTCAATCAGCCAATACAACCTGCACATCCTTGTCCCAGTGACTCCCTTTACTGTATTCTCTCTGCTTGGGACGAGTCCTCCTTTCCCCATCTCTATTCTCTGAACTCCTCTCTTCCCTTCAAGTTCCCTAGAATTAAGTAAGCTTTTCCAATACTCACCTCAGAAGCACTTAATCTCTTCTTTAGCACTTCTGTCTCTACTATATGCTACATTTTGTCTTGTAGTCACAATTATATATTTAGATTTCTGGTCTCCTATACCAGATTGTAAACTCTTTGAGAATTAAGACTGTGCCTTTTTCAACTTCATATATTCTGTAGTTATGTGTATTTTGGAGGCGGAGGCATTTAATGTTTGTTGAATTAATGACATTGTAGTTTTCATATGTTACTGCCTTAATCCTTATGATATTGCTGTTTACTATCAAGGACTTGTCAACATCTCTAGACACTGAAGAAACCTAGTATTTTGTTTCTAATCATGACAAACATAGTGAAACTTTTTCAAAGATTCATTTTAAGCAGTGGACTTAAAATTCTGAAGTCTGACTTCATTTTTACTTAACAATTTGGGGCTACCCATTTCCCTATTTCTTCTTATATGTTTCTGGATTCATGTGTTCATGATACCCTTTTCATCACATAACTACAGTAATCCCCAGGTAACCCAGACTCTAGTATGGAGAATAGTGATACATATTTTGTTTATGTATTTTTTTCTTGAAACTTGATAAATCAGGTTTTTTAAAAGAAGGAATATTTCAAGTACCGTTTATTAGAAGGTCAATATGGAAAGAAATTTCTAGTGAACTTAGATACCTTCCTATTATGTATTTATTTAGTTTTTAAAAATATATATATCTAATTTAAACTGTCATAATGTGCATCTCAACATTTTAGGAGTAGCACCAATATGAGAGCACTAAATTTTTTAAAAAAACACAACATTTACCGGAATGGACTTTCGTCTTGTGCTTCTTTAAATTTTTAATATCTGTGTAAGAATTTCCACATAATTCACAGATAAATGGCCTTTCTCCTGAAAAGCAAGTTAAAAAGTTTAAACTCAATATTTTCAAAGCTAAGACAAAAATACCAATGTTTATGAATGCAGTGTAAACATTACTGTACTGTTTAAATTCAGTTTCAAATTACCATTTTACAGCGAAACAAAAACTTCTATACACATTAGGCACTCCTTTATACTAAATATCCCCATTTCAGGGAAAATTGAGCCATTTTATTAACAGGAATGTAACTTATTCTTATTTCTATTAGACAGTTAGTGAGTACCAGTTATATGCCAGACCCTAAGAGGAACAGCTGGGGGAAAAATGTGTAAATACAGTTTCTGCTTTCTGGCAGTCTACAAATCAGAAAATCCTTTAAAAACAGTGACAGAATAAAATGCTACAAAATTATAATTCCTTTGAATAAGAACTGTTCAATGCTTTATAAACTAAGGAGCCTAAGAATAGAGAAGTTGCCACTAAACTTATTAAATGTCTACTAGGTGCTCATACTATTCTAGATAGGAATAGAAATAATTTTTAAAATGAAGAAGTCAGAAGGGTACATTTTTAAAGTGGCATTTCCGTTTGTTTTAATTTTTTTGTTCCATAATTCCTTCATACTACACAATACTCTTACAAGAAACATGACAATTCTAACAACTTGCTTACTGAACACTATTTGATAAGAAAATCTGGTATTATCTTGGTATTATCTATTCCTTTTCATTTCTTGGTACATCTTTGCAATTTAACCTAAATCATCTAAAAATTATTATCTGGCATATTTTTTAGAAAATCTATACAATTCTAGACCAAATTTAATTAACACTACTCCAAATAATTAAAGAAAGAAAATAGGAAGTTGATAGTTATACATTAAAATATTGCTACAGGTAGAGTACGACTAGATACCATATAGTCCATAATGGTTTAAAAGTTAAGGTTTACATAAAAAGAAATTAGAGAGAACAAAAAATAATACGTTCTCCCTAAACACAGACCTGTATGGGATCGAAAGTGTTTGTTGAGCTCTCCTGAGGAAATAAAACTTTTCCCACAAATACCACATATGTATGGTTTTTCACCTAGATGGAAAATAAAAGATAGCGAAGTGGTGTACTATACCAATATAATATTTTATCAATTACAATAATCTAAAGTAACCTGTTCTAAAATATTGAATTAAAACCTCTTTATATTGTATTTTAGAGGTATCTTCAGTGTGATCCAACTTAGAAGATTAGTAATTATTTTACATTGTTCATGTAACTGATGCTTTTCATAGAATAAAACTATTTCTGCTAACATCCATCTAGCAAACTAGAGTTGGGCAAGAAGTTCAATTTTTATGATTACAAACATATGATTAAAAATTCACCAATCGATTAGTTCTTGCCATCTACTATGTTATTAAGAGGAGTAAGATTATTTAGGAAAGATCGATTTTAAAAGGTACCCTATCAAAACTGAAAACCTTTGAGTACAATATGCTTCAAAACTGATATTTTGCACTTGAAGTAGCTGTTTGTGAATCTCAGAATGTCTGCGTAGGAAAAGTCCTAAAAAGTCATAAAAATCAATGTTCTACCTAAATCCACCTTCACCCCTTAATTTCTCTCTACAGTTTTATCCAAGGGAAGTAAAACAAGAGGCGAAGGGGTTTTTCTAAGGTTATAAAATACATTTCAACTCAAGTTTATATATTGTCAAAATTACCTGATTTTTAATGCATATAATTACATCATAAAAAAACTCCATCCACTGTGTACAATCCTAGAAAATAAGTCTGCTTTTATAGCTAATATTTATGTGAAAACCACAAACACAAAGGAACCACACACACAACAATATACAACATAAAATCTATAATCTACTTTCTGTAAGGGCTCAACTTCCCTTTTTACAACTTTCCTTATTTTAAACAGCTCTGTCAAATTCTTACCTGTATGTTTTCGAGAATGAGTGATAAGAGAACTAGAGACAGCAAATGCCTTCCCACAAGTATCACACACATACGGCTTTTCTCCAGTATGCCTACGAACATGATAGGTCAATGTGCTGGCTTGAGCAAATCTCTGTCCACACCTATCACAGACATATGGCTTCTCTCCACTATGCTTCCTATTAGTAAATAAAGTTATATGGTGGTTAATAAAACAATTTGGGTCCAAGCTATATAATAAGCAATTTTTATACAATTTTTCATGTAGTATTTTGTTTCATATTAACAGACCAAGAATATGTATTTAAAATCAACAGTTTCAACGTATACAAGTCAAAAATAAATGTTTTGGCTGTTTTCAAAACATTAGTTCTAAGATCAGTTAAAAAAAAATTGTATCATCTTTATATGGTTGTCAAGTGTGTCCGTAATACTGCAGGCAATTATTTTCACTTGTCCATTAAAACTGTTTCCTTAAACCTACAGCAACTCCTCACCCATCCTCATCCTTAACTGAGGTCCTTGCTTCCTGTTTTACTCAGAAAAATTTAACCAATCAGAAGAAAATTTCCTCCATCTATAGGAGGATACATAGGTATCTGTACCTATGTATATACTGTTCTCATTAACTCTAACATGAAGGTGACAATTCATCTGAATCCAAGTACTCCCGTTTGCATACTTAAGATACACTCCCTTTGCCTACTCAATGATCCCACTCCTATAATTTCCTCCACCGTTCCTTTTCCCCATCCATTGTACTGCAGCATACAAATATAATGTCATCTCTGAGCTTTTAAAAAAAAAAAAAGACCTTTAACCTCTCTTGCTTCTCCATTTCTCGGCTCCTCTTTATCAAAAATTTGAGTCACCAACTGTTCTACTTTAATTTTCTCTACTAGTCGCAACCAACATTGCTTTTGTCAAGAGCACTGCTGACCTCTCACTTTGCTAAATCCAATAATCGAGTCTCAATCTTTACCTCCCTATCACCAAATCTGACATAACTGATTGCTCCCTTCTGGAATAATTTCTTTGACTTGGATTCCAGGGCAGTTTACTATTGGTTTTCCTATTTTATTGGCTGCTCCTTTCTAGTCACCTCTGCTGGTTCTTGACTATCTTCCAGAAGTTTTAAGATTAGAGCACCTCATGGCTTAGTCCTTTTCACTGCTTCTCTATCCACATTCATTCTCTTGGTGACTTCATTCAGTATTACACTTTAAATATCATCTATAAGCTGAAGACTCCCAAATTTATATCTTCTGCTCAAACCAGTCCCCTGAACTAGACTTACATAACCAACTGTCTATTGTATGTCTCCATTCAGATGTCTAATAGCTCAAATTTAACATGTTCAGATCTCTGCTCTAAATGCCTATACTCCCTCTTAAACTGTTCTATCCACAACTCTTTTCCATTTCAGTTCATGGTAATTCCATCTTTTTAGGTGCTCAGGCTATAAATCTTAGAATCTTTGATTCTACTTTCTTTCATACCCCATATCCAATCTGCAGCAAACTCTTTAAAAATATATCCAGATTTTGACTACTACTTATCTCTTCCATTGCTACCACTCTGGCTTAAATCACTGTCACTCATTTGAGTTTTATCTATAGCTTCCTAACTGGTAATTTTGCTTTCATTCCTGCAACCTCACAATCATTTTCCAATATAACAGCCAGAGCCACCCTTAAAATGCGAGCAAGGTCATATCACCTATTTCTCATTCTGATCTTATTTCTCTCCCTTATTCCTCTCCAGCCACCATGGCTTCCTTCTGGTTCCTTCACTATGCTAAGAAAACTTAATGGTGAAACCACAATTAGAACTGTACTGTCCTGAATATGAATACAGTAGTCTATTCACAAGACTAAGGTGAATGCCAGACTCAAAAAGATCAAACAACTTTTTTTCTTTTTTACCTTGCATGAATCTTGAGATTGCTAGAAGTTGCAAATTGTAAATTGCATACATCACATTTATAAGGTTTTTCCTCACCATGATGCATACGACTATGGAAGACTAGCTGACATTTCTGAGCAAATCCTTTATCACACAATTCACATTTGTATGGCTTCTCACCTAAAAGAACACGCAAATAAAATTTATGTTTAAAAGCAGATATTGTTTAGTTGCTTAAGCTACATAAGCTTTCAGAAGAGTTCATCAACAGTACTATTTTCAGTATTCAGAAATTGTTAACTGTTAGAAGTAATGAAGCAAATAGGATCTTTCTTCCAGATCAACTATCAGAAACATTGACAGAATTAAATCAGTGTTTCTCAGTTCATAATAGTAAAAAGGTGATCAATGAGAGAAATACATATTGCATCTTAAAAAGCACAAATCTAAGTGTACCAAAGGTAAATGCAGAAGCTGAAGAATGAATGTTTACATAATTCTAGGAAACATGTTCAGAAGTTGACAAAGTCTAGGAAGCAGGAGGTGAGATGTATTGGCAAAATCTGAAAACTGTCTTGAGTTGTAACTACTTTTCTCCTTTATCAGTTCTCTTAATCTTTGTCTCTGTTAAATACTTAGCAAGGTAGGATCAAGTTTATCTTTATTTTAACTATGAAGGAAAATGGTATAAACAGCTCATGCATTAGGACTTCAGAGTTATCAGCTGCAATAAAACAAAATAGCCATTAAATACTTGGTCACAATTACAAAGAAATTTTCAACAGCCTAACATGCTAAATACTTTTGTGAATACAAGTATATACTAAATGTTGGTCACAGTCAACACTGTACATTAATATGTACCGTACAAAAATATTTCAGTCACAGTATAAAAGCAGTTACATCTCCCACAAACCAATCTTACCTGTATGAGTTCTTACATGCGTTTTCAGCTGGTTACACTGGGTAAATGCCTTTCCACACAAGTGGCAGACATAAGGTTTGACTCCTTTATGTATTCGCATGTGCCTTCTCAAGCTGCTGGCTTCTGAAAACACTTTCCCACATGTGTTACACACTGGCTTGGCCTTGGAATACCTCTGATCCAGCTCTTCCCCACAGCTCTCCAGCTCATAAGAATTCTTGACACTGGCTATATTAGACATAGAATGTTCTTTCAGAGCACAATTTGGCTGTGATTTTCCACGTTTCCGTTTCACGGTCACAGTTTGTACAATATCTTGTGTTGGAAAAGTATTTTCCACAACTGATGTCAACTCGAGTTCTGAATTATCATTTCTTTGTGCAACTTGTTCTATTACAGGGCTGGACAATTTATTTGCATCTAAGAATAATTCAACAGATGTATTCTCTAAAATATCACTAGGATATTGCACTGTTTTATTCTGTCCTGTTTTCTGGGAGTTGAAGGCCTTCTTCTTCTTTTTAGTTTGAGATGACTTCTTTGCTAAAGCTCCTCGTTTAGGACTTGCCTGAACTAAATCTGTAGATACTTCTGATTTTTCCCGACTGTTATAATCTCGTAGAGTAAGGAGACAAGTCTGTTGATTCAATTCAATGTTTCCAGTAATACTAGATATCTCTGTAGAAGAGGGATTAGCAATAAAAGCAAAATCTTCCATCTTTATTTTACATTTAGTGACCACCTCTTCCACTTTGAGATAGTCAGCAGCCTGATGAATTTCTTTAACATTCCAACTGTAAGGAAACAAGGCTAAATGACAATATTCTGAACAAAGAAAAACTATTTGTGAAACAGAGCTGCACATATATCTCAATGTCTTTTAAAGACCGAATGAAGCAGAATGAAAAGGACATAACTAAAAGAATAAATTTACAGAAATTCATTCACTCATTCAGAATAATGTTTAGGCAAAAATCTCCAGTTATAGAACTTGAAAAAGAGAAAAATAATGGTTATTCATAACTACAAATGCACCACTTTATGTAAATGTTAAAATTTCTGTGTGCTTTAAAAAACACTTGGAACACAAAAGTTGCTGTTGGCAACTTATTGCCTCCTCTCATTCATCCTGAGGCCTATTCAGATAGCAACCACCTTTTCTGGACTGTCAAGAGCAAGAGTCTAAAAAATTGTTTCCTGTTATCCTCTGCTCCCCTGTGATGGACTTTAACTGTGCTTCTACAACTTTCCCGCCCATGTGAGTTCACTCAGGTATCTTGTTAAATGAGGATTCAGATTCAGTAGATCTGTGATGGGGCCTAAACGTCTGAATCTCTAACACAGCTGCTGGTGATACCAATGCTGCTGGTTTATTGGTTACACTTGGAAGGAACAAGGGTTTAGAAGAAGGCTCTAACAACCCACCCACCTGAGTGGGATACTCAACCCATGTTAGTTGGAGAGTCTGTCATTATTAGAATCATACAGAAAGACTTAAGGTCACCCTGTGTGAATCTACCATGTGTGGTACTAAGAGGAAGATTAAGATAAGAACTGGTTCCTGTCCTCCAAAAATTTACAATGTAGTAAAAAATTTGATTACTCTAGCACTGGCTCTGGCATTACTAGGTGAATTAATTATAGTAAATCAGCACCTTTGGGCACTCTGCTTTCCTTAGCCAGAAAATCTGAGAGCTGAGTTGGTATTAACATGAAAACAGGACGCCTCTATAATTATCTGAGGATGGACACACACACACCCTTCAAGTAATCTTCCTGCCATTTTCCTCAAACATTACTTAACTCTTCAGAAAAATTTTTAAAAATCTCTTTTCCTTTTCCCACCAGATTATATGAGCCAGAAAAAGGTTTTAATCATAGTTGATAATGTAATTATAGTGCTATTAATACATCTTTATTTTTTTAAAGAAAGGATTAAAATTTGAAATGAAATTAAACATTAACTAGAGTCATGAACCACTCAGGTCTTTGAAAGTACTATAGTATTTACAGATCTCTATCCATTTTCTCAGCATCTGACGAAAACTTCTTTACTTCAAGTGCCACCTGTATGTTTTGTTTTTTAATTTAGTATTACATTGGCTTTTTAAAAATTGCCTTTTATTATACACATAATCATTTTCTCAGCTCATCATAGATTAAGTACCCTTATAGGCCAGTTTGGAAACCTAATCACAAGTTTAGAGAACATTTTATTCTCTGGGAAAATATACCTAAAGTTCCTAAATGATGTATAAATAAACTTTAAGAATATAATCTATGCAAATGGAGTCTTTACCATAGATAAGAAAATATTAAAGATTTCTTAGGTCCCTTGGCTATATTGTGGAATATATAATGATTTCTGTAATGAAGTTAATTCTGCATTTTCAAAGATATAGCACAAATGCCCCAAATATAAACATAATCTTGCTCATCTTTTATACAAAATTTTTGCATGTATACAGTAGCATTGTCATTTCCTAAAAATGTTACCTTCGTCTTTAAGCATTTTTAAAAATTATTTTTTAATGTTTTATTTTTTTTCTGAGAGAGAGAGAGAGACAGCGTGAGCATGGGAGGGTCAGAGAGAGAGGGAGACAGAAAAATCTCAAACAGGCTCCAGACTCTGAGCTAAGCTGTCAGCACAGAGCCCGACATAGGGCTCGAACCCACAAACCGTGAGATCATGACCTGAGCTGAAGTTGGATGCTTAACCGACTGAGCCACCCAGGCACCCCTGTCCTTAAGCATTTTTATTAATTTTGTTACATAGTCTATTAAATTAAAATAAATGTGAGACACCACTAGAATGAAACTAAATTTATCACGTATTATACTTAGGTATCAAACTATAATTGTGCTTAGCGCCCCATACAATGAACTATCAAACACATAACAAGGTCTGGGAGCCTTTAAGACCAATACAAACTAGCACTGAGATGCACACTAATTGTTCAGTACTGACACGGTATTTCATACAAATTATTCGTCTATTTCTTAGCCAAACTAATCTCAGTTACAGTTAAAAGAACCAATCAGCATTCGTTTACATTAATAACTAACTTGCTTTTGTTTACAAGCATGAAGCTACAGTGCTTGCAAACTTGCTTTCATCTTTTGAAGTCACTGAAAGTCATTTAATTACATACTGCCAGGTTTATGACTAAATACTTTACACGAATAGTTCATTTAATCCTCAGGACAGATCTATGCAATCTGTAATAATCCCATTTTACATACATACATGAGGGCTCAAATGTCCAAAGACAGTAAGTAATATGTCCAATATCACAGTGTTAGAACTAAGATTTGACCAAGGTAATCTGGCTCCTGAGTCCACTTAATTCCCTATTATTTTGCTTTCTTCACTAAGTTTAATCACTAAGTTGTAAAGACTTTCTACTTTTGATGTAAGCCTTCTCACACCTGTGGCTAGGCTCAAACAACTAGTTCCCAGAAAAGATATGTATCAAAAAAGATTGAACAGAAATCTGGCTCTTTTTCACACTGATTCTTTGCATGAAGGCTCAAAGCAAGCTGCTCTTCAGTGGGTTCAAATCAAATCAAGATTGTTCTGTAAAAGTTAATTGAGAAAGGGAAACCACTAAATTGAAGATCAACCCAAATTCACTAGTTCTGTGCTTATTTTACATAATGTGTTCTAAATATTTAGATAAGAGGCACCTGTAGAATCAACTATTCGGTAAATTTAAATAATTTGTCATGTAGATTAATCCCACACTGGTCTGTTCCTTTAATCCACCCACACAGAACTGACTCAAAGGTCTCATTAAGTAAAATGTAAAAATAATCCCAATACCATGTTTCCTTTTCAAAAGAATTAAGGAACATCTTGATTATAGCTTTTTAAAGTACATTTCCAAAATAAATTGCAATGTAAAACAGAGAAGGATTCTGTTTAATGTCTATGTGTATATATAGATATCATCTGGAAAAGAATGAAAGAATTTCTATCAAAATGTTTATAGTTATCAGTGGATGGCAGAATTTCAGCTATTTCCTTTCTGTTTCTCTCCTAATTTTTCTCCAGAAGTTTTTTTTGGAGTTTTTCAACTCCAAAAGTTGTGGAGTTAAAGGGAGAGAGGGGAGTAGGAGAGAGAAAATAAATGAAAGTGATGGTCATTGGAAGATAAGCCTTCAATTAAATCCCTGATCTTCACAGTAATACCAAGGGAGTTACTCCCATCTCATTTTTACAGATAGGGAAACTGAGGCCCTCAGAGGTTGCATCTTGCTCAAAGAGACACAGTGGCTGGCAGGCTAGATCTAATTCTAATGTTCATACCTTTTTATGCCAGATTATGATCTAGTCACATTTCTATAATGTTCACATTTCCATAAGAGATGGAGGAAAAAACAGGAATAATTTGATTGGTTTCTTTTCCTTTCATCCCCTCTACCTTTCCCTCCACAATTAGTAAATTCATGAGTATTAAATTAATTATATAGTTCACTATGCATGGGAGACATACAGTGACTTCATTATTAAATTCCCTAGAATTCCTGTTAGTGGGGACAGTATTGAGCATTTCAGCGAAGCATTCTAACACCATGGATCTGGTGTAAGCATTAATAGCTTTATAGAGGTAACAGGAGTCACTGCCATTTACATTCCAAGGAATTTATTTTCTTGAATCAAGATCAGGAAGAGGTCTTGCTCATTGTTATCTATGGAAAGTAATGGGAATATATTAAGTGAATACGGAGGATCATCCTTCTTCATCTACACTCCCCTACTACCTCAAGCACCTTAAGAGGCAGGGGACAGAGCGAGAAAGAGAGATCCGAGGAATATAAAGACCAAGGAAACTGGAATTCACTTAGAATTCATTATGTCTGATCTTCAAGTTTCCATAACTGTAACTGCAGGCTTTGCTTCCATAGATAACTCAAATGTGTCAGAAAAGAGGGCTTTAATTAACATCTGTGCTTTGGGGCTTAAGAAATGTAGTCGGTTCATCCCAAATCGGTAATACTGACATCTTTATTAAAAACAACAATAGCACTGTCACAGCAATATATGAAGTTAAGGGACTGAATGGAAAAGCTACAAATATATCTTAGCTTTAAAGACTGTTGACCAGCTTTTATAAGTGAAAAGAGAATGTGTACTTTACCTGTCAAGATTTAAAGTTCCTGTGTATATAAACTCCAACAGTTTCTGAAATCCATCAGCCTTCACTTGACTCTGATCAAGGAAGACATTGTTCTCAGAAGTGCTTCTGTAGATCGCACCAAAATACTCACTAAATGAGGCAAGCACATTCCTATGAGCTTTAAACTGGAATTCTCCAATCACTACGGTGCAGTCACAAAGAAAACCTGCTTCCCGCTGTTTGTTCAGTCTCTCTAAAAGGTGCTCACAGTGGTGCGAATACTGCATTTTGATATCAGAATGGAATTTTACCCTTGTTCTAAAAGACAGAAATAAAATAGTAAGTCAGTAACCCTAAGTTTTCATCAAACATTTCACCCAAGCAATTGGTAAGGGGTGAAGGAACACAGGACACAACACGAACAAGAATAAAGTCAGTCCTCATTTATCCCCACAGAAAATTACCAAACAGACTGATTAAAAATGCTGAAGGTAAGTGTCTATCTTTGGTCAAGTAACACAATCTTTTGGACACATCAAAAAACGGCGATGCGTGAAAACACTTCCACGAGCCCCAAGATTTCACGCTTTTGCAAGCAGTTGAACCTTCAAACTTCCGAGCTCAGCGCGCCGGGATATGTTTGGGGGGATATGTTTGGGGGGAGATGAAACACGAAGAAATAACTCTTTTGGACAGATGGGGGAAAAAACACAGTATGAGTTCTTTAAAACTGTTTCAAATCACCGCAACCTGTTTTCCGTGGTGCACACAGTTGCTTCAAAACGCGGGGCGGGTGCCCAGGAGGCGGAGAAAGAGCAGAGCCAGAGTTGTCAAGGTTCCGTCACTTCACTCGCCCGGAGGAGGCCACACCCCCTCTCTTCCCCCTTCTCTCCCGACCGCAGCGAAAGTGACAAGCAAAGCCAGTCTGTCCCGGCTTCTGTCGCACTGCCCTTCGCCCAGCTCCCACTACTACCGCGAGTTCCCACAGCAGAGGTTGTGGCCAAAGCCAACACCGCGGCTGCCTCGCCCAAGATTTCCACGTTAATATCTTCGCCTCCACCTGAATTCGAACTCCAAGAAGCCTGCCCACTCCTGACCCCGCGTCCGGAGAGAGCAGAATTGGCAAGCTGGGGCGTGAAGAAAGAACTCACCTAAAGCAATGCAAGGGGCAACAGTTTTTCACGCTCTCCCCGCCATCTTGGAAGGACGTCACCGCGCCGCGCTCCGCCTCTTCCTTCTTCCTCTACGGCGACCTCATATCCGGCCCGGGCGTCCCGAGGAAACGCTGGAGACTCTGGGGACTGCGGAGGTGCGGCACCGGCAAGGACTTAGCGGGCTGGCCCGCAGAGATTCCACTCCCCTGCATACCAGGGTTCCCCGCGAAACCGAGAAAGTCATGGATACGGGACTTAAGGGCTCATTCACAGCGCCCCGCTTGTCCTCAGTCTGAATATTCTGGTCGGCCGCCAGTCAGCGTCTGGCGTTCAGGGCCGAGGCCGGGCAGCACCGCACGGAGGTCCTGTTTCCCGGAGCCAGATTGCGCACTGCATGCTGGGGCTTGTAGTTTTCTATGTTTCTCCCATCATCCTCTCCTTCCCCCGGACCCTGCGAGTGGAAACAGCTGCTTTGTGTACTTAGGCTCCTGGCCATAGGGGATTTTTTTTAACTGATCTTGATCACCCCTCTTCAGTTTATGTACCCGTAAGCTCTTGGGACCCCTGAATTGTGTTTGCATCAGTCAACTGTAGCCTAGTTTCCAGGATATCCTTACCTGGTATTAAAAGTCTGAGATGCAAGAAAGCGGGGCAAAGCAGTAGGGCACGTTGCAGGAAGGTGGGCTTAATAACGGGAAAGCTGCGTCTGGAGTAGAAGCATTTTAACACAATGATTTACATCGAATTCAGATTTTGTACAGCGAGGGAAAAGGATGCCAGTTATCTGCATAACGTATAAAAGGCACAGAAACAGTAAGATAAGTCGTGTTGATATTTTAGGGTAAATGTTCCCGCTAGTACTTGCGGATATCATGATTCTCAGAAAACCAGAACTACGTTTTTTTCTTGTTAGAAATGTGTCAGGACTATAGGGTATTTACTCAATGACTTTATTTTAAAAGACAATCTCAACTGGAATTTACCCGTTTCTTCTGAGATTTTTTTCCAACGATATTGTTTGCTCTTCAACTTAATTTTCTCTGGTCGGTGAGAATCATATTCGTGAATAAAGAAAGACACTACGATAATGTTTATAAGGCGAAAAGTTGAGGCTGACCCTAGATTACATCTTTATGATTCCACTTTTATATTTTGTAGGAACCCCTTTTGGTAGTTTATTCAGAAATATGAGTCTCCACCAGGTGTTAAGCACGACACTAAGTATGTATCAAATAAGAGTAAAACATGGTCTGGTAATGAGAGGAATTTGCTTATGAAGGGGAAAAGTAATGGAAAACCAAATGACCTGGAAAAGGGTGCTTTGGAGGCAACTTGGTTAAGGGTTTTTCCGCTGTTTGGGCTCCTCGTCTAAGGCTGTACCTTAGTTTTCAGTAGTAGGTTGTGATTTGAATTTCTTTTTTAAAGTTTGAAGTACTTCCACATGGCAAGCTGTCAGTAAAAACATGCACTGAATAAGGTAACCAAGATGAAAGCTTAAATTGCCACGGTTCAACAAGTTGCTATTATAAAATAAAACCAACCAAGATGAAAGCTTAAATTGCCACGGTTCAACAAGTTGCTGTTATAAAATAAAACCTCATGGCTGAGGAGAAAAGTTGTTTCCGCCCGGTTTCGAACCGGGGACCTTTCGCGTGTTAGGCGAACGTGATAACCACTACACTACGGAAACTGTACTGGCCACCGGGGCTCAGAAAGTGCTTCATATGGAAGTAGCAATGAGAAATTCATAGGACTTTAAATATTAAGGTAGCTTTTAAAGGAAAAAAACAAAACAAGACAACCAGAAAAGGAAAAGAACTATATGCCTAATTGTATAATGCTGAAACTATTCTGAAAGTTGGAATTTGCATGCACTTTTTTTCAGACTTCTACGTACCGCTGCAGAAACCAAGTACTCGCGCCTTGCCCTTCCTTTGGTACACTTTTTCTCGGGGAAAGAAATATTTTATTTTGTATCCTTTCTTGGAGAGGCGTTGCTGAGAAGCAGACGGTGTAGTGCGGGGCTTCTGTGGCTTCCCTCCTCTTGCAGAGGCTTGTAGCACCAAGTGCCATCGCTGCTATGTAGTAAGGTCACCCTTTCAGCCTCTGGCGGAGAGGCAAGTAAAGAACTTTTGAATTTCCTCCCCTGCTTTCAAAGACCAACCAGAGGTTCGAACTTGCTGAGGTGTTTTTAAATCCTCTACAAAGTGTGTTAAATTGAGGGGGTAAAACACAGACACCAAAGATGCACTTTTGGCGCACAATGCACTTAAATTTTTTAAACTTAAACTTCGTATGACCTATGGAATATCACTTTTCTTGCAAAGAGGGAGACACATCCTTATGCCTAAAAATCAAGTTGGTTTTTTTTTTTAAAGTTTTTATTTATTTTGAGAGAGACAGGGACAACAGAGTGGTGGAGGGGCGGAGAGAGAGAGAGAGAATACTAATCAGACTCTGCACGCTCAGTGAACTGAGGAAACTCAGGAAACTGTGAGACCATGACCTGTATTTTTTAGGAAATAGGAATGACCTTCATATCACACAGGGGATAACCAGATGAGATTACTACAAATCAATCCAATAAAGTTAGCTTCTACCATTTCGGTTTTGACTACATTTTGCTTAGAAACTACAGGAAAGAAGCACAACAAAATATTTGCCATGCGTATAGAAACAATAATAAAACTATATAAAACCCACTTTAAATCCTAGCATTCTTCCCTTTGTCTTTTCAGAAGTTGACAAGGGTTTCAGAAGCACATACCGGGCTTCTTCTGCAACAACTTTCTCCAGTCAAATCTCTCCACCTTTTTCTAGGTTCAAGGGCACATTCTAGAGCTTTGCACATGCCCAAGGACAGACACTTATTAACCAGAATTCAAAGGCTTTGGAAAAGAAAACTTTTTATGACTCATCGAGGTTATTAGGGAGAGCCACTTGCGAAGGGTTAGATTTGTATCATTAGGGAAGAAAGTTGGGTTTTCCTGATATTGGTATCCCGGGATTCCAAGGCGGTGGCAAGTGACTCAGCCCATGTGAGATGCAATTGGCAGGCAGTGCTTTGGAGGGTCAACGGGCCTGGGCTCTCCCGGCCGGGCCTGCCTGACGCAGGCCCTGTGGCCAGCCCAGGGCCTCTGTGACGCGACGTTCCAGGCGTGGGCCTTTTGACGCTCCCCAGGGTCCGCGCTGCGCACTTTCCGCGCCCCCGCCTGGTCCCCCAGCAGCGCAGCCCGCAGCCAGGGCGGCCGGGCGACAGGAGGTGGCGGCGGCATGAGCTACTACTACCAGCTACCAGTGGTGATCGACAACGGCTCAGGAGTGATCAAGGCAGGCCTGGCCGGGTCGCGGGAGCCCCAGTTTGTCTACCCGAACATTATTGGCCGGGCCAAAGGACAGGGCCGTGTAGCGGAGGGCGGGCTGGAAATGTATGTAGGTGACCAAGCGCAGGAACGGAGAAACTCGCTGTCCATCAGGTACTGTCTTCTCCCAGGGGTCAGGACCCTGGTCGAGGGGAAAGAGGGAGGGTCTAGATAAGGGGCATAAGGGTGAGAGGATAAGGAAGACAGGAACAGGAAAGTTTCAGCCCGCTGGTGCAGGCCACAGATCTCGGAGGACACCAGACATCTAAAGGGTGAACATTACTGGCTCTCTGTATCTAAGCAGATGTATTCGATGCATAAAGTTACCGTTCATAATATACAAGTTCATTTAAGGATATCACTTTCGCCTTGTGGGTTAGTTTCTTCAATTAATTGATATTTAAACTGTACTATTATGTAAAGATTTCCTAATCTTTTAAACTTTTTTAAAAAGTTTATTTATTTTGAGAGAGGAGGAGCAGGGATGGTGCAGAAAGAGAGGGAGAGAGGGAATCCCAAGCAGGCTCTGCATAAAGCCTGGGACTTGATCCCATCAACTGGGAGCTCCTGACCTGAATAGAGATCGAGAGTCACCTGGGTGGCTCACTCAGTTAAGCGTCTGACTTTCACTCAGGTCATGATCTCAGACTCTGTGAGTCCGCGCTGGTGCTGGGCTCTGTGTTGGCTGACAGCTTGGAGGCTGGAGCCATCTTCAGATTGTGTGTGTGTGTGTGTGTGTGTGTGTGTGTGTGTGTGTGTGTGTGTCTCCCCTTCCCCACTCATGCTTGGTCTCTCTCTGTCTCAAAAATGAATACACACACACACACACAAAAGAGTCAGATGCTGAACTGACTAAGCCACCCAGGTGCCCCGAAGACTCCCCCCCGCCACCCTTTTTTCTGTTTTAAAGATTCTTTGTCTTCCAAAGCGGGGACAAATGGAAAGCAGCAAAAACTGCAGAGGAAGTCAGCTATGCCAACTTTTGCTAGCAGTTACCTTCTCTGACTGGTTGTGACAGTCACTGCCCACAAAGACTACTGGTAATAAATATAGGGATTAACCCAGGTTTGAAGAGACTAGATGCTGAAAAAATTAAAAGCTGCTATTAAAAAAAAAAGCTGTAATTTTTCTTATTGCTTTTCCTACAGCTACCCAGTGGAGCGTGGTCTCATTACTTCCTGGGGGGACATGGAGGTCATGTGGAAGCATATCTATGATCATAACCTGAAGCTAAAGGCCTGTGATGGCCCCGTGTTGATTTCGGAGCCAGCACTGAACCCACTGGCCAACCGGCAACAGATCACTGAAGTATTTTTTGAGCAGCTGGAGGTTCCTGCCTTTTATATGTCTATTCAGGGGGTGCTGGCTCTCTTTGCTGCTGGCTTCACAACTGGTTTTGTGCTGAATTCAGGTGCTGGGGTTACCCAGTGTGTGCCCATCTTTGAGGGGTACTGCCTGCCTCATGGTGTCCAGCAGCTAGCTCTGGCAGGCCTTGACCTCACCAACTACCTCATGATGCTGTTGAAGGAACATGGCATCATGCTGCTTAGCGCTGCAGACAGAAAGATTGTTGTAGACATTAAGGAAACATCTTGTTATGTTGTAATGAACTACGAAGAGGAAATGGCCAAGAAACGCGATTCTATAGAGAAAGTTTACCAACTACCTGATGGGAAGATGATCAAGCTCTATGACCAACTCTTTCATTGTCCAGAGGCCCTCTTCTCTCCACATCTTATGAATCTTGAGACCCCTGGCATCGATAAGTTGTGTTTCAGCAGCATAATGAAATGTGATACAGATCTGAGGAATTCATTTTTCTCCAATATTATCCTTACTGGGGGATCAACTTCTTTCCCCGGTTTAGACAAGCGGCTAGTTAAAGGTGTAGCAAATATGGTACCTGCCAATACACCTGTGCAAGTTACAGTTCCCCCAGAAAGGAAACTATCAGTGTGGATGGGAGGCTCTATTCTTGCATCCCTGTCTGCTTTCCAGGACATGTGGGTCACTAAGGCAGAATTTAATGAAGTTGGACCTAACATAGTACATCAAAGATGCTTCTGAATACAGATAAAATGGTTAGAAAAAAATGTTTGGAGTATATGTGACAAAACTTTGGATATTATATGTATCTGGGAGAACAGAAAGTATTTCAGTTGTTAGAATGTCCATGTCTCTTGCATTTTTGTGATGGGTGAAGCAAACAACATATTTCTTGAGTAGAACCAAATTAAATGCTAGAGGAAACATTATTCTTGACCTTGCAGATCTCATCTTTCCCTTGGAAAAAGAGCAACTTGTAGTACAACTTGTGTGCCAAATGAGTGATACGGATTAAGTTTGTTGAGGTTTTTTGAAAGACAGTTGCCGGGAGAAAAGATTTCATACATCCATTCCATGTATGCCAGCATGCGTGGGGTGGCCTTAGGATGGCTGTGTGATGGAGGAGGAGAAAGAGCAGATATCCAGAAAAGCATAATGGAAATGAACAAGGGGCTAGAGATGAGAATGAACAAAGCATATTTAAGGCATGCTTAGTAGACTGGTTTTATTGAAATAAAGAGCTCATATGGAACAGACTAAGAGCAATGACTAGGAAGGTAAATTAAGGCCCGAGGACTGGAATGGAAGGCTTTGTGTTACATGTCCTACAGGCAAAAGGGAACAATTAAAGAATGAAAAGCAGAAAACATAGGAAATTAAGTTAAGATGAATGTGGCAGTGGTTTGGAGGATAAATTGGTCTGGGAAGGCCCTGGATTTTGGTGATCAGTTAACCAATTGTTAGTCTAGATAGAAAGTAGTCAAGTCATAAGACTCAAGATTATAGACAATAGGAGTTCAAAAGAAGAAATTGCAAAAAACTGACAAGTCTTTGGATCTAATTAGATATGAAGGGGAGTCTAAAATGACCTGGGTTCCTGAGCATGATGGCAGTATTCACATAACTCAAAGTATCTGCTCTGTGCAAAGCACTGTGTTAAGTGCAATGAATGCTAAATCAGGAGTAAGATCCTGTCCTTAAGAAGTCAGCAGTCTAGTATAAGAGGTGAGATTTATGCCTTAATTGTAATAATACTAGATAGAAAGTGATTTGGTGTCCTAAGAGAAGTATAAAATGGTCTGTGGGTTCATAGGGAGGAAAATACCCTGAGGTCTTATGGAAGACTTTCTGGTAGATTTGGCTTTGGGGCTAGACTTGAAAGACAGCTGGAATTTAAACCTAATGCAGTGCCCTTTCCTCAGAATTCAAGAGCAGCATATGTGGATTTAGGTCTAGGTTCTACCACCTACCAGCTGCACGAACATTTTAAAGATCGATTTCCTCATCCATAAAGTGGGGCTGCTAATCCCATTCTGTCTCATGGGGTCATTGTAAAGTTCAAATAGGATAAAGTCCATAAAGATACTTTTTAAAAATTTTTAATGCTTATTTTTGAGAGAGAGACAGAGTGCAATGGAGGAGGGGCAGAGAGAGAGAGAGGGAGACCACAGAATGCAAATCAGGCTTCAAGCTCCAAGTTGTAAGCACGGAGCCTGAGGTGGGTTCAAACCCACAAACTGTGAGATCATGACTTGAGACTCCCAACCCACTGAGCCACCCAGGCGCCCCTAGATACTTTTAAAATACAATGAAATCTGTTATTTTTTGTTATAGAATTAGATGCTACTTTCTCCATGCAGTCAAAATTCGTGTCCTCCGATGCATTGTTATTCTTCTATTGACCACTTAACTTCTGCAGTCTTATCTTTTAGTTTGCTTGTCTTTCTCCCATACTAGATATATTCTTAGAAGATAAGGATTGTGGGATTTCCCTTTTCAGCTCTATCCCCTTCCCTGATGCTCTCTACGCTGCACTCCCAGTAGGCATGAAGATATGGAGGATTGACCAGAAGAAAGTTCTGGGCAGAGGGAACATTAGGACAAAAATTCCAAGGTGTAAAAATGATGGGCACATGGTACAGGTAGAAGTAGGCCTGAGTCAAGCATTTGTGATGCTTGCACTCACCAGATTCACACTGTAGACAGCATGAACTCATTCTTCAGAATTCTGAAACTGTTTTCTAGAAGAAAATAGGGCTATCCTTTTATCTAATTTAAAACTTCAACATCCCAGGGGTGCCTGGGTGGCTCAGTTGGTTAAGCGTAAGACTCTTGGCTTCAGCTCAAGTCATGACCTCACAGTTGGTGGGTTTGAGCCCAGTGTTGGGCTCCAAGCTGACAGTGTAGAGTAGGCTTGGGATTCTCTCTCTCTCTCTCTCTGCCCCTCCTCCTCTCACTCTATCTCTCCCTCAAAAATAAACTTAAAACACACACACACAAACTTCAACATCCCAGAGAGATGGGCAAGACAATTATTATTCCTATTTTACAAATTAAGAAATTGAAATTTAAAAAGGTTAAGACATTTAAGTTAAAGCGATCCCAAAGTAGCTTGCTTGCTACATTAGGCAGGCAAACTATCCTAAACCCTGGTCTCAGGTAGTTATCCCGACAACCGCAAGTAATCTAGGGACAGGGAATAAAATGGAAAGTCACGTTTATACTTTCCCTGCCCTTAAAATCGTCAGAAACCAACCCCTCTAACATTTCGCCTTTCTTTCAGATTGAGGTGTCAATAGCGACAACTCCATAGAATTCACCCAACTGAACATGAACTCTATAATTAGGATCAGCCAGTTATATGTCAAACAGTATTATATCATTACAGAAACTCGGTACAATTTATGGTGGATTTTTAACCTAATCAGGACTCAACATTAAAGCAAAGTCAAAGACTGAAAAGCTTTTATTTCCTTATAAAAGGTAGACTCAAATCTTGAATGTTAAGATTAAGAATCTTAATCTTAAATTAATAAAACTTAGTTATACTTGATAAAACCCATCCTATGTTCAAGAAGAAGTTGCAGAGAGGCCTTCTAAGGAGAAAGGAGCAGGGCAGGAACTCCAAGGCCGTCCAAGGAGCCCAGCCAACATTCTGCTTTAGCCAAGGCTGTCCAGGAATCCATTATCTTAAAAATCTGTAACATGTGATTAGAGTTGAGAATCACTGTCCTACTTCCCTGGCCCTAATATTTCTCTGTGAACTTCATTTTTTTTTAAGGTGGTCGAGCGTCCTGAGCCCCGTCCTTAAGGCATGGAAAACGGAGGGGCGCGGTAGCGCAAGTTTGTTTTTACTTTCAAAGTAGGTCGGAAAAGACCTAACGCTTTCCCTAGGGAATGTGGGGGAGGGGCGCGACTGTCCTCATGGCCGGAAATAGAACTTTCCAAAAAAAAAAAAAGGGGGGGCGGGTTTGTGGTGGCTGCGGCGGCGGCGGCGGCGGCGGCGAGGGCGGATCTCGCGAGAACCGCGACGGGCGGGCTTTAGCCAATCGGCGCGCGAGGCCGCCGCTCTCTTTATAGGGAGCCGCGGCGGGGTGAACCTCGGGTTGCGGAGGGTGGGCCCGGGAGGGGTAGCGGTCAGATTCTGTCTAACCCTAACTGAGAAAGGCGTAGGCGCCGCGCTTTTATTTCCCGCACGCTGTTTTTTTCGCTGACTTTCAGCGGGCGGAAAAGCCTCGGCCTGCCGCCGTCCACCGTCCGGTTTGGAGCAAACAAAAAATGTCAGCTGCTGGCTTGCTCGCCCCTCCCGGGACCCTGCGGTGGCTCGCCTCCTTAGCCCCCGCGGCCCGCCTAGAGGCCGCGGTCGGCCCGGGGCTTCTCCGGAAGCACCCATTGCCGTCGCGAAGAGTTGGGCTCTGTCAGCCGCGGGTCGCTTGGGGGCCGAGGGCGAGGCTCTGGCCGCAGGGAGAGAAACGGAGCAGGTCCCCGCGCGCGGTGCGCTTCCCTGAGCTGTGGGACTTGCACCCGGGACTGGGCTCAGACACATGCCGCCTGCCGAGTGCTGCCGGAGGCCCGCAGTCGCCTTTCCCAAGGGAAAGGGTAGGGGCGGGGGGGGGGCTCCTTTTGTGCGCGTCGGCCTCCCTTCGCCGTCAGTGGTGGGCCTGTGGATCGCCATACCTTCGACCAGGGTGCGTGCAGGTTAGCAGAAGAATGCGTGGAGAACATTTATGAAATTGGTGAAGGTGAATGGGCAGTGAGCCAAGCAGCTCTTTTGCGGGGTTTTTGTCCTAATCCCCTGTTTCTGCTTTTGTTGCCCATGTGTACCTCGTGTATTCACTGACCTGCGGCTTTTGTTGGAAGTTTTGCGTTTCCGAGAGTAGATCTCACAGCCAGTCCTCTCCATCGGGTGCGGGATTGTTAAACATTTCATAAGTATTTGTTAACTAGAGCTAGTGTGATTTCAAAACAGTGGAAAGTGTGTTCCTTCATGGTGCTGGCTTGTTAATTTTCTTTGCCTCTGCCTGTGGATGCAAAGTATTGAGTGGCGACGAACGGCAAAGAAGTTTACAGGGAAATCTATTACCACCCCTGCCTCCCATTTGGATCTAGTTTTCATTCAGAAAGGAAAAGAAACTGACGGCCTACCAGGTTAAAGGAAACAACCTACAGGCCCGTCTGCCCACTCATCCTCAAAGCCTAAATCCAAACGCGTATGGATTCATCCCAAAAGAATACCTTCACTTACTTAAGACAGTTATTCAGGAGGTTGTTGCTGGGGGAGACAGTAGCCGGCGGCCTGCATTAAAAAGGCAAATTTCCAGGGTGGGTGATAACTCCCCTCTTATCCTGACCTGACAATGGAAAGAGCCCATCAGGAGGACCCTGTCAGCAAATCTGTAAATGTGTAGATCTGCAGTATCTCAGCCCATTACCTAAAATAAGTCCCTCAATGTTCAACACCATGCTTAGCCCTATTACATGTGAAAAAGCTGGAATTCAGTGTTGCTGGTAATGTTCTCTAAGAAGAAAAAGAATTTTCCCCAGTCCGCATGGTTTGGTGGAAAGCACACAAGTGAGTAGCTAAATGAAGTTCTAGTGCTGATTTTCTACATTCTTGAAGTAACTCAGCTTCACGAAGCTTCCATTTACTCAGAAGGTGATCTTTTAAGATCTCTTGAAGACTGCCGGGGTTCCTTGAACTATAAATAAATGTCTTTTGTACCTGCTCCATCTAGTGGTCCTTTTGCTTCTCCACATTAGCAAAATCTGTGATGGTTATGGGGCCAGAGGCAAGGGTGGCCATTTGCTGGGAGTGTTTTTCTCTCGTTTTTAAAAAGAAAATATTAATTGAATAAATACAATTTAAAAATAAGTCCACAGCTGTTGTTTAGTTCTTATATTTGAAGTCCTCCCTCTGACTAATGTCTTATAAACATTCCAAAAGAAAGCTCTTCTTGGCATTATAAACACTTGATGTATTTATTCTATTTTGGCAAAATGATTCTCTTAAGTAATACAGTTTTGGAGTAAAAAGGGACCATCAAGGTCGTCCAATGAAATAGTTCACAGGGAAAGCTTTTGTGGATAATAATTATGGCAAATGTGACTTATTGCTACAAGACTTCAGTCCCTCCAGCATAAAGAAACTGATGCTTAAATGGGTTCTGATGACTTGCCTAAGTTAATTACTTGCAGAGTTGGGACCAGCAACAAGGCCTCTCAACTTTAAGTTCAATGCTCTGTTTACTATGTGGCATCTTAATGCTGCATTGGTTTGTCTGGGAAGGATGACTGGTATTAACTCCACCATCATTTTCTGGTTTAAAACAAAATAGCATCCTTAATGGTTACTTGCCTGGGAGCTTAGTTTCCACCCCTACCCCCACTCCCTCCACAGCTGCCTTTGATGTGATTTTTGTGCTGGAAAGTCCCATGTGTGCTTCACTATTTTACAAGTACAGTTGATCCTTGTCATTTGTGGTAGTTATGTTCTATAAAGTCATTATAAACACTGAATTAGTGAATACTCAACCATTTCTCTCAGGGGAAATACAGAATTAGGTTTCTGTGAGCCTCTGGTCACAACATCTGCACCAACTGATTAATGCATAATCTTGTTTTATGTGTGTTTCTGTTTAAAGAAATATATGAATGTCTTAATATATGTTCAACATATTGACTAACCATTTTAATACTATATTAATGGATAGTATTTAATATATATCATTGACATATATATTTAATATGCATATATCATTAGCACTGTACTCCTGTTCAACACCACTATAGCTCATGCCTGTATGGAGTTTATCTAGCACATGCATTTCCTCTATGGGTCATAGGACAGCTTTCCTTTTTTTTTAAGTTTTTATTTATTTATTTTGAGAGAGAGACAGAGAGTGAGCAGGAGAGGGGCATAGAGAGGGAGAGAGAGAATCCCAAGCAGGCTCTGCACTATCAGCACAGAGCCCAATGAGGGGCTCAAATTCACAAACCATGAGATCATGACCTGAGCCAAAACCAAGAGTGGAATGCTAATGACTGAGCCACCCAGGCTCCCCCATATCACAGCTTTCTTGCACTTAGGAACACCAGATAGCACTTCAACACTATGCTTGGGGTGTGTTTACAAAAAGCACAAAAGTACCAAAAAAGTGACTAATAGAATACAAAAAGGGCAATTATTTACTGTGTTTTTTGTTTTTTGTTTTTTTTGAAACAATAATGTAAAGTGACCTTGTTTGGCCTCTGCTGGGGACCTTCATAATCAGTTGACTCATATTTTTTACTGCTCTGCAACGTGTGTGAATGACTGTGAAAACAATGCAGGTATTGGTTTTGGGGTTACAAATGTTTGTGAGTTGATAAATTCCAAGTATGAAATCCACAAATATTAAAGATAAGATCTATGTGACACTTGTACCTAAGAGAGACTAGAGGTATCTGTCTATATGACCACTGATGTACTTCGGGCTTTGTTTCATGCCTCTATTATATTCTTTAAACAAGTGATTTACAGAGAGGTATAGTGGGAGAGGGGGAATGTAAATTTTGAAAATAATAGTATTTGCTCCACTTATGTTTTTCAGTTATGTTGAATATCAAATAATAAAGGAGGATGTGAGAATTTTATGCTTATGAAGGAAGCTATAGCTTTAAGACTATCGAGAAACCTAGGTTTTGCTTTGTCTTTAGAATGAGAGGCTTCTTTTCTAAGGTCCTCCATTGGTTATAGTTTTTGACTCTGAAGATGATGTGAATTTTATTTCAGCTTATTGTGGTTCTGTAGCCAAACATTTCATATTAGCCTGGCTCAAGACATGAGAGACCTATATGGCACGGGCATGCATATGTGCACACACACATTCGCCCCAACTCTTGTGAAGTGTGGCGGAAGAGTAGCTTGAAACTAAGATAATGAAATGGCAAAAGGTAGTTGTCATCCCTTCCCCATTCATTCCTTTAAGTTAATAATGTGAGATGGAGTAAAAACACCCAAAATACCCAAGGCCTAGCCCAGGTTTGCAAATTTAAATGTTTGCAGTGGATGTGAAGGGAACAAAGGAGTGAATCACCCCAAGAATAAGAAAATAGAGGCTAGGGAGATGGTGGGGAGAAATGAATGTCCCTTTTAAAGCAGACAGCCGGTTTGTGGGAACGGAAGCCTAAGATTGCCAATATTTTAGGGAAGGACCAAACATTTAGATTTTTATGTGAACACAGAGCTTTAAATGTTGGTAGCTAATCTGAAATAACATTTAAATATTGTGTGGGTGTATAAATAATAGAGGCTGGTTTTTGTTTCTGAGTTTTGGGAAGTAGGTTCTATACCCTTGGAATTTCCCAAGTGGTAGGAGTGACTTTCTTATTCATGGTGGGCCTCTCATAGTTTGTGAGATGACTAATAGTTTATGAGATGACTCAGTATGGGGCTGGTTGTGCCAGAAAGAGTAAACGTGGGCTTATCAAACCAACCTCCTGGGAAGGGGTTGGGGTGGACAGAGACTGATACATGATTTAACCAATCATACTGGTATAATGAAGCCCTAGTAAGAACTCTGGACACACAGAAGCTTGGATGAACTTTCCTGGTTGATAGTAATCTGTCTTGTCACATATCATTATATTGGGAAGATAGTATGTCCCTGAGGACCCAGGAGAGAACAGTGGAAGCTTCACATTTGGGACCTTCCCAGACCTTACTCTATGCATATCTCTTCTTCCTTCCAATCCTGTCCTTTTGCTATAATAAAACTGTAATTATATGTATTGCATTTTCCTGACTTCTGTGAGTCATTCTAGCAAATTATCAAGGAATTAGTAGTAGGAACCCCTAAATTTGTAGCCAGCAGCTTAAAAGGGAGGGTGACCTGGGATCCTTGAACTTGTGACTGGTATCTGGAGTAAGGGCAGTCTTGTGGAGGCCTGTGCCATTAGCCTGTGAATTCTGGTGTGACTTAGGTAGTTGGTGTCAGAAGTCATTGCAGTGGGCCGACTGAGAAGCCTTTTGAGGTAAAATCTGGCTCATTATAACTACTAATTTATTATCTTTGGCCTAGGTAAATTCAACAATAGCGGACACCAGGAATGCTTTCCCTAGAGATGTGGGATTTTGGGCCATCCCATAAGGCCTACCCAGGATAACTGTATTTGAGAAGATGCTATGCTGTTGGCATCTTTTATCGGCCCCTGAGTATAACACTGGAGGCAGAAATTTCAAAATTAAACTTTAAGAATATTCTAAAGTAGTAATACCACTCCTTCCCCATAATATATAGGGTCTAGGACATTTGTTCCTGGGGTTCTGCCTGAGGGAGAAGGCCTATTGTTCGTCAGTGTCCGTTCTGTCAGATCCTGGTGGGGCTGTGAGGAGGCTTCTACCATCACTTGGTAGAATTGAGGCCATTTTATCTCTACCTTTCCTCTATCCTGGTTTAGATCTCCCTCCTAGAAAGTTATCAAAGTGTACAGTGTCTTCATTTGTGTTGCTTCAAATTCTAGTTTCTTCCTGGAGAGAAAAAGGAAAGAGAAAGGAATAGGAATGATGTTATCCTTGTGGTCAAGCATTTTTAGCCTGGGTTCTGACCTAGCTGGAGATCTGGTGTAAATTACCCAACTTCAGACTCCACATCTGTCAAGCGGATATAGTAAGACTTACCTGGAGGGGTGTTAGTTAAGAGAGAAGAGGTAGGTTTTATTTTCTTACTTTGCAAGGAATGATTTTGCAGCACTCTGCTGGGAGTGCTTTGGCAACTCCAGCAGGAAGAGGTTTGATTTGTGTTAGGTATACAGGTAAGAGATGCGTGGATAAGAATGGAGATGCTAATGGTCTGTGCGTTTTTAAATATAATACTAATTATGAACATGATGCACATCTGTAATAGGAAATGTTCTAGATGATGTTTACTATCCTGTATTTTGTCTTGAGGCCTGTAGGTTTTAACTTTGGTGATATTTATGTGTATACCATGGCTGTCTATATAGATATTCCTTGACTTAACAATGGGGTTATGTCCTTGATAAACCCATTGTAAGTTGAATATATCCTGAGTCAAAGTACACCTAACATATTGGACAAGATAGCTTTGCCTCGCCTCCCATTTACATTAGCTTACCCTTGGGCAAAATCTCTAACACAAAGCCCAAGTTATAATAAAGTGTTGAATATCTTATGTAATTTATTGAATATTATACTGAAAGTGAAAAACAGAATGGCCTTCTAGGTACTGAATGGTTGTAAGCATATTGGTTCAACCTCGTGATCGTGTGGCCGACTGAGCCCTGCGGCTCCCTGTTGCTGCCCAGCCTCTGGAGAGAGCATCCCACCACATACTGCTAGCCTGGGAAAAGATCAAGATACGAAATTTCAAGTATGGTTTCTACTGAAAGCGTACATATAGCTTTTGTACCTCCCTAAAATAAAAAAGTTGTAAGTCAAACCACTGTAAGTTGGGGGCTGTCTGTGTTAGAAATGTTAAAATGTATAATTATAGCTACTAAAAGCAATTTTAGGAAAACCCATCAGAAAAAAAAATACACCAGTGAAGACATAAAAATACTGAATTTCTCATATCAATTTTTGAATGAGGATATTGTAGCTACAATGAAAAACATTTTATTTATACATATCATTGGCGGAAAATAGTTATATTCACCTCACAATCACTTTTTAGAGTGCGAGTAGCTTACTTCCTAAAGTGAACCAAATGACTTATTTTCAACCTTGGAAGAAAAACTCAATTAAAGCTGCAATTGAACTGTAATGGCACCAAGGAGTTCAACTTGACCTCACATGCCAGATGATAATCATCTTTTAAGTGTACAAACAAGGAAGCATAGTTATCAAAGAATGAGAAATACATTTGTTCAAAGACCATTTACTGCTTTAACAAGAGGTGAAAGCTTGCCAGAAATGTATAAACACCTAACACTGTGCTATTCATAGGCTTAACATGTTCAAAGACTTGGGGGGCAATTTAAAAATATCTTTGAAGTTGTGAGTATTCATCATCATATCTAATAATGCTTACTTTCTGGAGCCCCTTTCCAAGGAGGGCAAAGCAATTTATCTGACTTATTTTCATGACATCCTTGTGAGATAAGGCAACTACCATTATCTCCCTTTTGCAAATGGAGAAACTGAAACACTGGGAAGTAAAATCACTTGAAGTAGGTCAGTAGTGGCCCAAGAATTTAAGCACACACATTAAAGCTTTTAATTCCCATTTTAGTTTAACAGGAAACTAAACAAGAATTTAAAAAGTAAGAATCTCCTACTTTCTCTTCCTCTTTTCTAGTTAATGGCCAAACAATTTTTCTCCTTGTCAGCCTTGATAAGGAAAACTGTCTAAAATAGGGCTTTTCGCGACAACTAGAATCTTATTACATTGGGATGAATAAAATATTTTCTAAAAGTTTTAAAATGTTTTATTTACTTTTGAGTCAGAGAGAGACAGCATGAGTGGGAATGAGAGAGAGGGAAACACAGAATTTGAAGCAGGCTCTAGGCTCCAGCGCAGAGCCCGATGTGGGGCTTGAACTCACACACTGTGTGATCATGACCTGAGCCAAAGTTGGACGCCCAATTGAACTGAGCCATCCGGGAGCTCCAGAATGATATATTTGCAAGGCTGTGACATTCGTTTAACAATTGCTTACTAAATGCCTACTCTCTAACATGTTGCACTGTTCAGGATGTTAAGATTTCAAAGGTGAAAAACATGCTTCCCATTAAAAAAAATTTTGTTTTTAACATTTTAATTTATTGTTAAGAGACAGAGCATGAGCATGGGAGGGGCAGACACAGAATGTGAAGGAGGCTCCAAGCTCTGAGCGGTCAGCACAGAGCCTGATGCAGGGCTTGAACTCACAAACCACAAGATCATGACCTGAATTGAAGTTGGACGCTTATCCACCTGGCGCCCCAATATGCTCCCCATTTTTAAAGGTCTTCTTGAAGAGAAAGATTATATAAACAGATTAGATATGGCAGTTCAGTGTTATTTAAATTTAAACTTTGCATTTTATCCCCCCAATCTATTTCTTCCTCTGTTTTCCCGTCTCTCTAAGTGCCACTGCCATACACAAAGTTGCTCAAAGCATTAATCTAGGCACAGTCCTAGTCTCGCTTTTCCCTCACCCCACCATATCCTCTGGTCTATTGAAAACGTTCCCTGAAGCCTTTTAGTCTAATTCATCTCCTTTGCTACTGCCCTAATCCAGTTGGCTGCAAAGACCTTCTAACTAGCCTCTCTGCTTCCTGTCCCGTATGCATCACCAAAACATTTCCCACAACGCAATGAGTGTCCTTATTAAAGTGCACATGGAACCAGGTTCCTTCTGTATACAACCATTCAATGGTTTTGCATTACATTCAGAATAAGACCCAAAATTCTTTTTTTTTTTTTTTACTAATAGTTTATTGTCAAATTAGTTTCTACATAACACTCAGTGCTCATCCCCAAAGTGCCCTCCTCCATGCCCATCCCCCCCTCCCCCCCACATCCATCAGTCCTCAGTTTTTGTCAGCATTCAAGAGTCTCTCATGGTTTGCCTCTCTCCCTTTCCCCCACCATTTCCGCCCTTCTTCTCCCCCTTGTTCCTCCGTCAAGTTCCTCCTAATCCTCCTATACGTGCACACATATGATATTTGTCCTTCTCTGCCTGACTTATTTCGCTCAGCATAACACCCTCAAGGTCCATCCATGTTGCTACACATGGCCAGATTTCGTTGTTTCTCATTGCCATGTAGTATTCCATGGTATAGATAAACCACATCTTCTTGATCCATTCATCTGTTGATGGACACTTAGGCTCTTTCCATGTTTTAGCTATTGTGGAGAGTGCTGCTATGAACATTGGGGTACACGTGCTCCTATGCATCAGCATTTCTGTATCCCTTGGGTAAATTCCTAGCAGTGCTATTGCTGAATAAGACCCAAAATTCTTATCAAGGTTTTGCAGGATCTGGTCCCTGCTTTCCTTTCTAACCCCATTTTAACCCCTTCTCTCCTCTTGCATTGTGCTCTAGCCATGTGGGTCTCCTGATTTCAGTCCCTGGGACTTGCTGAGCTCTTTCTCACCTTAGGCCCTCTGCTTAAGTTGCCCTGCCCTGGCACTGGGGGTTCTCAGCCACCTCTTTCTCATCTCAATTTAGATACTACTTCCTTACGAGCCTCTCTGACCTCCTTTTAAGGCCGATTCTCTCTCCTTTTATGACATTATTTGGTTTCCTTCATCCCATGTTTTCCTCATTTGTAACAAATTATTTGCTTATACTCTATCTTCTTCACTAGGCTGTACGGATAGGTACAGGGCCCATGTCATTTACTCACTGATACATCCCTGGTGCATGCGTAATAGTTGCTCAATGATTAGTTGTTGAATAAAGGTTGAGTGCTGTTGGGACAGAGACAGGCCACTTAAATGTGACTTCTGCTTTTTTTCTTTTTTGTGAGGCTTGAACTCACAACCCTGAGATCAAGAGTCACACACTCCACCCACTGAACCAGCTAGGTGCCCCTGTAATTGCTGTTTTACCAGCACAGAAGGAAGCTGCTACGTAGATATCTGCCAAGTAATGCTTTCTTTCCTTCTTTTTTCCAGTCACAAAATTAGTATAACAGTGTTACAAAAAATGTTGAGAAGTAGAAAATAGTCACATTTCAGTAAAATTCTAGTATTATTTGGCGTATTCCAGTCTCTTTCTATATGTATATTTTACATGATTGTATCTGCTATGTACATTTTACCTATTATTTTCACGTTCTGCTTTTTTTCATATGGTAGTAAATCATAGGCATTTTTTTGTGAGACTGCAGCCTTCAGATCCATTAATTAATATTGTTGCTTAATGTTCCATTCAATGGATGTACCAATTCTACATAACACTTTGCCTATTGATGGATATTTAAGTTGCATTCAATTTTATTCTTGCTATTGTGAATAATTATTATGTACAACATTTGCCACATTTTTAGATTATTCTTATACTTAGTTACTAAGAGTGCATGACTGTGGCCCCTGGATGGCTCAGCTGGTTAAACGTCGGACTCTTGATCTCAGCCCAGGTCATGATCTCACAGTTCATGAGATCAAGCCCTGTGTCAGGCTCTGTGCCTGCTTGGGATTCCCTCTCTCTCTCTCTCTCTCTCTCTCTCTCACTGTTCTTCTTCTCCGCTCACACATGCTCTATCTCAAAATAAATAAACTTAAAAAAAATGCATGATTAACATAAGTTATTTGGTTTGAAGGAGAATTGCCCAGATTTATAGAGTGACTTTGGGTAATCTACCTATTTTGCTTTGTCTTCTAAAATGTTCCAAAATAGAATTTTTCTTGATTACTGTATACATCTACTTATATAGAGCATGAGATGTGGCAAGAGCTGCAGGTAACTTGGGTAACTGCAGGTTAAATCATTGAACTTTCCCAGAGTCTTTCTACTAAGATGGAGGACATATTATATATTCCCCGTCTTATCTTTCCTCATTCTCTTTCCTTCCTTGCTTTCACTGCCAATCAGTCTTAACAAAGCAGGAGGTAGAGATGACTGGGAGAATAAGAGGGGGTGAGGAGAGAGAGAGGGAAGGAGGGACTAGGAATGCAGACAGAGAGGGGAGACGTGAGAGAGCATGGTTAAAAATGCTGAGTCTCTTTCTTAGACAGCTTTGTTTGTGGTTCTGTTACAGAGACAAATAAAATCAATACAAACCTGGATATGGATATGGTGGTGCCTCCTGTACATTATACTTTCCTCCTGCATTCGGTTGCAGCCCTGCATTGTGGGTGGAATGGATTGACCCTTGCCTATATCCAGATGATTCTAATCCCACCTTCTTTGCCATCATGAGCAGCTCTGGGATGGTCCAATTGGAACAAGTGCAGGACTTCAGTTTAATGGTTGAGTGAAATTAGAGCCTCTCCTTGGATGGCAATGAAGGAGAAGGAATCAATGTTCTGCAACTAGAATTAGAAGGGAAGCCAGTCTGAGGACGGAGTCAACACGTAAAGCAAGGCAGAATCCAGAGACACACAGAGCAGGAGGGGCAGAGCCCTTGATGCATTCGACCTAAAAGCTTGCTTTACTTCTGGACTTTTCTAAATACATGAACTGATAAATTGCCTTGATTGTTTAAGCCATTTGGGAGTTGAGATTTTTGTTGCTCTCACTCAAAATACCTTAACCAATGCAGAAGGACTGCAATATGATTGCTATCTTGCCAAGTAATCTTATTGTGGCCCTGTCCCAGAAGACGGGTGACAGTGGCTTCTGTCGTAGAATGAAATGTTTTCTCCAGCACAGGAAGTCTGTCTCAGGGATTTCTGGAGCCGCTCTTCTCCCACCTTGTACTCCTAGGCCCTGGACGCAATGATAGGTGGCATTGCCATTTATAAAGACAGGACTTGCAACTTTCAAATACTGTATTTGCAAGTAAATGTTCTTCTATTAGAAATGTTTTGCAATTACCAAGTGCCATGGATGTGGTTTGTGATTATTTATAACACATAATATTAATTTAATTTATATATATTTTATTTTAATTTGTAAATATTTATTTTTGAGAGAGAGAGACAGAGCATGAGCAGGGGCAGGGAGCAGAGAGAGAGGGAGACACAGAATCTGAAGCAGGCTCCAGGCTCTGAGCTGGCTGTCAGCACAGAGCCTGACGCTGGGCTTGAACTCACAGACTGCAAGATCATGAGCTGAGCCGAAGTCAGACGCTTAACCGACTGAGCCACCCAGGTGCCCTGTTAATAAATAAAATTTTATCTTAAAATTGTGTAATATGATTTATAAATATATAAGTAACATGATATAATATCAAATACCGGAGACACAGGGGCTGTAATTCTGAGGCAGAAGCAATCTGGACAAGAGCCCTAGGCTAATCAGGGATATAGGGCTAAAGGCTAGGAACTCGGACCACAGAGTGTGCTTGGAATGCTTATTTATAGTGGTGACAAAAATGTGTGTGTGTGTGTGTGTGTGTGGCACACAGCAGTGAAAACTCTGCCCTTCTCCATCTTTTACTCCCATTCTGCCCTTTCCCCTCTTACTATCTCTCACCTTATTCAGTGGGTTATGACAGAGGGATTCATATGAAGTTGTTAACTGAAGTGAGAATATCTATCTAGTTTATTTTGGTCTTAAAGCTAATGTTTTAAAAGAGTTAATGCATGTTATTAAATGACTGTCCAAGGTTTTACTCCTGTTATGGAGTAAGGCTTCCGTTGGACTTTTTTGCAAAAAGCTGACTCTAGCAGAAACATAGCACCGCTGATGATAATGCTTCTGAGTGGCTGACTTCCACATTACCAGGTCTCTCATTCACTATGAGCCAGAATGGTGTTCCTTAATCAGAAATATTGATTTGACGTGCTCATTGATGTAATTTTCTCTGCTAGTGCGGGATACAGAATTAAAACAGAGTTATAGGGGCACCTGGGTGGCTTAGTCGGTTAAGTGGTGGACTTTGGCTCAGGTCATGATCTCACGGTTCATGAGTTCGAGCCCTGCATCAGGCTCTCTCTGCTGTCAGTGCACAGCCGGCTTCAGATCTTCTGTCTCCCTCTCTCTCTCTGTCTCTCCCCAAGTTGTTCTCTCTTTCTCTCTCTCTCTTTCTCTCAAAAATAAATTTAAAAAAACATTAAAAAAATATAACAGTTATATTGAGAGCAAAGGAGAGGAACAGAGGGGATGGTTTGAATTCACCAGGTCTCTCTTCTTTTCTCCACTCCTGTCTTCATCTTGCCTTTTCCCAGCACTAACTCTGACCTTACTTGGTTGTTTGGTCTTTGTCTCAGAGATTCAGATGCTGATTTTTTAATAGGGCACAAAGACCCGGGTATATTATTCTCAATCCCACACTACTCATTATTTTTTAAAATTTTAAAATGTTTTTATTTATTTTTAAGAGAGAGACAGAGACAGAGTACAAGCAGGAGAGGGGCAGAGAGAGGGAGACACAGAATTCAAAGCAGGCTCCAGGCTCTAAGCTGTCAGCACAGAGCTCAACAAAGGCTTGAACTCACACGCTGTGAGATTATGACTTGAGCCGAAATTAGACGCTCAATCAACGGAGCCACGCAGGCACCCCTCACACTACTTATACCAGTATTTCCCGAAGGTGTACTGCACGATGTTTATTTTTTCTATTTGTCTATTCATGTATTTATTCATCCAATAAACGTTATTGAGCATCTACTATGTGTCAGCGTTATGTTAGGTGCTAGGAATGCCAGGCACTGGGTGATCAAACTGGGGTCCTGGCAGTAAACTAGAGAAGACACATAGTGACAATTAGCAAATATGTAATTACAGAGTGTGAAGGAGATGAGCAGGGTGATGGGCTAAGGTACAATGGGTGGAAGAGGAGGATTTACATAGTGGATGGAGGAGAGAAGTGTGTATGTTTGGATTACACTTTGTAGGTAGATCTATGATAGACATTTTATGAAATGATCATAAGAGAGTGGAAGAGGGAATTGGGCATGATTCCCAGGTTCCTGGCTCGAGCAAATGGGATAAGGATAGATGGGATTTAATAATATGAAGAAAACAAGTTTTTCAGAAAAATCGATTCAGTGTTTTCATGTTGAGTGAGATGTGAAATGTCTTAAGTTTGTATATAGGACCAGGCCTGTTTGTGTGTATTATTCCAATGCAATCATTAATAATGTTCCTTTTTAGTCTCGAAACTCCTGGTTTGTGCAATACATTACAGGTCCATCCTGGGTATTGGTGAGAGTAGTTTTGGTAAATTGGAGAGGTGTGATACTGTTATTTAGAATAAGAAATGCACATTGGTCTTATACCCCATTTCTGGCACAAAACTTTTGGAATTTCCTAAGTGATAAGAGTGATAAAGATGTCTTGATATTCGTGACAAGCCCCTTTTAGGCATAGCCGAATTTACACTGATAAGGTAACTTTTGGAAAGCACCTGAGGATGGGTCTGGTTGCTAGGGGAATCACCACATGGTGATTCCCTTCGCCCTACCATGTGAAGTTAGAGCCTAGGTCACATGCAAGGATTCCTTTATTCTTCTAATCCTCAAACAGTTCTGTGTAGAATATGTGAAAATAATTACCTTATTTAAGCAGTACAAAAATAGTGTACTATAGCTACTATTATCTGAATTTTATATAGGATGGAATTGAGGGTGAGCAAGGTCTGTGATTACTCTGAGAGTAATGCTGTTTTTGTACTTCCAACTTCACTATGCCGCATGTTATTTATTCAACCTTTCTTCTTCTTTCCAGTCTTTCGTGGTTGGGAGAGGGGGTAGTGGAAGAAGGAGATGAGAGAGAGCCATCCTTTCACGGAACTGAAATTTAGAGTATTAGCTTGAGTGTCTGAACTGGGAGTCCTCCCACAATTTGATCTTAGTGCTTATATATTCTCAATTTTTTTAGTTTTGAAGTCATCTCTACACCCAACGTGGAGCTCAGACTCACAACCCCGAGATCAAGAGTTGCATGCTCTACCAACTGAGCCAGCCAGGAAGTCCCAGTGTTTGTGTATTCTTAATTTGAAAACCAACTCTTATATCCCAACAATTATGAGTGCAATAATGGGGAGACTATGGCTTCACATGTGAAATCTGACTAGCCAGAGAAATCAGACCTATGGTCCCTGAGAGTAGAAAGAACACTAAAATGAGAGATGGTATCTGGGCTTAAATCTCAATTTTGCCACGTAGTTTCTCACTGACGTTGGGCATTTCACTTAAACTTGAGCCATAAGAAAATACACTGCTATGCAAATTTAAGTTATACAACTTCTTTCCTTAAGAGAAATATTTTGAGTCATCATTTCATGTTTTGAAAATAAGAATAAAGAAAATTCATCTACACCCATGAAAGTGGCCTGATCCTCATGTTAGAGAGAAATCTTGGGAAAAATATAAATACAAAGAGTAATGTAAGGAAAAGTTTCAATTAGTTAGAATTCAACTAACTAAAACCTTTAATTAATCAGGGTTAGTTTTTAAACTTTCTGATTCTAGGGGTGCCTGGGTGGCTTCGTCAGTTGAGCACGTGACTCTTGATTTCGGCTCAAGTCATAATCTCACGGTCTATGGGATGGAACTTTTTTTTTTAATGTTTTATGTATTTCTAGGTGAGAGAGAGAGAGACAGTGTGAGCAGGGGAGGGTCAGAGAGAGCGGGAGACACAGACTCTGAAACAGGCTCCAGGCTCTGAGCTGGCAGTCAGCACAGAGCCCGACGCGGGGCTCGAACCCACGAACCTCAAGATCATAACCTAAGCGAAAGTCGGACGCTTAACGGACTAAGCCACCCAGGGGCCCCTAGGGGGATGGAACTTTCTATTGGGCTCTGCACGAACAGCAGAGAGCCTGCTTGCGATCTCCCTCCCCCCGCCTCTCCCTCACTTGTGTGAGTGTGCATGCTCTCTCCCAAAATAAATAAAATTTTTTTTTTGATTCTCAACCCAAAAGACATTTCTTGAATTTATCCCATGATTTATTCCACCGTCCATCTATCCACATTACGTTGCACAGGGAAAGTGAGAGGAAGATGGCAGAGGGAAATGTGGGATAGACCGGGCTCTTGAGGGCACTGCTGTGTGGCTATTTTCACTTACTCTGGAATCCCCTGCCCCTGGACTTTGTTACATGAGATTATAAATTTCTTTATTATTTGAGGCTCCTTCAGTTGGGCTTCACTGTTACGTGCATCCAAAATACATTTGTCTGTACTAATTTTACATGAGGTAACCTAATCCTTTACCCTCCTCTAAGATAGGCTTTTACGCATCTTTGATCTCTTCCTGGCTCCAACTAACACCCAAAAGTACAGGGCTTCACAGAAGCAGTACACAGCAGAAAGCAGATAAAAAGCAAAAGTTTGTTCTAGAATCAGAAATTCATCCCCTCACCCCCACCCCCTGCCACTTGCTTCATCTATTCTGTGGAACTCCTGATAATTGACTCTGGTTGCTTGGACTTGGGTATATCTCTGCCTTTTGGTGCCTCTGCTGGTGATTTGAACTTGGCCACATGTTGTCTAAACCAGTACAGCCTCTGCCGATTTTAACCATGTCTTCTCCTACATTCCCAATGCTATTCAGCTCAGCTCCTCTTTTCTTTACTTCATAACTGCATATTTATACATTTCATC
The DNA here is from genome assembly GCF_003009895.1 of Hyaena hyaena. NCBI lineage: Eukaryota > Metazoa > Chordata > Mammalia > Carnivora > Hyaenidae > Hyaena > Hyaena hyaena. Next base: position 622,967 of record NW_024080744.1, on the reverse strand, counting down.
CTAGGAAACCTACCTATTCTTATTCATTCAAGCAAAGCAAGAGATTTTCATTCTGGTGCTTTTCTGAAAACACTAAAATTTTAGTTACAGAAATTTACACGTGAAAGAAAGTGACATATAAATGTAGCAGGGTTGTGTAGTTTACGGAGTCTCATCGTGGATGATGGCAGTGCCGGATTCAAGCCCAAGTCTATTTGTCTCCAAGTCTTTTTGGTTGCTATTCACCATGCTTTTCATTTCTTACTTTCACAACAGGAATAAAATCATACTTAACTTGAAAGGTAAGCCTTATTTAAGTTCTTAAAAAAATTAAACATATACTTATCTTATGTCCTAGCTTTCATACCCCTGGACATTTATCCCAGAGAAAGGAAAACTTATGTTTTTACAAAAACCTATACATTAGTGTGCATAGAAGCTCTATTTCCAACAGCCCTAAAGTGGAAATAACCAATATTCCTTTAGTCCTTTAGTGGGTGAAAGGCTAACCAAGCCAGTTCATCTGTGTGTGGAATGTTACCTAGCAATAAAAAGGAGCAGACTAATGATACAACAACTTGGATAAATGTCACGCATTATGCTGAGTGGAATAAAGCCAGTCACCCAAGGTCAGATACTGTATGATTCTGTTTACATGACATTCACTAAGTGATAGAATTATAGAGGTGGAGAACAGTTCAGTGGTTGCTAGGAATAGGAATGGTGGAGAGAGGGAAGGGTGGATGTATTTATAAAGGGGTAGTTGGAGGGGATCTTTGTGAAATAGTTTTATGTCTTGATTGTATTGTGGGCTACATGAGTCACATTTGATAAAATGACAAAGAACTGTACACATACCTTGTACCAATGTAATTTTCCTGGTTTTGATATTGTGCTATAGCTATGTAAGTTGGTCTCATTAGGGGAAAGTGGGTGAGAGGTGTATGGGACTTCTCTGTGCTATATTTGCAACTTCTTGGAAATCAATAACTATTTCAAAATAAAAAGTTAAAAAAATAGTCTCATTGTCTCTCATCTCCTTCCCTACATCCTCTTCCCCAGTCCAGCCTGTCACTCAGCCAGAGACCAAGCAATATTAGGGTAGGGTCTCAGGACCAGCCACCTCAAAATGTACCCCAGTGGCATATTGATTATTTTGAGTTGAATCTACTTGGGGAAGGGTCGATGCAGGGACACTCAGACCTTCTCTGTCCCCCTGAAAGCAGGAAATAAATCTCCCATGTGAAAAATACCCTCCGTGTATTGAGAAGTAAAAAGATACCCTTATCATCAGAGTTAGCAACTTTAAAGCTGAGAAAGCTGTAGAAACAAACCTCACTACTTTATAAAAAATCTATTTCCTCAGCCTAAATTCTGCTTAGAATTTCTTACTACTTAACACTCCCAAACATCTGTTTTCTTTATTCTGTTAACTCCTCACAAATTTATTGTCTCTTCATCTATGGTATATAAAAGCTGCTTGCCCTGGTCATTTCTTTGGGTCTCAATTTCACTATGGGACCTCCATGCATATGTAATAAAACTGTGTTCTTTTCCTCCTGTTCATCTGTCTCAAGTCAATTCCTAAACTAGTTAGAAGAACCTGGGAAGAAGAAATCTCTCCCTCTTCTACATTAGGCTCTGTCCTTTCCCTTCCCCCTAAATCTAACCAGTCTGAAAGTCCTGTCTGTCCATTCTGTCGTTCATGTCCTGACATTGATGTCACTCTTGAGCATTCATCTCTCTGTCTCTGCCTCGAGTCACACCCTGTAGCCTACCCTTCTGCAATATCTCCCTGGCTGACTTCCTATCCACCACCTATCTTTTCTAATGCCGGTGACTTCTTTAAAATATGAATCAGATCCTTTTAGTTCCCTGCTCAAGAATAGTTAGTTGGTGGCTCCCTGATGCCCACAGCTTCCAATCAACTCAGCTTGGTAAACAGGAGCCTTCAGTTCCTGATCGCTCCTCCTCTTAGGAGCAATAAATCAGCATGTCCTGGAGTCTTGTCTTGTCCACATTTTTGGTAGATTAGTAGATAGCTGGTTTAGCAAGTCAGAGTGCACCAGAAAGACAAGCCGATACCAGTCCACGGGCTTCAAAGGTTCTCTCATTCTATCAAGGCTACTGCCCTGACCAGGGGACATCCATGGTGCATTGATGTTTCCTGTCCCCCAGAGTATTATCTCTACTGGGATGTTAGCCCTGGGGCATGTGGACCATCTATGTAGGGCCTGAGCTGTGGGATAATGAGAGTTCACGGGACTTCTCTGCTTGTAAGCTGTTCTCCTCTAACCTTTATTTTATATCTTCCCTGCATATATGACACTTAGGTGTCTATGCCTGGAATTACTCTGCGTGATGCTCTTTCACTGGACTCACCGGCTGATGTCCGCTGAGCATGTGGCATCCAACAGTGACCAGTAATTCTCAGGAAGGGTACCCTCTGCTGGTTCATGTGCTGTTTGGCTATCATCTACACTTCCCTGATTCCTGCTAACAGAAGCAGCCCTGTTAGCTTTCATTTTTACCCAGTGCTCCTTCATTCCTTTGTCAGGGAACTTCTAACATTGTTTTATAAACCCAGCAGTGAGGCTGCTTTCTTCTCATCTCAACCTAGACTATCAGACTCTTTGAAGGATGAGATGGTTTCATTTTTAGCTTTGTATTTCTGATGCCTGTGAGAGCCTTGCACATGGCTGGTGTACAGTACCCGTTTGTTAAATGAGCAAATGACTTGTGACGTGTGTGAGGGCCCTTTAAATGGGAAACGCTACACCAATGTTAGTGATGATGAAAACACCTTAATGAAGCTAGCAAAATAAGCCATATGAACCAGAACCGTTGACATAGCAAAATCAGTTTACCAATATCGCAGGCACACCGACGCAGACACACGTACACACACATACACATACACACCATACATGGTGCATAGTGTGCAATCAGTTTTCATGCTGGAACTAACACACTGCAAGATTGGGATCTCTGTCCTTTCTCTTCATAGAAGGGACTTACGCCACACCATCCATACATCACGCTTCACATCCACTTCTCTCGACTGTGAGATACCGGACACAGGATGTGGTGTGGAGCTTGGCTGCTGACAGAGTTAAATAAATACTCTTTAAAGGGGAAAATACTTTTTTATGTGCAAACCCCACTGAATTTCGGCCACCAAATCATGTCCTCTGGCTCAACACCAGCCATCAGAATAAGGACAGGTCATTCTTCACATTGATAGATCTGGAGTCACAGAACTCTCTCCCCTTACTAGTAGGCGAGTTTTAATGGGCTAGATTGTCTGACTCAGATGCATTGCTTTTATAGTAGCTTTTTGCCCTAAAGGGACTTTCTCTAAATTTGAACTTAAGTATGTACCATTAGAAGCCTAAAGAAGGCTAAGTGTTAACTACCCTATTTTTCTAAAGAACATTTATGTATAGCTAAATGTAAAGTCAAAAACTGACTTTGACTTATGCATTTTTAGTGCCATTATGAAAAAACAAAGAAAATAAACTTTATCTTAAATTTTGAAATGATGTTGAGAAACAATGAAATCTGGCCATGTGTAGCAACATGGATGGACCCTGAGGGTGTTATGCTGAGCAAAATAAGTCAGGCAGAGAAGGACAAATATCATATGTTTGCACGTATAGGAGGATTAGGAGGAACTTAACTGAGGATCAAGGGGGAGAAGAAGGGTGGAAATGGTGGGGGAAAGGGAGATAGGCAAACCATGAGAGACTCTTGAATGCTGACAAAAACTGAGGACTGACGGATGTGGGGGGGAGGGGGGGATGGGCATGGAGGAGGGCACTTGTGGGGATGAGCACTGGGTGTTACGTGGAAACTAATTTGACAATAAACTATTTGTAAAAAAAAAAAGTTTTGAAACGATGTTAAGACTAAAAAGGTAATTTACTTATATTTCATCTTTAGTATCTAAAATTGTGTACCACATGGAGACTGAAAAAACGATGATTCACTTTTAGTTTTTAATCCAAAGTGAGAATAATTACACAGAGCAATTTTTCTAATGTTAGGGAAGAAATTTTTCTGGTTTGCTATATTTTCTTTTTTTTTTTTTTTAGTTTTCACATTACTTTATGAACACTAAAGAGCTGTACAAGTGAGGAGAAACTATTTTCATAAAGCCATTTTTTTCCCATTTGAAATTTATGATCTGTCAAAACCTTAGTAAGGTTGAAAAGTTTTGGCTTAGCCATTTTATTTTTTCTCAACAGTAGATGGCAATATCTGTTCACCTGTAGCAAAAACCTCAATCACAGTAATGACCAAAGACTTACAGATTTTTCCCCCCTCCACCCTGTAAAGTGGAATCAGTCTATTTAAAATTGTAAAATTGAAGACAGAAGCAGTTTGCGTTTCAGTACAATCTTTTAAAATTTTGGTTGAAGGGGCACAAAAGTATATGAGTAGATGAAAACTATGCCTTCTTTCACTCCAGGATAGAGAGGCTGGCGGATCTAGGAAAGGCTGCTGGATCCGGTGAACAAAGACAGCCTAGGAGTAGACAGTCTGGGGCAAGAACAAGAGGTTAAGCTAACAATTTTTGGCTAGTTCTGTTAAAATTTATGCTCAGATCTTGTTACATACCCATAGAGATTGTTTGCTTATTTTTTTAAAAATTCCAATGTGTGGTTTTTTGCCGAGAAAAATTTAAGCTTCGCACTTTTTTATTTTTGAGAAATAAAACAAGAAATAAAGAAATAAAACAATGCCAGTTTTGTACCCAATGCCTACGTTTATGCTTTCCTTCTCAAGGAGTAAGCGGAGGCAGCAAGACCAGGATTTGGGAGAGGTTTCCTTCATGGGACCCTCCTTCCGATCGCCTCAGCTGAGGCAGTTGCACATCTTTATAAAGTGGATTTCTAACATGCGTTTGAAGATATGGCTCCACAGTTTCAAAAATTTCAAAAAATTACAGTTAATGGCCTAAGAAATAGCTGCGCTACAGGTTATACAGCTTTACTTCTGTGAAAGAACAATAAACAAACCGTTTTTTTTTTAAAGGAGCAATATGTAGTTGTGTCCTCCTTAACATCTAACATCATCTATGCCTTTGAAAACTCTAAGTGTGGTATTGTGTGCTATGATGAAAGAAAGATATTGACATACCCTAGCTTTTACGATAGGAATTTCCATAAAGAGTGTTATCTTCATTAGAATCTATAATATGGAACATTTGGTACTCATTGGATTGCTTACTGGCTATAATTTTCTGTAACTATAACTTCTCTAGAACTTTCTGCTCTATATTTTATTTTTTTAAGTTTATTTATTTATTTTGAGAGAGCGTGCGAGTGCAGAAGTCACAGAGAGAGAGGTGGCGGCGGGGGGGGGGGGGGCGGAGAGAGAATCCCAAGCAGGCTCCTCACTGTCAGCAGGGAGACTGATCAGGGCTCGAATCCACAAACCGTGAGATCGTGACCTAAGCTAAAGTTGGACGGTTAGCCTGACTGAGCCACCTAGGCACCTCTCTGTTCTGTATTTTAAAATCAGTCATCTTTTTGCCAAAATAGTTTCATTGATTGTACACCTGACATTGTATGTTAATTATACTGGAATTTAAAAAAACCCAGTCTCATTGGTAGTTTGCTCTTTGGAGGACTGTGGATAGGAAAACAGCTGTTTTAAACACAACAGCTGGGAAGCATGACAAGAGGCTGCTATCCAGCGGCAAGCCATATGCAAAGTACAAAGAAAAAGAAAAAGTGGGGCATACCTGATGGTATCAAATAGGTCTTGCTTCCTTGAGATCGCACTGATCAAGACTTCACACGTTTTTATGGACCGCAATAACATTGGGCCAATTTTCATTGAAAAATGACTGTTTCCTTGTTTTTACAGTGATGATCATCCTCCTGGAATAAAAATATCCAATTGTAGTATATGAAAGGATTATACTCCTTTTGGATTCTTTTTAAAAAGAAGTTCACTTTAAGTAGTTAGATTTTAAAAAATAAATGTTTTGAGGAGCCAAGGAGGAATGAGATATAATCTATTTCTAGGTCTGTCTGTGTTGGTGACTGTTGATGTCAGTAGAAAATTCCTTAGGATTCTGGAGATTTTCACTGATACTTGAATTCCTATTAAAGAACAGGTCCAATGGCAGTCTGTCTGTCTCATTATTTAAGAAGTCTATGGCATGTGTGGTTAACTGAACACAGTTACTGCATAAATAAAGTGACCACATTCCATGAAGTTTTGATGGGTTTATGGTTAAATGAAGGAAATTATCTTGGCTATTTCATGGTGGATCTTTTCCATAGAGTACGGCTGTGTTTCTCTCATTATTTCCTGTGAAGTGATGGGTTTCACAGTAGAAGCTTAACTATTTTTAGGATCACTGGACATCTGGCCAGTTTTACTATTTATAACAAGTCTTCCTTAGGCAAAGAACCAAATCTCATCATTTCTTTTATCATATTAATATATCTGTAAACCAATGCATTATAAGATCTATTATATTTAGCTAAGGAATATCTACAGTGTGTATGTGCATCTATGTATATTTCATCACAGGAAGCAGCTTGAATTTCTTTATAACCCAAGGAACTCTCATTTATCTTGTTTCCCAACAGCCTTTCACTGTTCACCTGGTTTTATGGCCCCTACTATGTACAAAGAAAAGTGTGAACCTAAGAACAGGCCTTATGATTGTGAGCTCCCCCACATCAGAATACATTAAAGGTTCAACTTAATATTATGCATCTGCGGGCAGCTTTGAACAAATAGAGTGTGATGGTTCTGAGTGTGAACTGGTAAAGCCTGCTAATTTCTCTTCCTTTCCATTCACTCTTATCTCAAATTCTCCGAGGTGGAACTTTTATCTGCATGTTTCCAAGAAGGAGTTCAATTAATAACAGAGAAGAATTAAGGCTGATATGATCATTTCGTGTCTTAATTTAACTCTTTTAAATAGACTGCCGGGAAGGAAATACCATTTTCATGGTTTTTTTCCTAATGTCAGTTTTTTTTTGAGTCCTATTACAGATTAATATTTCCTCTCAGTAACTTATCCTAGATAATATGGTATCTGATCACTTACCCGCATAGCATATACCAAATTTAACTTTAAATAAATAATATTTAAAATGTAATCAGTACAGGGCCTGCTTAAGCATGGGTGCTACTTCCTAGTCAGAACAACAACAAACAGCAGACTCCTGTTAAAGCGTCCCCATTTGATGCTCCTATGTATCATCCCCCCCAGGCTTTCCCTTTAACCCCACCTGTGTTACCCTTTTCCTGTCAGCCAGGGTTTAACGCTCTGGTGTCTGCCTTAGCTTCCTCCCATTATTGGAGAGCCAGGGTGAAGGAGAGCCAGTGCAACCAACATATAGCCAGGCCACTCCATTTTGAGACTTCCCTGGCCCCCACCCCCACCCCCACAATGTCTGAAGGCTTTTGGAGGAGGCTTTGTCCCAAACCAAGGTCCTTAGATTCTGCTTTTCTGTTTCTGGAAGTCTCTACTGTGTGTTTATCTTACTGTCTGTGTTTATTGCCTGCCTTTGCATGTGTCTTCTTCCTGGACATCACTCCAATTCCTTCACTGCCCCAAGTCCTGAAACTCAGGATTCCATGGGAGATCCTACGAAAGGGTTGGGGCCATGAAGCTGTGTAAATAGAGCTTCTGTTCTCAAAAGCTCTTGGCCATTCCTGCCACTGGGCAGCTGCTCTCTTCTGGACTGGGAGGAAGAATCAGGGCTCCCTTTCTTCTTCCTTCAAAGTCTTGCCTTTTACTCAGACTAGCATGTGTCCCTAAAACCCACAAAGCCAGGCTCTCTTCTTCCACAGAACAGTTTTGCTCCCTTTGTCTTATTCCTGCCTCACTGAAGCTGTGCCCCAAGGACTCTACAATTCAAAGGGCATATCAGGATTCTGTATCTCACGAAACGGACTGTTCTGTAAGATGAATTCTGCTACTAGCTATTTGTTTTATTTTTTAAATGTTTTATTTTTATTTATTTCTGAAAGAGAGACAGAGAGAGAGAGAGACAGCGTGAGCAGGGGAGGGTCAGAGAGAGAGGGAGATACAGAATCTGAAACTGGCTCCAGGCTCTGAGCTAGCTGTCAGCAAAGAGCCCGACGCAGGGCTCGAGCCCACGAACTGTGAGATCATGACCTGAGCCGAAGTCTGACGCTTAACTGACTGAGCCACCCAGGTACCCCTGCTACCAGCTATTAAAGTAACATTTATTTAATGTACTATGCTAAATATTAACAGTTACTGGATTAATTAGTATCTCTCTGGAAATATTTGCTTGTTCACAGGGATTTGCCTGAGGAATGAGGTGACTTCTCAAATAGGGTTTCTGGACTACTTGTGGGCCTTTTTTGGTGAATGTGTCTGACTAGGAGAACCAGGCTTCACAATGAAAATGGAGTTAAGTCGGTGCCTATGCTAAACTGTTTATGTGCATTATTTTGCTTAATGAACAATTTTATGAGGAATCTATTGTGGGATAGGACACTGTTGCCTGTGAAGTAACTCACCCAAGGTCACATAGGCTATGGATTGAATCTAGATGGGTCTTACTCCAAAATCCTGTGCCTTTCACTACTAGGCACAGTGGGACTTTTATCCATAGACCAGTTCATTACATTCAAGGGCAGAAGTCCACTGACTTCATCGCGTTACTTTTTCCCTAATCAGTAAATAATGCATTGTTTAAACACACACTCTTTCTTTATATGTGAACAAGAATCAATTTGTTGTGGGATATGCTGGTTGTGTGACAAATTTAAACCAATGATAAGGTTTTGAGATAGTGCAATATTGTCTAAAAATTAACTTCAGTTCCTTTATAAATATGTATTGTGTATAATATACAATATAATATAAAATCTATTTTCCCCTTTTCTTACTGCACCTGTCTCAGTATCAAGTATTTGAGAACTTTTTGTTTGTTAAACTACGGTATTGTGATACACTTTATGTTAAAGTTAAATATGAGAAAGGAATTAATACTTGTAATTGAAATATAATGGCCTTTACCATGGTAAAAAAAAAGACGTTTTCATGAATACAATTACAGAATCACTTCATGGTGTAAAAAAAGATGATTTTCTAATAATTCGTAAAGGAAAAATGTCCAGGGGCACCTGAGTGGTTCAGTTGGTTAAGCAGCTGACTCTTGATCTTGGCTCAGGTCATGATCTCACGGTTTTGTGAGTTTGAGCCTCACATGAGGTTCTGTGCTGAGAGTACGGAGCCTGCTTAGGGTACTCTCTTTCCTCTCTCTGCCCCTCCCCAATTCAAGCTGTCTCTTAAAATAAATAAACATTAAGAAAAAGAAAAAATGTCCAGCTAAAATGTAGTTAAAAATTTTCCAGTAGGTAGTACATTAACACTGTTCAAAAATCCTAAGTTATGAAAAGGTAAATTGTGAAAATTTCCCTTCCCATGTATTTCCTGAAACCCACGCCCCTTTTTTCCAAGTCACCATTATTATACATCTATTTTTATGTATTTGAATATATATTTCTATTTCCCCCTTATACACAAATGTTAGCATATTTAAACACTCTCATGTTCTTTGCTTTCTTAATATCAGTACATAAAGAATTTTTCCTTTTCTTTTCAGCTGAATGATATTTTTATATGGATGTACCATACTTTATTTAATCAGTCTCCAACTGAAGGATATTTAGCATTTTTTCAATCTTTTACTATTTTAAACAGTGCCTCATCAGTGAACTTTGTGTCATTTTGCATGTATGGGAGTATATCTGTAGGAATGAAATTGTTGAATCAAAGAACACACGCATGTATACTTTTAATTTTTTTAATATTGATTTTTGAGAGAGAGAGAGAGAATGAGTTGGGAGAGGCAGGAAGAGATAGAGATACAGAATTCGAAGCAGGCTCCAGGCTCTGAGCTGTCAGCACAGAGCCCAACGGGGGGGCTCGAACTCATGAGCTATGAGATCATGACCTGAGCCAAACTCAGACACTTAAGGACTGAGCCACCCAAACACTCCTATAATTTTAATAACTATTATGCAATTACTCATGATAGAAATGTAACTAACTTATAACATACAAGCAATATAATAATACTCAACCAATGTATAAGAGTTTCTACTTCCTACAGCCATATTAACAAGGTGCTGTCAAACTTTGGGTTTTGCCAAGCTGGTAAGTGAGAATGGTATCTTAGATGCATATTATTTTACATTTCTCCTATTACAAATGAGGCTAAGCTTCTTTTCATGTATTAAAGGCCAACTTGTATTTCCTCCTCTGTGACTCATTTGTTCATATCTTTTGTCCTTACCCGGAGGAGTCTGGGTCCTCCTCCCAGTCTAGAAAAGAGCCGGTGGCAGGAATGGCCAAGGGCTTCTGAGAACAGAAATACTTGAAATTCAATTGTAAGTGAAGTTTTTTTCTATCCAAGTATTTTTTTTTTTCTTAGCAATTGCTATTTTGACTATTTGTCTGTCATGTATGTATTGCAAACATTTTCCCCAACCCAGTTCCTCAGAGGGAACCACTACTAATAATTTGGGATTCGAATAAACACATACACTAGGTTGGTATTGTTAAAATTTTTTTTTCAGAATTGCCCTCTCCTATCCAGGAATAAGGTCTGCTTCAGGTTTTTCTAACCTCATTTATTGTTTTTTAAATAATATTTATTTATTTACTTTGAGAGAGAGAGAGTGCGCTGTCAGCATAGAACCCTATGTGGGGCTTGATCCCACAAACCGTAGATCATGACCTGAGCCAAAATTGAGTCCAATGCTCAACCGACTGAGCCACCCGGATGCTCCTGTTTTTGTTTGTTTTATTATTGTGCTTACAGCAGTCTTGAACATTTCTTCTATCTTAATTTCTAGATATTCTGTGGATTTTGTTGTCACTATTTTTATTTGGCCCAGAAATATCCTCTCATCTTTCTCCAGTTCAATGCCTTAATGTTCTGGCATGTAGGTCTGTCACTTTGTAACTGTTCTGAACGTTTTAGGGGAGGAGTATCTGGATGCTCCACATGGCCATTGGTCGTTGAGGAAGAGCAAGAGAAAGGCCAGTGTGGCTCTTATTAAAGTTAAAGAACTTCATTTCCTTTAGCATCTGTGATTAGGAAGGAAAGGTTCTAATTCTAAAAGTATCATTCCGGGGGCACCTGGGTGGCTCAGTCGGTTGGGCATCTGACTTTAGCTCAGGTCTTGATCTCACGACTCATGGATTCAACCCCCCCGATAGGCTCTGTGCTGACAGCTCAGAGCCTGGAGCCTGCTTTGGATTCTGTGCCTCCTTCTCTCTGACCCTCCCTCACTTATGCTCTGTCTCTCTCTCTCTCTCAAAAATAAATAAACATTAAAAAATTTTTTTTAAGTATCAATCTTTAATATGAAAGGACTAGATGCCTAAAAGGAAAACACAGTACAAGTATTCCAGTTTACTTCAAGTGAGTTAAAACATAGACAGTAAGTAGGCTTGAAAGTTTTTCCTTGGATTAATATAGACTGTAAAATGGAATTATTTTTGTGAAATCAAGATTTTTTCCAATGGTCACATTTCTAAAAAGTCTACCTCTTATAGAAAGAAACCAGCTGTTTTAAAGAGTAAAAACCTATATTAAGTTGGTTCTGTGCACTGGGACATACTCCATTCTCAGAACTGGTAAAACACTCATGACATTAAGACTTTTCATTGGTCAGATGATCACAGTTAAGGCAAGTTCTTATTCTGCAAGAATTCCAATGCCTTAAAAACAAATAACAACAGCAGCACACCTTGGGGGAAACATCTCAACGTGTTTGGAAATGGCAAATTTTTATGCTTGTCAATACCTATCACCCTACTTTATCAATTCATAATATACATCATTTATGTTTATAAAAGCAGTTATGAGTTTTTAAGAATTATGACATACCCTTTAGTTTATGTTAAATAGTAGTTTCCAAAAAAGTTTTATTTATAATTTAAAAAAAACACCTGTGATAGCATGAATTCTGAATAAGTTACCCTTTTAAAAATTTTTTAATGTTTATTCATTTTTGAGAGACAGAGTGAAAGTCATTGAGGGGCAGAGAGAGAGGGAGACACAGAATCTGAAGCAAGCTCCAGGTTCTGAGCTGTCAACACAGAGCCCAATGCAGGGCTTGAACCCATGACACAGGATCATGACCTGAGCCAAAGTCGGACATCCAACCACTGATTCACCCACATGCCTCATATGTTGCCCTTTTATCCTTGCCTTTTCCTTCTTCTTTTGAAATTCTTCATTTGGGGTATTGCCATCAACTTCAGCTTTTCACATGGTCTGTTGGGCGTGCCCCTTTGCTCACTATGTTGAGAACATGTTTTTCTGCAAGCAAATGATCATGTGGCAAGGATGCAGCTTCTGGGTGTCAGAACATGGTAGCTGGTTTAGTGATTTATCTGATGGGAAATTTTCTCTGGAGGAGTAATGTTGATGATGTCCCTCTAATGCAGCTACCTCTGCTTCATTGAACACAACTAAACCAGCTTTGAAAGCAAATGGGAGACAATGTGGTAAACCACAGGCAGAAAGACAGAGCTCTTGAGTATTCCTGACCAAGTAAAGGCCTGACAAAGAAGAATATGTGTTGACAGCATTTCTTAGGACATGCTTCAAGGATCACATTAAAACATTTCCACAGGGTACAGGCTTCAATCAGCAGAAGGTGTTCTTATATCACAAGTACGAGTTTTCCACTGACCCCAGCATAGCAGCCAATATAGGGGTTGCTGGAGTAATTAAACAGATTTCATTAAGTGTCAGCAAAAGCTCCTGGCCGGCTATTAGAAAAACTTTTATGCGTTAATACAGTCAGGTCCTTCCAAAAACATCCAGGCTAATCTAATTGAATTGGGTATTGCAGTAAGGAAACATTTATTAAAAGGGAAGATTTGTTCTTCTGCCTTATGTGACAATGTTTTAACAGATTCTTCTTCTTTCTTCAATGTGTAAAATATATAAGTGGGATAAATTCTTCCCAAGGACACTTTTCAGACAGATGTATATACTCTCTTCTAGAAGTTTTACTGACCTTTGGATTCATATTTACCTAATGTTAATTATCTACTAAGTTAGGCATTGAATTCTAACAAACTCTAGCATAGCTGTTGTTCTCTCAATTTTGTAATTGAGGAAAGGGGGACTCAGAGAGGTTAAACAATTTATCCCAGATTACACAGCCAGTAAATGGGAATAAATCCAGGTTGAATCGTACAAGCTAATTATATTCTCTTCTTACATTTTTATATGATTTTAAAGAGCATTTGGTATTATGTTGAGTGTGTATCATGCTCATCTCATTACTGAAACCAAATTCTATTTGATGTGAACAATCTTTATGCTAATCCCACTTACTGGGAATTTGTGGAATAATAAAACTATCCCCCTATTCCCCCCCCCCCCCCCGGTTAATCTACTGTATATTTTCCCATTGACTTTACCAATGTGGAAGGAATGGGAACAATTTGAATATGAAGCATTTTTGCAAAGACAACAAGCTGGGATATTTGCATTGGGACCATTAGCTTACAGTACTTTTCATAGATAAAGCTCTTATTTTCCTTTCAGAACTAATAGGGTGCTGGAGAGAAGCATGATAGAAGAGATAGCATGACAGACAAGAGCCTATAAACAATTTGGTTTCTCTTAGAGATGCTTTGGGTTGTTTGATAGTATCTCCTTGATATTTCAGTCTTGAGAATTTACTGAACTCAGAATATTAAAAGGAGACTGTCTATTCCCCTCACCTTAAGCTATCCTCAAGTCAATAACATTGAGCAGGCAAATAATTATCTTTAAAACTACAGAGAAATAAGTCCCCCAATTTCCCTGGTAATCTATGCATTCTGGTGTCAGGTATTTATTTATTTACATTTATTTATTTATTTATTTATTTATTTATTTATTTATAGCTAGTTATTTTTTCTATTCTATATTATTCATTTTATTAGTTCACTATAAACACAAATAGCAGTATCACCTTACTAGATAAAATACCTGTAAAAGTCCAGTGACTGAACTATTGAAAGGACATACAGATATCTGTAAGTAAATAGAGGTTATGGAAGATGCAAGAAAGTTGTGTCAAATGTCTGTTCCTGAAAGTTGTTAAAAACTATTCAAAAGACTTACATTTCTTTGCTTAGCTAGTTAGTTTTTTTAAAATAGTGTCTAGAACAGTATCTAGTATGTGATAGGTGCTTAAGTACTTAGTGAATGGAAGACCAGAACCTGAATCCATTTGTAATCCTCAGAGGAGATAGAATGACAAGAAGCCTCCTTGTAAAAGTGAGATAAATTGAGACTAAGGGAAAATTGGATAAAAATCAGCATAAAGTGGTGAAAAATGCTCTTCATCTGTACTGGCTTTGCTGTCAGCATGCAGCCTGCTTTGGGTCCTCTGTCTGCATCACCCACCCCTCCATTCTCACTCCTTCTCTCTCAAAAATAAATACACATTTAAAAACAAACAGGGGCACCTGGGTGGCTCAGTCACTTAATTAAGTGTCCAACTTTGGCTTGGGTCATGATCTTACTGGTTCATGAGTTTGAGCCCTGCGTCAGGCTCTGTGCTGACAGCTCAGAACCTGGAGCCTGCTTCAGATTCTGTCTCTGTCTGTCTCTACTCCATCCCTGCTTGTGCTCTGTTTCTCTCCCTCAAAAATAAAGAAACCTGAAAAAATAAACAAACAAGCCCCCCCAAATTTTAAAACAAAATTCTTTCAAAAATGGAAGAAAAGAAATTTTAGTAGTTTTGTGATTCAAATAAAAATCACAATTAAGTAGACATGTAGGTGAGTAACAACAATGGCATGAGAAACAGTAATACAAAAATACTCCAGAACACTATTATAACATCCATATCATTTTTAAACTTGATGAAAGAAAATGCCATATCGGAATCTTATGTCTCAAACCTGAGCTTTGTCCATGGCTGTATAATGAAGACTTTGAAAAGTGATCTATATCATAATGTACTGCACAATTCAAAGACTAATCCCTAAGAAGCACATGTGTGGTATAGAAAAAAGCAGCAGAACAGAAGATTTGAAAACAGAACTGACACTGAAACTAACGGATGAAAGGAGACAAGAACTTAGTCTGAAACTAACCATGTGACTGGCCTGTTAGATTTTATTGATTGATTGATTGATTGATTTCCATGTACCAGTCATTTTATTGGGTGTTACTTCTTAATTAGGACATGAAAGGGCTCAAGGGTGCCCAGCAAAGGCTATGGTAAGGGATGTAGAATTTGCCTCCACACTGGGCCCTCCTCAGTGGTACTTGTATATAGCTGCTTGTGTTTGAGTCCCGTGTTAAGAATGACAGTGGCTGAAAAGTACATAAACTGCCAGCACCGTAGAAATCCTAGAGATGCCCCAATTCTTCACATTCACATACTTGCCCTAATACAGTAGTAACCTCTTTGAAATGCTCCAGCAGTGACGTTAGGGGTGAAATCCCTCATCGATAAACAGCTGGGCCACTCACCTCATTTAACATCCATGTACATTTTCAGCTTCACTGGTATGGGTGATGCCATCTTGGATTCTGGGTGTCCGGCCAAATAAACTATTAAAAAGTCAACATTCTACAGAGGATTTTAATAGGAACTGGAGTTTCATAATACAACATATATTCAAAGTGTCTAGAATACCATCCAGAGTTACTCAACATACAGAGGAGCAGGAAGCTATGACCAGCTCTCAAAACACAATCAACAGATGCCAGCCCTGAGATGATCCAGATGTTGAAATCACTAGGCTTTACAACAACTATTATAATCACCCTCCACGAAGTGGAATTGAATACATTTGAAATGAAGGAAAGATAGTAATTTTGAGGAGAAGAATAGAAATTATAAACAAAAGAGCCCAAAAGAGATTTTAGAACTGAAAAACACAGTGTGTGAAGTAAAAGTGAGCCTACTGGATGGCAGAATTTAAAGACTGATGAAGATAAATCATCCAAAATAAAGAACTGAAGAGAAAATGTTTTTAAAAAGTGAACAGATCATCAGGTACCTATGGGATAATGTTTTAAGATATAACATATGTGTCATTGCAGTTCCCCAGAGAAAAAGAGATTGGTTCAGAAAAAATATTTGAAGAAATAATTGCTGAAAACTTTCCAATATGGTGAAACATATAAGGTTACAAAATAAACTCGAAGAAAACCACACCAGACAGATTATAATCAAACTGCTGAAAACCAGAGGTAAAGAAAAAAAAGTCTTGAAAGCAGCCAGAGAAAAATAACACGTTACACAGAGCTTAGAAGACAGCAGAACAACATCTTTAAACTGCTTAAAGAAAAGATCTGAGAATTAACTGAGACGTTTACATGTAGTGAAGATCTCCTTCAGGAATGACATAAAGATATCCCTAGAGTAAGAAAACTCACACAATTCATTGCTGGCAGACCGTCTTGAAAAGAAATGATAAAGGGAGTTTTCAAGCTAATGGGAAATGATTCAAGAGGGAAAGATGGAAAGGCAGGAATGAAGGAGGAACAAACACACGTTTGGATACATGTAGCAGAATATGTTTTCCTTGGAAGTTATTTCAAAGCTATATGACTGTTAACAGCACAAATGTAAGTGGTGGGGGTTCCAATGTATGTAGATGTAGGAATACAAGCAGCAACTGCAACGTGAAAGGGAGAAGGGTAAAGTGAGACTTAGGAAATTGTAAGGCTTCTTCTCCATTTTCCTGGGAGGGCGCATCTTAGCTCTACATAGATGGCTAAAAGTTCTGTGGGGGTATTGTGCCCCCACAGGGGCTGTACACAAAGAGTGAATTTTACTGTATGTAAATTGCAGAAACCTTGATGGAAAAGGAGGAGAGGGGAAAATGAAAGGTTTACATCTGTATTTACCCTTTTAGTTAGTTTTGAATTTCACATCATGTAAATATATTACCTAAGGTAAAATTAAAACAAGAAGAAATAAAACAGGAAACAACCCAACAACTGAGCACCGAAGAGTCTCTGAAGGTGGTTGATGCGCATCGTTCTGCTCGGCTCCCCCTTGAGAGTCCTTTGGACGCGGCAGAACCTACCACACAGAACGCTGCAGCTCATATTGTAGTCACCCTTCTGTGCCACAAAACAATTCCTCATGAAGAGCAGGATGTACCGGCTGCCAGAGAGAGTGTGGAGGTGAGATCTTAGCATCCTTTTGAGGAATATGCAAAGGCGGACACTGAAGGACAGACTGCCATTGAGGATGCCTCTCCCTCCATCATTTCCCCTGTCCACCTGAAGAACAAGGTCCCTCTCAAAGAATCACGTTCTTGCACTGTCAGAAATGCCTTTTGTGCGTCCTCATCAAAGACTGCGCTTTTGAAATAGTTTGGTAATATTTATTCAGCCAGTACCAGTTATGAATATGGGAAATGGGGAAGGCTTTTTCCTTGAAGGGCAAGATGGAGTCTTACAGCACCAGGCTTTTTTCTTTACAGATTAGCAATCCCCAAAGAAAGTTTATAGCACCCCACCCCCCTCCCCAAATAATTTGGACAAGGGTTTCATTGTTTTGGCTTGGTTCATAAGCCCATGCCTGATTCGTTTAGTGTGCGCTGGGCCAGCCCGAGTCACATACCCAGCTTGGGAGATGAGAGCCAGTCCACTGGAGCTGCACGGACTGGAGATGGAAGTGGGGTCATTATTCCAAAGAAAATTGAGGAATAATGGATTCGAGTAGGTAAAAACAATGGGTGTCAGCTCTAAGGGGGAAGTTTAGGGGCTACAAACTTGATCAACATGAAAAGAAGGTCAACAATTCATCCTCAGGGTGTGAGGAGAAATTAAGAGGAAGGGATATTAGGAAACCAAGAGAGGAAAACATTTGGCATCAATGCAATGGGAGTCTACAGAGATTAGTAAAATAATCACTGAGCAGCCCTGAGGGCCCAATTAAAGTTAGATAGTGTGGATTTGTCATTAAGTCATTAAACCCAGTTTTCAGTAGACTCATAGCAGGAGGGAAGGAAGGACATTTTACTGTAGCTTTCCCAGAGCTGGGGATTGGCCTAAGGGTGGAGAAATCAGGTGCTAGCCAAGTCATGGTTGAGATGGAGTCCAGGCTGAGGCATGACAGTAGTTGGTGGCTGGTGGACTAGGAATGGGGGAGGGGCAAGGACTGAAGGTCATGAGGCAAATACAAAGCAGTTTTAGCAGGAGCAGTGAAATACAGAGGAGGACGAACATGCTTTCTGGAGATGCAAGATATGTGGGCAGAAACAGAAGTTGTAGATAGGGTCACAGCTAAGTATCAGGGTCCTGCTGCAGATTGGGCTCTTTGGGGAGCACGTCCTGAAATGGAGTGAGGAGCGCAAAAGGCTTACTGAGGCGTTAACACCAGTGAATGGAGAAGGGTGAGAAGTAGGATTGGTCAGGGGGAGCCATCAGACCATGATGCAGACTTGTGGCAGAAAAGACCATGAACTCCCCTTGAAAGACTCTGAAGGAGCGAACAGCTGGAGGCTGTCAGCTAATTGCGCTCCTCACAGCTGGACAGTGAGTCCTTTCTTGAAGGGGAATCTGAGCATGCCCACCACAGGTACCTCTGTGCAGATTGGGAAGCGGTGCCTCCTCTAGGAGTTTACAGCCCCGTGGCTACATACCTTGGTGAACATTAGGAGACTCTGATTGTATTTGGAGGTGAGGGGAGGCAGACCAGGGTGCACAGCTGGGTGAGTAAGCAGCCCTCACTCATCTAGGCACCATGGACAATGAAAAACAATGCAAAACTATATGCAGCGATTCTGATGGGCACACTGTGAGAGCAATGGTTGTAGCGGCCATTTCCAGTCCCTTCTCAGCGGACCCAGGATATGTCCTCCCTTAACCCATGTGGGGCAAAGTGATTTCCTCTCAGATTCTGGAAACCTAAGCCAATCATCCAATCCCATCTTCTTTGCCGAAGATCGGTTTGAGAAACCAATCACTTGGAGCCTTCCCTTGTTAATGGGGTGGGCATATGACCTAAACTGGCTCACTCAGACATCACTGGAGGAGAATTTCCACCCCCACCCCGCACCTACACTGGGACAACAGCAAGGGAGCATGTGGAGCCAGGTGTCCTAGCAGCCACTCTGAACTCTTGAGGGGGGCCAGCCTTTGGATCAAGTTTACAGAGTGCGGAGACCCTTGATCCTTGGATCCTTGATGGCATTGCCAAGTTGCTTAATCATGTGGCCCTGAAATGTGATCCACTCTTATCCATTCTGATTATGTAAGATCAATATCCTTATCAGTTAAGCCAGCCTAAATTGGAGTTTAGGTTCTTGCAGCCCAAAGTATCCTAATGGACACAGGGCCATTTGAGGAGTTTTTAGAGGAGTTAATCTTGGAGGAGCCCAGAGGGATGGCAGAGGAAACAGCAGAGTGGCAGCTTTTGGTTAATATCGTTGAGTAAGGTGTCAAACTTTCCTTAAAGTTGGTAAACGATAGTGATCTGGGCGAGGCATAGCATAAAGACAGGATGGGAAATTTTAAAAGAGGGGTGCTGCTAGGAGTTGGAAAGCAATATGCAGGGTGATTAAAAGTATGGGTTCTGGGCTTAGAATGCATCAGCTTATATTCTGGCTCTTGTGTTTAATAGTCACATCACTGTTGGCAACTAAATCTCTCTGGACCACAATTTCTTTGTCTGCAAGAGGATGGCTGTAAGGATTGAATAGGATAATATTTATCAGGCACCCAGTACATAATAAAGCTCAATAATAATTACTTTAAAAGCTTAAATCAGACGAATGGAGGCTGTTTCTCAACTAAAATCACATTCTTGAGCAGAAACTCTAAACGGTATGTTTTGTATCTAGGAAAACGGCTAAGGGATTGGGATAAAAGAGCCGGAAATTCTGTTCCTGAGGCGGGGAGCACTGGGAAAGGGAGTGAATTTATGGGATTTGATTTTGTCCTGTCTGTGGACTGGAAGTTGAGAAACACAAGCTCAGAGCAGCTTGGGATGCAGGAGGGGCTGACTGGTGTTTGACTTTGAGAACAGGCATGGGTGGAAATGAGGTGTGTGGATTGTGAGAGCATGGAGGGGGGGCATCTCCTGTGGTATGAGGGAAGGGGTAACAGTTGCAGGAAGTGAGCTGGAGGGTCATGCAAAAGGGAGGCAGAGGTGGGGTGATAAACGAAGGGCCTGAGTGTTGGAAGACTACACACTGCCGACCGCATCCAGAGTTCCGGAGTGGTCAAAATGCCAGCCGGGTCCCGGCTCACGCACTGGTGGAGAATACCCACCCTGAGGTTAGTGACCAGCAATAGCCTAAAAAGGAGGAATCACACCTTTCCTTTCAAGGGAATGCATTTTGTTTTTCTAACTTTGTCCAGGCTGTGGAAGCTTGCACGGCACCAACATTCAGTGTCTGAAGTCAGTCCTCTACATAGGGCATCCGTCCATCTCTGCAGTTTCAGGGGCGGCGGGGCCCGCTACCACGGAAGGGAGGCTCGCTCTTCTTTTCTCCTCAAGGGGCCTGTGGTTAATGTGCTGCCAGGTCACTAGCAGTTTGTAATCGTGTTTGTGTCCACTGTGGTGAGTTCCCCAGGGAGACGTGGGGAATTCCGGAGGCCGCGGTGCCGAAGAGCTGTGTGTGTCCAGAGGTCACTCAGCTGCCCTGTTTGGGGTCAGAGAAGCAGGGAGACGAGTCGGGGGGGACATGGAGTGCCAGCATGAGAGCGTTCGCCAAGATCAAAATGTTCCCCATTGCTGCGAGCAGATGAGATCTTGGAACCTGGAATCACACAGTTTCAGGTCCAGCAGGGCCTCTGGCAACAGCCCCAGTGTCTTCAGCTACAGACACCACCTCTGTGAGTGCCAAGAAAAGCAAACACAGGCCCCAGATCTCTTGTTGCACCAATTGGAAAGAAGCCCACAGCAGAGGAGTGAACTGTGAGGACAATCTTCCCATAGCTCTTGATTTTCCGCCATCCTTTCCCCACCCGAATCGAACAAACAAACAACACACTTGTAATAAAACTTGCAGGTATGGCAGGTTTACGTTCTGGGATTCTCTATTGATCAAATTCCTATAGGACACTGGGATAAAATGGTGACTAAAACTGGATAATACGGTACCTCCCAGACGTTTGAGACTGAATAGAAGGGGAGGGCTCCTGGAAGAGCAGCGATTTCATTCTGCTCTTGGGAGCTGGTTCTTTTTAGTGGTCCAGGATGGTATCACTCAAATGCCTTCCAGCCAGCTCTTGGGAAACGGATTCCATGTTTTCTTCTTAGGGGTGGAGGTTGGGGGGTAGGTGGAGCAAAGCGTTCTGTGAAACTTAAAAAGCAAGCCAATAAAGCAGCATCTTAAGATCCTGGCTGTCTCAGATTGGCAGTAAGAGCAGAAATCCATTTGGGGGGAAAACATTTCCTCAGCTTTAGGAGAAGAAAAGTAGAATTAATAATATGGAGAGTTACAACAGGAGAAGAAGATGTCCGTAATTTGCCAAAGAGAATTGTAAGCCTCCAGTGGCACATGGAGGAAGGAGGAATCTGCGATCAGAGGAGTTTGAAGTTCTAGAAAACAACTACGAACTGTTGGCGACTCAAGTTTTCAGATATTCCTAAACCTTTAGTTTTCTGATTAAACAGAGTTTAGTCCTGCTTCCAGTCGATTACCATGTTTCCAGATTGAGATCAATCAACAAAGGAGCACTGGTCACATTTAATGGGTGAGGCATGGCTTTTCTCTGGATTATTCCTATGAGTTTCCTCTCCATCAGTGTTTCCGTGAGCCCTGGATACCCTTCTGCCTCCAATTTTTATACTTAGGGAAAATTTCAAACGTGGAAAAAATATAAAAAGAATATCCCAAAGGCCACCATACCCATCCCTCAGCTTTAACAATTATGAATCTTCTTCACTTTCCTCCCTTTAAGAAAACAAATCCACACATTATATCTTTTTCACCCTTGAACATAATTTCTATCTTGTCATTTCTGTTCAGAAAACATGCTTCTCTGTTTGAAAATTTCATTTAAACAAAAGAGTGTTTAAAATTCATTAGGATTGCTTAAAATAAGAAAAACAAAAAAATAAAGCAAACACTCATGTGTCTACCTCCCAGCTTAAGAAATAGAACATTGATCCTTTTTCAAAACCAAAGATGGGATGTAAGTTGCAGTTCCTACTGCATGGTAAACTCGCATGGATTCTTTGGCTCCCTCCCTTTGCCTAAAATCCACCTGGCAGGAAGTATAGACACTAGGGCCTCACTGCTGCTGCCATCACCCCCAGAAACACTGGGCTCTCAAGTCTGCCACATTCACCCTGAAAAATCGGGCCGCATTTGCCTCTGTGCATTTTCCCGTCCACATGTAGTAATACTTGGTGGGGCATCTGATTGGCCAAGTCTAGGTCACATGACTGCCTCAGGGCTAAAAAGCGTGGAAAGGCAGGCAGCTCCCTCGCTGATTACTCTGATAGGAGGAGGGGCCCTGCCTTCATTCATTTTGTATTTTCCCCAAATAGAAAGGAGATTCAGACAATGAGCACAAATGTTAAGAGTCTACTCTACCTGGTATATGCGTCCCGCTCAGGCCAGTCTTCCAAGCTCCAGCTGGTATAGCCAACATCCTGCTTCTCAGCTCCACTTTTCTGCTCCACTTGACTCAGAAGGAGTGTATTCAGCTCTAAGCCTGTCATCTTCTCCCAAATCCTCCGTCTCCTCCTTTATTCGTCATCTTAGTGAGCTGGCATTGCCGTTCTCTCCTTTCCCAAATGAGAAACCTGGAGGCCATCCTGGAATCCCCCGATGTTTTGCTTATTTACTTTTAACGTCTTTTGAATGCAACCCCAGCGCACTTCTTTGGTCTCCAGCTCAGTGCTCTCTTCTTGAATCAGGCCCTTGTTATCCTTCACCTCCAGTGGCCTTATCTTAGTTTGAGTTCCCCCAGAAGAGGATCCTGAAATAAATATTTGAGTACAAGTAACTTATTTGGGAGATGAAGTATGCAGTGTAGGGGATGTGAGACAAGGAAGAGAAAGGTGCCAGGAGGCCTGTTACCAAGCCTGCTTCTGCCGTGAGCAACTGGAGCGTAATCCTATGGATCATAGCACACACCCCAGAGTTGGGCACCAATTGAGGGTGTGGCTGGAGCATGAATTCTCCGACACTTCAAGCCTGTCACAGGCAATGAAGTGAGCTCCAGCAGCAAAAGAAAGCTCGCAGGTACCACAGTGCAAGTGCTAGGGGTTAGGGACTGGTGTCGTGCAGTAAAGTCCTGAGGGCGAGACACTGATGGCAGGTGACATAGGCTTCCTAACTATCTTCCTTGCATATATTGTACCCCGCCACTAACTCACTTTTCTATTTTTCAGCCACAGTGATGTTTTGCTAAATTGCAATGTGATCATGTCATGGCCCCACTGAAAATTCTTAGAAGTCTTTTCATACCTTTTTATATATGGCCCAAATAATCTAACAAAGTGTACGAGACCTTTCCTTCATCATTTGTCTCTTGCTTACTTCTTTAAAAAAATTTTTTTTAATGTCTTATTTCTTTCTGAGAGAGAGGGAGACAGTGTGAGCAGGGGAGGGTCAGAGAGAAAGAGAGAGAGAGAGAGACACGGAATCCGAAGCAGGCTCCGGGCTCTGAGCTAGCTATCAGCACAGAGCCCCATGCGGGGCTCGAACCCACGAACTACAAGATCATGAGCTGAGCCGAAGTCGGTCTGAGCCACCCAGGTGCCCCTCTTGCTTACTTCTTTCTTCTTTAGCCTTATCTCTCTCTCTCTCTCTTTTAATTTATTTCTAGGAGAGAGAGAGAGAGACAGTGTGAGAAGGGGAGGGTCAGAGAGAGAGGGAGTCACAGACTCTGAAACAGAGCTCCAAGCTCTGAGCTGGCAGTCAGCACAGAGCCCGACGCGGGGCTCGAACCCACGAACCGGGAGATCATGACCTAAGTGAAAGTCGGACGCCTAACCGACTAAGCCACCCAGGCGCCCCAGTCTTTAGCCTTATCTCTTACTACCTCCTCTCTCTATCCCTTCATAAATACAATACAATAAAACTTTGAATTGTGAGCAACTTGTTTTGCAAGTGTTCTGCAAGAGGAGCAAACACTTCTAATACATTTTAACTTGATAAATGAGTGATGTCTTGCAACATGAGTAGCGAATGTCACATGATCACAACTGAGCCAATGGTTCTTGAAATTTGCTTGATAGACAAGTGCTTTGGATTACATGCATGTTTCCAGAATGAATTACGCTTGCAAACCAAGGTTTTGCTGTATTCCATTCTTTAAAAAAATTTTTTTTAAATATTATTTATTTTTGAGAGAGAGAGAGAGAGAGAGAGAGCATAGGGGAGGGGCAGAAAGAGAGGGGAGCAGAGGATCTGAAGCAGGCTCTGTGTTGACAGCAGAATGTCCAATGTGGGGCTCGAACCCACGAACCATGAGATCTTGACCTGTGCTGGTCGGAAGCTCAACTAATTGAGTCACCCAACACCCCTCGTATGTTTCATTCTTATTGGGCCATTTGCAGTTCTCAGAATGTGCCACACTGCATATTCCAGCTCCTCCTTGGAAGGCTTCTTCTGGCGCTTCCATCTGGCTCCCTCTAGACTATAGAGATGCTGAGCATATGCAGCTCTGGGTAGACGACCAGAGTTTCAGTGAGAACAGTGAGAGAGGAGCAGAGGTATCTGTGTACCTATATACCTATGTGTGTGTTCCTTGCAAGACTTAATCCTGAAAATGTGTCCTACCACTGATAAAATAAAAATAAAAGAAATGACTGAATTGGACTCTCATAATCCAGTGCTATCAAACATTTGAATCATACAAATAACTCCCTTCAACTCACTACTCACTTCTGGTTTAATATGATTTAAATATTAACTGCCTACAGGGAAAGTACAAGCCATGACAAAATGAGCTTTCCTTTGTGTGTGATGGTCATATTTCTTATTTAAATGAACAAATTACATTATGACTCACATATCGTCCCCTGTGCGTTTTGCTGTCATGAAGTTGTCTCCTTGAGTCTGCTAACTCTGGTGCACTGTGAAGATAAAATTTTCCAATCCGTAAGTTCCATGCATATCTTTGACTCCTGTGATGTTACCAAGATAACGCCCACCTGTCAAGTACCCAGCCAGCTGGTTTTCCTATGGCAGCACCCTCTATTATCCTTCTTTTTAAGGTACAACGATTTAGGTCCAACTAATTGTTGCTGATTTATTGATTTCTGCAGCCATGTTTTAAACACCACCTTCTGTATCCAGGGATGTTGCCAGGGACTGCTGGAAAGACATTTTTTAAAATTTGCTTTTCTGTGAGTGGTTACATATGGAACTAAGCCATGAACATCTTCTCATTTAGTTGCTCCTTAGACCCACATATTTTTGAGATTGCTGACTGGACAGGCTTCACTGTTGAAAAGAATTTATCTTTGGGCAATATACAAACCGGGCGTTTCACACAGATCGACTCTGTGGCCTTATTCAATAGGTCAGCTTAGACGAGATGACTGAACCCTCCATTTAAGAATAGAAGGCTCTGTTTTTGGTTTTGTTTTCTTTTTTTAATGAGGAGATTTATTTCTTTAAATCAGGAGAGAATATTGTAGGGGAAGATTAGCCTTCTACGATTATATGGTTCCATAGGGATATTAAACTAATAAATATCAAAACTGAGAAACACTTTTTAATCCTCCAAAAGAAACTAAGCTGGCTAATTATTTTAAGTTAGTAATATATGGCTTTGTTCACTCATTTTGTGCAAGCTGAAGAATGTCTAAATAAAATGCCACCCATCCACAGTTCAATTCATTAATGAATTAGTTTCCAGTTGTGTTAATAGCTCTGAATATGTACCCTAGCTCTGAATATGTACCCTGAGAAGTTTTGTGCTCTTAAACACATTAACAAGTCCATACTAACCTCAGTTTAGGAAGCGATTCTAGATAGATCATCACTTATCCCAGTTAGATGTGGAACAGAAAACATATTGATGCAAACACTTGATTTGCAACAGCCAATTTGGTGTTCTATATCTCAAAAAAACCAAGAAGTTGATCCAGAATTTGACCTATGGAGCGTAGGCAGCTTTCAGAAGGGATATCATTGAGCAGTAAAAATGTCCCGTGAATGCTCCTCCTTGTGATTTCTTTTTCCTCAGGCTAGATGCAGATTAGGCACTAAAAAATGACAGTAGAATTCCACGATATAGATGAAGCTTGGATCTCTGAATTATCATGTGGAGGATAGCTAATGCACTGGCCTGAATTTCCCACCAAGACAGGAGCAAGAACAAATATTCTATTGTTGGAGCCATTGTGGACTTTGGTCTACCTATCATGTTGATCAGTCTACCCTAACTGACATGAGCAATATAATGTGTGAAGTTAGTAAAATCAGGGGAACATGCAAAGGCATCAGAAGCCTGTGACAAAACAGAGAAGCAAGGAGAAGAGAACTTCAGGATGCTTACAAAACAAGAATTTGACCAAAGAGAGCTACGGGTTTGGTAATTACCAACTTCATGCATCATTACTGGTTATGTTGGTAACTAGTGCCCAGCTGACACTACTGTAGTGAGAACAATCCCATAAAAACGAGGTACACAGGTATCAGAGGTCTCGCACACACTTGCTCCAGTTAGCTTTCATTGGAGAAAAAGTCTAGGGCGGAGTTTTGGTGGCATGGGATTTGTGCTGAGAGAGAAGATGGGTAAAATAGGAAAGAAGTTGGAGGATGTATGAAAAGGTGAAATTGAGCCTGTGTGTCTGAGATCTTCTTAGGAGTGCTGAGGGTGTGTCTTGTGACAGACTTTTTTGTTCAACGTTAGTGAAGATAATAAAACGTACAGTACCATCATCATCATGATTGATGATGTCGCTGCCAGGAATGAACTTTGGGCTTGAAGATGGTGGCTCTCCTGGTGATTTGTGTAATTTGGCTCAGGATTCTGGCCTTTGTGGCAGCTACTGGTCAGACAGCAAGCTATGCGAACAGGAGGTCGGGCCCATGGAGGGGTGGTGAGAGTTGAACAGGGAGTTAACAGTATGTGTTTCTGTAAACAGTTGAGCTGCTCTCCTAGTCAAGGACATTTATGTTTTCACTTTTCTGCTAGTACAAACACTGTTGCAGCGAACAATCCTGGTCGTTAATGTTTCTCTCGGCATGGGATATGAGTGTTTATGAAGAATGCAAATTCCTAGACATAAATTGTGTTTTACTCTTTTTATCTTGTAACTTTTTGCTGTTATTTTCCTTAACCTTTCAACATTTTAATAGTTTAAAGGTTTAATGGTTAAAAAAATTGGGGCTCCTGGGTGGCTCTGTAGGTTGGGCGTCTGACTTCGGCTCAGGTCATGATTTTGAGGTATGTGAGTTCAAGCCCCACATTGAGCTCGCTGCTGTCAATGAAGAGCCCACTTCAGATCCTCTGTCCCACCTCGCTGTCCCTCCCCTACTTGCGCTGTCTCAAAAATAAATAAAACATTAAAAAAGTTTTTTAAAAAACAATAAAATAAAATATGTATCAGGATCTTATGGCAGCCGGTAACAGAAAATCCACTTCACAATTGTTAAAAGGAGAAAAAAAGGAGATGTTATTATCTTATGTAAAAGTCCCCTAGTATGATGACTTCAGAATTGATTTATTCAGTGGCTTAACGTCACTGAGGACTGGGGTTCTTTTCCATCTTTCCACTAAGCCCCTTTCAGTGTGTTTACTAATCTTCAGGCTAGCTCACCTCCTGGTGGCAAGGTGATTATAAGAGATAATAGATGGTCTCTCTCTTGTGCTTCTTTTTTCTGAGTGAGGAAATTCTTTCTAGTTGCTTTCCAGCAACCTTCTCCTGAAATCATGTAAACATATGCTTGGATCACCACTGAGAGGAGAATGGGACCATGATGGTCTTAGACCAATCAGGATTCATCGGTGGGGGGATGGGCTAGATGGGTGATAGGTACTAAGGAGGGCACTTGTCGTGTTGAGCACTGGTTGCTTTTGTTGTTGTTGTTGTTTGTTTTTGTTTGCTTTAAAAATTTTTTTAATGTTTCATTTATTTCTGAGAGAGAGAGAGACAGAGGAGAGTCAGAGAGAGAAGGCGATACAGAATCTGAAGCAAGCTCCAGGCTCTGAGCTAGCTGTCAGCGCAGAGCCCGATGCAGAGCTCAAACCCACAAATTGTGAGATTATGACCTGAGCCAAAGTCAGACGCTTAACCAACTGAGCCACCCAGGCGCCCTGAGCACTGGTTGTTATATGTAAGTGAGGAGCCACTGAATTCTACTCCTGAAACCAAAATTGCATTGTAAGTGAACTAACTAGAATTTGAATACAAATTTGAAGGACATTAAAAAAAAAAAAAACATTTGCATACTCCCTATTTCCTTTCCCTTGGTTTGCCAGGGAGTATGGTTATTTATTATTAGTATTGTAAACATAAACAAATAATATTATATTATTAAATGTATAACATTATAAATAAATAATAAAATTATTGCTATTATTAGTGACTTTCACCTCTTCAGTCCCCCTCTCATCCCCAACCTGGATATCTGCGTGTAGTGACCAGCTTGCTTAGCACCACATCACACCCAGATACCCAAAGCCTCAATTCCAGTGTCATTTCAGAATCTTCCCTGCTCCTCACCAAAAGTATCCCCCATGTTCCTCATGTCTTGTGCATTACACCTCCTGCATCCCATTAAAATAATTTGGTCTCTATAAAGATATTTGCCACTTTGACCTGCTTTATTTATTTCCAGTTTTCCTTTGGAGAACCTTCTTTCTCATTCTTAGTTCAAGTGGTGTGGGTGGGGCTCCAGAGGTGGGCATGGGACCAGCTTCGCCCTGTCAGCAAATCCCATTTGCCTGTCCACACCGATAGGTCAGAGTGATGGGCACACCCAAGTTCTTCCAATGTTCCAAGTTCTTCCAATGAGATGCATACTCAGAACATTATGGGAACTTGAAGGGCTGCTTACGGGATGAGATATAAGCCTGGGACTGCTTATTGACTACTGTAGAATCAAAGAGCAGAAAGAGAAAGATAGTGAGTTTTGGTGACATCATTTGAGCTGTTGGAGTTAGCTATATCTGAAACCTTGCCTCAGAACTTTTTGGTCCAAGTTGCAACTGAAAATGTTCTGATGGATAATCGTTTTTCCATGCCCACTTAACCCTCTTAGTCCCTCTCCTAAGATAGTTTGTCTTTTTGTCTACTATGATAATTTTATTCTTTCTTTGAAACTCAGTGTGTTACTTCCATAACATCTCCTTCTTATAGACAGTCCTGTGTTCTGCAAAAATGTGTTATGTGCAAAGCATGCAACAGTAGAATTGTCAATGTAATTGTTAGTCTTTGTAACTGTTAGCTTATTGTTAGACAGTACTCATTGCCAGTTAATCTCCATTCTTCCTTTTTTCTTGTAGCAGGATTCCTCTTTGGTTTGGAGTGGTGTCTTTCCAGAATCCTGTGCAGTACAGGCAGTCTTGATGCAGAATTTTGACCAGGAGTCATAAGAGAATATCTACTAGAGATTTCTGAGAAAGACTTTGGTTTCCTGATTCAAGCAATGCTTTTCCCTCCTCTATTCTTTCTCTTCCTTCTTCGCTGGCAGGAGGCATGAGTTTGGAGGTAGAGCTGCTACCTGGCAACCTTTGAGTGACAAGCCATATGTGGAGTGATAGTGAGCAGAAAGATATTTGGAGCTACAGCTTGTTGATTCTGAACTGCCCATGTCTGGATCTAACTTTGGGACGAATATACCCTATTTAGTTAAGCCACTGTAAATGGATTTTTATATTTGGATATTTTATTTGGATTGCATCCTAATAGTCCTGCTTAAGTCTATGATCTTCTTAAAAACAGAGTGTAGGCTTTTACTTCTGAACCCTGAATATACCTAACCTGGTACATAGTAAAGCTTCAATCTAATGTTAAAAGTGGGATTCAAGCCTCAGATCTATTTCAATCCTGAGATCTCATGGTTTTATTCTGTAAACCACTTATAATGCCAGCTCTCACGCAGCATCTTCCTCCTTTCTCCAGTCTTTTTTTTTTTTTTTTGCATGTTATTTTAAAAGGAAGCCCCAGACCAAGAAGCAGAGGTTGGTCTCCACTTCTCTATAATATGGTCTGCTGTTGATATTACCTTCCTTGCTTAATAAATTTTTAACCATTTATCCACATTTGTTCTTGTTTCCATTTCATATATGGGACCTGTAAAGACTTCAACATGAGACTGAACTTTCAGATCCTTTAAAATATGGTTTCACTTAGAAAACACTTAAAATAATAATTCTGACTTAGGAATTCAATATATTAACAGCTGCCAGTATCAGTCATCAAATTTGGCTCCTTGAGTGGCTGCCTTGGGCCTCAGGTAAAATTCTTCATCATCCTAGATAAAAATGCATTTCCTTAGGCCCTGACTCTTGCCCCAGGGGACCGATCAAGCTGATGGTGATGATTATTGTAATGAGCAGTAATTACTGTTGGCTGAACACTGATTCCAGAATTTCTGAAGAAAGAAAGAAAGAAAAAAACCCCAGCTATTATTATAGCAGGGAAGAGAACTTTATTCCTTATGACATGTGCTTTTTAACTCCCATTAGCACTACAGGAAAATTATTCATGTATATTTCTCATTCATCAGTGGTATCAAAGAATTCAAAATGGGGATCCCCTAATTAGCTTCTGAAAGCGCAAGTGGTGTTATCACCCAGAAAGAGGCAAAATTAGTTGTGTCTTCTCATTAAAAGGAAGTTTAGTGGAAAAATAGTCATGTCTGAAATGAACCATAGATGAGCTTTCACACTATGAGAGGCAAGGACCAGATTACGTAGATCATCACTAAAGTCACTCCAAGTCATAGATGCTAATAGGTTAATCATTTACAAGAAAAAAGAAGTGCCCCCAAGTTGGTTGGTGGCTTCTTGCTGAGACAAAGGAACACAGAATATATGATCTGAAATTCTTTGGGCCATGTGACTTAGTCAGAGAACCTAGATGTTGGAGCTAGAGCCAAAATCAGGATTATAGTCATCAAATTTCAAACCTCTTCAAAGGACATTCAGGAAAGCTAGTAACATTTACCTGTGCAACCCAGGCACTGCCCTTAAAGATGAGATATTGTTTTTAGATTTCCTCAGAGTTCATCTTACCCAAAGGCTTTTCCTTATTAAACTCTTCCTTGGAGAATATCATTAAAACTAGCTTTATTTACTTTTGAGATGTCAGCCAGAATCACCTCATTTGTTGAAAAAGTGACACAAAGAAACAAAAACTGAGGAACACAATAAAAAGTGAAAGTTGGTTGGTGGCTGCTTTAGAATGAATGATCAGAGTGAGAAAGAAACTTCTGAGCTAAGAAGGAACTGGACCATACAAGATCTGGGAAGCAAGCATTTTAGGCAGACCAGCGGAAGTGGAGCTTTGGAGATTTTTTGTAGTGCAAAATGGTGAGGGAATGGGCAGGAGTTCCCTGTGCTGGAGCAAAGGTGGCAGTTGGTGGGAGGAGCCATCTGAGGTGAGGTTTGAAGAGCAGGTAGAGGCTGAGTCAAATGGGCCTTAGAAAAGAGTTTATATTTATTGTAAGTGGAATGGGAAGCTGTTGGACATGAACTTATCTCATCTATTTTTTTCAAGACACATAGGCTGTTGTCGAGAAAATGGATGTTATGGGGTGAAAGTGTAGATAGGAGACTGTTAGGAGTCTGCTGGGTGAGTCCACGTGAGGATTGATGGTGACTGGATCCCAAGGGTAGGAAGTGGAGAGACATGAATGGATTCATGATACATTTTGGAGAAATAACCAACAAAATATTTTGACGAACTGAACATAGGATATGAGAGACAAAGAAGAATCAAGGCTTGAATGGAATGGAAGATGTTGCCATTGAGTGAAATGGAAGACTGGAGAAGGAGCAGATTATTTTGTGGAGTTAGAAAAGAGAAAAAAGATATCCTTTTAGATATCCAAGAAGGGTGGTTTGGAAAGGCAAGGCTGTCCTTTATCACAATGTTCTCACTGGAGTATTAGGGAGTGAGGAGAGACACTAATGACAATTCTTTTAAAGAAGTTTTAAAGCTAAGAGAAGCAGAGAGATGATGTGATAGCTAGATGGATGTGGAGTTAAGGAAGGTTTGCTTTGTTTTAAGATCTAAGATACTGAAGCATATTTGTAAGATGTGGCATTCCTGTAAAGGGAAGGATGAAGTCCCTTAGAAGATGAGAGGAGAAGAGATCAAGAGTAAAAGTGGAGGGTTGATCTTTGATACAAACAGGAACTCTTTACCTGCAGAATATGCGTGCAGATGTGAGTCATTTTGTAGATTTAGAGGTAGGAAGATAAGGAATTCCCTCCACTATCTGTATTTCCCCAATGAATTATGAAGCAATGTCTTTAGCCAAGAATGGTGGGGGCAGGGAGGGAACTTAGGAGACTTAAGGTGGAGAATAAAAGGTATAGTGTGGTAAACAACAAATCTGAAAGCATAATAGAGTTTTGAACTGTGCTGTGTGCCCTACTGAGATTTGTGATCATGGATTTAAAGTTAAAACAACCAACATGATCAGTTACATGTTTTCCCCTAGCAATCTCTGAGAGACTTGGTTCAGGCATGGGGTATTTGTGGCAGTGAATTTAATGTAGGGGACTTCACCAGGGAAGTATAATGGTGAGGAGGGGGTGAGCATTTGTACATGATTATAATTATGGGCTACGGGAATCTGGATTCCAGCACATGAGAAAGTGATGAATGGTGAGAAGGCAATTGAGCCAAGGATCAAAGATATCTATAAGGTCAAAGACTTATTGCAGAGCGAGCCCTTGAGTAAGTGAGTAGAAATCATTTGGAGAGGTATTAACATATAGTTCATGCCCTACCTTCAAAGAATCTGATTTAGTTAGCTTGGACTGGAACCTTAGCATCAATGTTTTTAAAAAGCTTTGTAGAGCACCTTGGGGCCTCAGTCTGTTAAGCATTGGATTCTTGATTTTGACTCAGGTCATGATAGCATGGTTGTGGGATTGAGCCCCGCATTGGACTCTGTGCTGGGCATGGAGCCTGCTTAAGATTCCCCCCTACTTGCTCTCTTTCTCCTTCTCCCTCTCCCTCGTCCCCTCCCCTGCTTGTTCATGCTCTCTGCCTCTCAAAAAATGAGATAAAAAATTGAAAAAGCTTTGTAAGTGATTATAGATGCAACTTTGGTTAAGAACCCTGTGTAACAGGACGATGGACAATCAGTTCATGCTTGAGGACTAGTATTTAGCTGGAAGGAATGGAGCCATGAACAGCTGGTGATTGTATGGTGGCCTCAGAGACTGGACAATGAGCAAAAGTTTCCTCCTCCCCCGATCGAACAATGTGCACAAGCGTAAATTTGAATGTAACTACAGTAAATATTAACTGGGATGATAATCCCATTTGTTAACATGGGTACACTTCCATTGTTACAAACATTCTTCACAGGGCTCTCTGAGCTTGCTGCGATGTGGCAGCTCGAGAGAGCGAAGGACTACGTCACCAACATGGTGGGGCTCTGTGAAGGCCGTCTCGAGGCATCTGAGTCCTAGGTGCTCTGAAGTCATTCATAGGGCCACTCCCTTCTTGGGAGTGAGGAATAAATGTTACCTTGCATGTATATAGTTAAAAGTGAGAAAAGAAAACAACAGCAAAGCATCCCAAAGTGCAAATTCCCGGTCACCTCTTCCACTCAATTTATAGGTTAAAAACATGACAAGATGTTACGTAGAGTCTAATGAGATAAAAAGAATTTTCTTTACATTGATCAACAAAAGTATTATGACAGAACACTTTCTGAAATGTCCTATAAATAACAAATGTTTGTGATACACAACACTAGTTCCGAGTCTTGCTGACCTTGCTGACCCAGAACTTGTCAGGGTTGCCCCAGGAGCTAGCAGAAGGCTAGTTTCATGTGAAGTCATACATGGACAGGCTCTTCTGCCCTGGCTCCTGCTCTGACAGGACCCACAGAGATAAGCTTCCAGGTTATAAAGTCAACATAGGGCCTCTTACCTGCATGGCCACAAAAATACCCAAGCGGCAGAAAACAGATGTGAAATCAAAGAAAAAATTAGGGAGAATGCCATGTAGTATTCAGCTATGACTGGGCCTGAAAGTTATAAGCACCGAGTAAAGTCAAATGTAGCCAAAGAACCTACTGTGCTTTCTCAAGCAGACCTTTCACTGATCATTCCCATCACTGTGTGGGCAGGGTGGTGGGGTGGGGGGAAGGGGTAGGCAGTGGGGGAGTGGCAGGGGTGGGGGGAGCATAAACATTTTAAAGGGAAATAAACTGCACAGCTTTAAAAATGTTAAAGGATGCTTTCTGTTGGTTTTAATCTAAAATGGAATTTATCAAAAAGAGATGAAAATGATCAAACAGTGTCCAAAGGGTAAATTAAAGGGTAAATTTGAATGTAACTACGGCAAATATTCACTGGGACGATAATCCTAACTGTTAACATGACTACGTTTCCATTGTTACAAACATTTGGTTTAACTTAATCCCCAGAATATATTACTGCCAAAAGGAATCTCATTGACAAGAGCTAATGCATTGGTTACTCCTAAAACTATCCCTTTTTAACTGTTGACTTACTGGTAGTATTCGTCATGGAAAAGACTATTTTTATTACCATTGTCATCAGTCTTAGTGAAGTTCAGAGATATTTGCTTGTAGTCACTACATCTTATTCCTTTGCTGGTTACACATGTGTGAACAAGAGCCCAGAAGTTCCGGTGAAGCTACATTTCTATCGGATGACAGTGTGACTGTGATTGGATCTGTTGACAGTGTTTGGCGGAACTTCCAATCCAGATTCTTTTGACTAAAGCCAAAAGGCAAGAGGAAGCAGAAACAACATGCACAGTGAACTCATTAAAAATGCTTTTTTATGTGATCAGCCTTGGTTGGAAGTGCTGAGGGGTGGGTGGTGGGCAGGGAATCTACAACACTTCCCTTCAGCTTCTCAGATATTCCCTAGACTCAGATTGGCAGACATCTCGCAACATCTCAAAACTGCAAAGGGAACACAAATTAAAAAGCATCGCCAGACTCCTTCAAAACCAGCATTTCAATGAAATAGTGCAATATGGTGGAAAGATCTTTGGACAAAAAGAGAATCAGGAAATGTAGGTTGAGCCCCAGTTCAGCTATCAAATAGAAAAGTTGTCTTGGCCAAGTCATTTCCTTTCTGGGCCTCAGTTTCCTAATGAGAGAGGTCTAGTATGTCAGTAGTTTGCAAATAGTGCTCCTCTGAGGTCTCGGGAAAGAGCAGATCGGGAATCCTACCAAGCTCTTCTTTATTTTAGGTATTGGGGCTTTATTTGAAAAAAAAAAAAATTCTGCCATCAAGATATTTCAAAACTACTAGATTAGATGTTCCTTAAGGTCTCTTTAAGAATAAATACTTTGAGGGGGCACCTGGGTGGCTCAGTCGGTCAGGTCCGTGAGTTCGAGCCCTTTGAGAAAAGCCTCTGTGCTGACAGCTTGGAGCCTGGAGCCTGCTTCAGATTCTGTATCTCCCTCTCCCTCTGCCCCCCCTCACTTATGCTCTGTCTCTCTCTCCTTCAAAAATAAATAAAAAACATTTTTTTAAAAAAGAATAAATACTTTGAATTGACAGCAGTGGTTTTTGAATTTTTTGAGCATGCAGATTAATCATTAAAAATATTTTTACCATGTATTCCCCAAATAAATATTCATATATTCAATATGTGTATCACTGTAAACTATATTCCATATGAAACATTTCCCCCAAAATAGAAATGTTAAAAGGGAGATAAAGATGAAACTTTTAAAGTAGACAATAAATTGTTTTTTAACCATTAAAGCTTTTCATTATCAATAATGATATTTTCATTACTTAACATTAATATTAGTATTACAGCTTTTAGTGAAAGTAATACTATTTGAACATGCCATATCTTGATTGTTTTCCACATTACTGCATAGTACCTGTAGATTTTCTACTACTACAGTGGGCTCATGGTAGATCTTCGATATTAATAGTGCTCTGTGTTAGGATCTACAAATAAAAAAATTAAATACATGGCCTATAGCTCTGGGATTTTTGGAATCATTCAAAGGTCACAAGATGTTGGAAGATGGTAAATTCAGTGGTCTTAATTTTACACACAATATCCCACTCTAGTATATGCAGAGACATTTTATTAACAGATAGTAGGAAGTTTACATATCTTTGAGAGGACAGGAGAACCAGCCTTGGGTCCTTTACATAACTAGAAGAAATACCCTCCCATAGTACAAGATTGACATAGCATAACACAGTGGCTGTCCCTGCCTGCTTCTCAACATGATGCTTTGGACCGGATGCTAGAAACTCCAGCACTGCTGCCCCAGGAGTTCTGGATGCCTCTGCCTCTGGGCTCGTCTGGAAACCCAGTTGTCTCTTAGTGACTCCTGCTCACTCTGCCTCCATATCTCTCTCAGTGTGCTGCTAGAAGACCTGCGCATGACTAATTGCAATGAACAGGGCAGGTCTAGTCAAGCTATTTCCTAAGGATTCCAGGTAAGGAGAAGGGACATATTGGGGAGGATGGTTGAAAATGAAGAGAGAGCTATCCCCTTCTCAGGAGGGGTCAGAGTCCAAACTACCAAGTCCATGAAGGTGAAGTGTGGCTGGCAGCCTGGCCTGGAACTGGTCTTTGAATGGTTCTCAATGAGAAAGTGGGGTGGGCCTCAGGGGTTCTAGGCAACAGCAGGGCTCAGCTTCTGGTGAGTAGTTTGGCTGCTGGGTTAGGCCATCTTGTCAGAGTTAATATGATGGATGGCCCAGGCCAGGTCCAGCCCCAAGAAAGAGGAATGGCAGTAATGAGTTGGGAGGTCATGGCTCTCAGGCAACTAGGTTGGTCTCAGACCCAGGTGAAGACAGAAGGCCAGTAAGACAGACTCAACACACAGGTTTGGAGCCAAATGCTTAAAACCTGTCCAGAAACCAAAGCCCACTTGAAGCTCATTTTTGATTCTGGACATAGGAGCAGCCACCCACCGCCAGATCCTCATCATTGAGGGAAAGGACCTCCTTTGTACTACCAGCCCAACCTCTGAAGGTTCAGAACTGACCAGGCTACAGGTATTCCTAATCCACAGGCCAGATGAAGGCAATGCTCCAGTTGTTTACTGCTGCATGACAAACCACCCCAAATGTAGTGGTGTAGAGCAATGATTGTTTTATTGTGTTCACAGAGTATGTGGGTCAGGACTTCAGAGAGAACAGAGAAGGAGGGCTTATCTCTGCTTCACAATATCTGGAACTTCAGCTGGTAAGATTCAAAGGCCTGGAGATGACTCAGTCAGCTGGAATCCAGGGGCTGGGATCACATGGGGACTTTTTCGTTCACCTGCCTGGCATCTGAACTGGGATAACTCACAGGCTAGGCACAGCTGGGACTGTTGGCCAGAGAACCTACATGAGGTCTTTCCACGTGGGTTGGGCTTCTTGCAGTGTGGCCACTGAGTTCTGAAGTAGAGCACCCAATTCAGAGCAGTAAGAGAAAATGTTCCAAGACACCAAGACACATAGAATCTGCATGGGTTTTTATGGTCCAGACTTAGGAAGCTACATTACATCACTTCTGCTTTCTTCTACTGATTGAAAAGGTCACAAATCTGTGTAGATTTATGGAGAGGAGACATAGACACCACCTCTTCATGGAAAGAGTGTCAAAA
Source organism: Hyaena hyaena (assembly GCF_003009895.1). Taxonomy (NCBI): domain Eukaryota; kingdom Metazoa; phylum Chordata; class Mammalia; order Carnivora; family Hyaenidae; genus Hyaena; species Hyaena hyaena. The sequence goes on along the minus strand of NW_024080744.1, from coordinate 585,265 downwards.
AAATTTGGGACTATATTTAAAAGTTTCCACTAAGAGAATATAAGAAAAAGAGAAGTTTAAAAGCACATCAACTACATATAAACACTGACCAATGCTTGCTAATAAACAAATCCAGTTTAGTTTATTTAAACAATAAAATAATTAAAGACTTGTCATGTAGTAAGTACTGTCTTATGTGCTAGGGATACTGAGCTAAGGCACAGCCCTCAAAGAATTTACAATCCACTGGAGAAGACAGATGAACGTATATTGTTGTAACTGAAGGTCAAGTGAAGAAAGTGAACCAAGACAGATAGTATACAGTGCTGCAAGGGCCTAGAGTAAGGGGTAATTAATATAGTAAAGAGTCTGTGTATGGAGCACCTGGGTGGCTTAGTCGATTAAGTGTCCGGCTTCAGCTTAGGTCATGATCTCATGGTCTGTGAGTTCAAGCCCTGCGTCAGGCTCTGTGCTGACAGCTCAGAGCCTGGAGCCTGCTTCTGATTCTGTGTCTCCTTCTCTCTCTTCCCCTTCCCCACTCACACTCTGTTTCTCTCAAAATAATAAATAAACGTTAAAGAAGAGAAGAGTCTGTGTTTTCCAGGTGGCAGCATGTGAAGTTATAAATTAGTCGGATCTGAATTTGAATACCATCTTCACCATTTCTTAGATTGAGCTATATAAAAATGCTTTTTGTGTGTGAGCAAAAAATAATTGAGTATCAATTATTTCATATGGTTCAACCCAATGCTAGCTAGGTGACCATGAGTAAGTCACTTAACCTCTAAAAACATCAGTTCCTTTGGCTGTACAATGAGGTTAAAAATGTCATAGGGTTATTTGGAAAAATAAGGTAACATTTGCAATATATCAGTGTAGTGCTTAGTACAAAGTAATCACTTGAGAAATAGTTGTTTTGTAATTATTATCATTATCATTATGTAAAGCGTTAGAGAGAGGGCAGAATCCGAGATGACGTTTGAAGGCTGAACAAGACTTTTAAAGCCAGATAAGGGAAATGGGGTGAGTGATTTTAGGCTGATCAGAAGCATGGGAAAAGGCTGTTTTTGTGACTCTACTTATACATGACATTTCGTTCTGAATTTTGGGAACTGGACATTTACTTTGAATAAAATAATTCATGAAAAAATATTGAAACTGAAATGCACCTGACAGCAAACCACCACAGCTATTTTTAAGTCTAGACATCTTAGTGACTTTATGGACTACATAATCTTCAAACCCTCCTTTCTGAACTCACTGAAGCATTCTGCTTAATAACTAAAAATGTTGCTGAAATAAAGAAAAGGAAATCCTTGGTATTGAATACAAAAGGGTATACAAATCCTGGCAGCCTGTAGTTGGGGAATGCGAAGCTGATAGCTTTGAGAACTCAGGGCTTCAGTTTAAAACCTTCATGGAATCAGTACATACAGTTCTGGTCCAACCTTAGTTGGGAAGTTAGAACTGACATCCTTGCATGAAGTTGGGTTTCAAAGGGTTACACTATCAGTGAAAGGCTGGTCTAGAAAATCATCAGCTCACCAGAGAAAGACATAACAAGAAAGCTTCTACCTCATCTGGTTTCTAGGTTACAAAGAAAAAGGTCTCCCTTGACAATTCTTTCCAACAGGTCTACTATCACTTATGTTTGCGGTTCTAATTATACTACCTCCATCTCTTCCAGGCAGATAAAAAACTTTAAAGTTGATGACATTCCTGGGATATTTGATAAAAGCAAATGTAAAATCTCTTTGGAAGGATAATCTTCAAGTAATATTAAACATAATTCCCACAGGTAAAGTCTTGCTGAAGATGAACTAACAATCCAAAATTTTAAAACATGGGAAAACAATTTATCTGAGCAACAAAATATATGGTCAGTTACAACAAACATCAGGAATAGGCCTCCAGCAACTTCAAACACTAGAATTGTCAGATAAAAGAAATATGCTTAAAGTGTTTAGAAACTTAACCTTGAGGGGCACCTGAGTGGCTCAGTTGATTAAGCAGCTGACTTCGGCTCAGGTCATGATTTCACGGTTTGTGGGTTCAAGCTCCGTGTTGGACTCTGTACTGACAGCTCAGAGCCTGAAGCCTGCTTCAGATTCTGTGTCTCGCTCTCTCTGTCCCTCCTCCACTCACACTTGGTCCCCACTCACACTTGGTCTTTCTCTTCCTGAAATAAACAAACATTAAAAAAAAAAAAAACTTAACCTTGAAACCGAAAATAAGAGGACAACAAGGCAGTGTGAAAAGATAATGGGAACATCTAAAAAAAACAGTATAAATTATAAAAATGAAAAAGAAAACATAATAAAGATGGAAAAATTAATCAACACATTAGTTGATTAGATACAGCCAAAGAGAGAATTAGAGAGCTTGAATATAGATCTGGGAAATTATTCAGAATTAAACAGAGAAAGATAGAGATAGCATTTACGAAAGAGAGGCAAACAAATTTGAAAGATAGTACCAAAAAAATCCAACATATACTTACTCAGGGAGAAAGAACAAATGGAGAGGCTGGAGGTGAGATGGTTACAATAAAAGGTAATTGTGGATCATTTTCTAAAATTGTTGAGAAACAAAATCCTTACATTTAGAAAACGACACTAGTTGTTAGCAAGATGTGTTTTATCAGTGCAGAAGAAGAGTTGGATACTAATACTCCTCAAGGACTTACAGTCTATTAAGAGGCACCATAGAGATACGCACAAAAATAGCATGTAGAGAAGAGATGCTGCAGGATGTTGGTGATGAGGAAAGACTGCTTCCATTTGGGAGAACTATATCAACAGTTTACTGGAGGAGGTGATGTTTGCCTTGGATCTCAAAAGAAGGACAGACTGAACATGTGAAGAAGTCTAATCCATGCTACACACCACTGCCTGTTTAATTTTCCTAAGGCACAGTTCTGATAATGTCAACCCTTTATTCAGAATTTTCAAGATCTCACACTTATTTTCAAGATAAAGCCCCAAAGTTTTGTTTTTCATTCAAAGTCCTTCGTGGTAATGTGCCCCGCTTATCTTTACAAACCTGTTTCTCATAAGTGTCTTCTTGAATCTTATAAGTCAGTTAAGAATTAGATTCTTAACACTTCTGGCCATACTTCATGCTTTCCCACCTTTTTTGCTATTTCCACTATCTAGGATACCTTTGAATTAAAGGCAAAATTTGGAGCTTTATCCTGAAAATAACTAAAGGCTCTTGAAGACTCTGAGTAGGAGAAATCTTATCAGAGCTGTGCTTTGGTAAGATTAGTGAAGCCGTGGCATGTGGGGAGGATTGGGAAAGGATGTTCCCGGAGCTAGGGAGCCCATGATCCATGACTATATGTTGTATTGTTTGGGAGGCACAAGTGCACAGACTGCCCATTTAGTGTGCTGAAGAAACCGGCTGATTACTGATTTTGTAGAGGTTGTGGACACAAAGGCTGTGAAAAGCTCAGCATAACATGAACACAACAGAAACAGATGTATCAAAATAGTATTCACTAGCTTGGCTTCTCTTCATTGATGCTTCCACTGCAGCCAGAAATGAAAATGTCTCCTAGAACCCTTAAGAATGCCAAATGTCTTGGGGGTTCCTGGGTAGCTCAGTTGGTTAAGCTTCTGACTTCAGCTCAGGTCATATCTCATGGTTCATAGGCCCAAGCCCCTTGTCAGGCTCTGTGCTGACAGCCTGGAGCCTGGAGCCTGCTTCAGATTCTGTGTTTCTCCCTTTCTACCACTTCCCTGCTCACTCTCTGTCTCTAAAAAATAAATAAACATTAAAAAATTTTTTTTAAAAAGAATGCCAAGTGTCCTGATGAGTACAATATATACAATTTCAGAGTTTCAGTTCAATGCCAACTAGCTAAGTGAAAACCTGGATATGAGTTGGATGGTAATATTTTTGCTTACAGACTATCATTTTTATTTAAAAAAAATTTTTTTAATGTTTTATTTATTTCTAGGAGAGAGAGAGAGAGGGACAGCGTGAGCAGGGGAGGGTCAGAGAGAGAGGGAGTCACAGACTGAAACAGGCTCCAGGCTCTGAGCTGGCAGTCAGCACAGAGCCCGATGCGGGGCTCGAACCCACGAACCGCGAGATCATGACCTAAGCGAAAGTCGGACGCTCAACCGACTAAGCCACCCAGGCGCCCCTAGACTATCATTTTTAAATGAGCATAAGCCTAGACCAATTTTAGAATTATTCAACAGAATAGTTTATGCAACAGAAAATTCTTCTTCAGCTTTGAAAAGTATTTTAAAGAGTGTTTATAGAGTTGATTTGAAAATTTTTCTATTAAAACCCAGCAGTATAACAGCACTGCGTTTTTAAAAACATTTGAAGTCCAAATCTTATCATATATGAGACTTCTAGTACATCTACATGAGCTCTCAAAGTAGATAATTCAACAGATCATTTCCTACAGTGTCTTGTGGGTACAATTGATTCTCCATACAGAAATTGTTTCTTTCTTGGTCTCAGAACTGTGGAATACTTCCTTACCTTAACCTTTGAAAACGGACTGCTTATAAAACATTTGCTAAGGGACATGCATCATCATTAAAAAAAATAGAGCTTTACCTCCATAGGTATGTTTCTGGGAAAAGTGAGTATAAATCAAATTTTTGTAAGTCAAATCATATTTTAAATGTCTCAGGGGAACTCATTATTTAATAAAATAGCATGGAGAAAATAATCACATTGTGATGTGGCTTTTCATAAAGCAGGGCACACCTGTATCACACTCTGTCATGGCTGTGGGCTTCACTCTAGCTGAGTTTGAGGGTAGCCAGGTCTGCTTGGACTCAAGTCAAGGGAATTAAGTTACTGAGTACTGAGGATCTTGTTACAAGGCAGTCTCCTTTATAAGCCGTGTCAGCATGGGTCCTATAGTTAGTGCTTTATAAAGATGTGGAAAATCTGCTATATCTATAAGTTTAAGAGTACATTAAGCAAATTAATTTGCTTTGATGATGTCTACATTCTTTTATGTCAACCACAATCATTTGTTTGAGTAAAGAATTTTAAGGTAGCCCATATGTAAATTTCACAGATCTTTTAGTTCCTGGCAGGGATCTAGACTCAATCAATAGGTTCATGTATTGATAGTAAGGATAGCAACTGGATTCGTGAAAATCAAAATTTAAAAACACCAAGTGGGAATGTAAACTGGTGCAGCCCCTCTGGAAAACAGTGTGGAGGTTCCTCAAAAAATTAACAATAGAACTCCCTATGACCCAGCAATAGCACTGCTAGGAATTTATCCAAGGGATACAGGAGTGCTGATGCATAGGGGCACATGGACCCCAATGTTCATAGCAGCACTCTCAGCAATAGCCAAAATATGGAAAGAGCCTAAGTGTCCATCAACTGACGAATGGATCAAGAAGATGTGGATTATCTATACAATGGAATACTACATGACAATGAAAGAATGAAATCTGGCCATGTGTAGCAACATGGATGGACCTTGAGGATGTTATGCTGAGCGAAGTAAGTCAAGCAGAGAAGGACAAATACCATATGTTTGCACGTATAGGAGGATTAGGAGGAACTTAAAGGAGGACCGCGGGGGAGAATAAGGGGAAAATAGTTGGGGAGGGGGAGAGAGGCAAACCATGAGAGACTCTTGAATGCTGAGAACAAACTGAGGACTGATGGGGGTGTGGGGGGAAAGGGGAGATGAGCATGGAGGAGGGCACTTGTGGGGATGAGCACTGGGTGTTATATGGAAACCAACTTGACAATAAACTGTTTGTAAAAAAATAAATAAAAACACCAAGCAAACAAAAAAATCATGTAAACAAAATATTTTTAAAAAGAAAGAGCACTTACTAATCCCATTAAAAACCACTGTCTCTTTGAATTGGCTGTGTGGCTTCCGTCTAGCAGAAGAGGATATGGTAAAACAGATACATTAGAGAGCTTCGAATTACAACTTTGTACATATTATCCAGAAAGGCTTGCAATTGGGCAGCCAGGGGAAGAGCAATGTCCTTGTCAGTGAGTCTCAGTGGCCCTCATCGTTGTAGCCCAGGTGCTGTTGCCTCATCTGAGTGATGGTCAGGACACTGCTTGTATGGGATGGACTGAGCATAAGCCTGATTCATAGTAACAGTAGGAACAAGTACACAGGAGTCCTTGAATATATGTAGTTAGAATCCAATCACACACACACACACACACACACACACACACACACACACACACTGGTGCCTATTTTAACTGTAAGGTTAAGATTTAGTTGCTCCAGCCAGTTTTATATACACCAAATGCTTCAGGTTCAGCAATTTGAGGGAACCATTTACTGAGCAAAGAAAAAATATGTCATTATAGGTTGGAATGGAAAAGGCAGTGTCCAAGACCCCTGACTAACACACACACACAAAACAAATCTTATCATTATGCCAATTATAGAATGTCAGAATTTTGAGGTCTAAGTAGCTCTATTTGTCAAATTTCTGCTATGCAGCAGACATTGCATAGTAGGTACTTTGTACACATTGTCTTAATTCCCACAATAACCTTGTAAGATATACATAGTTGTTTCCATCATACAGAGGAGAAAATGGGGACTCAGAGGCATTCAGCAATTTGCTTCAGATTACACAGCTGGTAAAAGGTAGAACTGGGATTTATTTATTTATTTAATGTTTATTTATTTATTTTTGAGAGAGAGAGAGGGAGACAGACAGACAGAAGGGAAAGTGCAGAGAGAGAGGGAGACAGAGAATCCCAAGCAGGCTCTGCAGCTGTCAGTGAAGAGCCCAATGCAGGACTCGAACCCATAAACCATGAGATCACAACCTGAGCTGAAACCAAGAGTCAGACACTTAACCGTCTGAGCCACACCGGCACCCCAGTAGAACTGGGATTTAAACCTCCAAACTTTATCTTGCTATTCCAGAACTTATCTAATGCATAATGGCTCTGAAATCTGAATACTGCTATTTTTTTCCTGACACTGGCAACTTTGGCTTCCAGAAGAGTTCCAGAATCTTTGATGGTATTTGTCCTTCTTTGTAGTCCCCCAAAAGGGCTCACTTAATTGTATTTACAAAGGCTAGCTTTTAATTTTCAAAGATCCCAACCTTTAGCTAGTGACCACTTAGAATGCTGACAACTTCCAGGCCCCAGAACCACCTCTCTGAGTAATGAAATTAGAATATGCAGATGTCACCCAGACCTCTGAATTCTTTCTATCCTAGAGTAAGAACCTCTTCTCTAGAGAATTTTATGGAGAAGAAAACGAGAATTAAGTGTTCATACAAAAAACTTTAAATATGGCTGTGTTCTAGGTTCAGTATATCAGGTGTATGATTGAGTTCAAGAATCTTTCAGAGAAACACCACCATACTAAGTACTTAGTGATATAAAACAGTATGCGAGCCTATGGGGAGGTGTTAGGGTAAGAAAAAGGGTAACAGTTACCTTAGCTTTATAGTTCACAAAACATTTTGAGACATTAATCCCATTGAGGAAGGAATGACCGTTTCCCTGTTGCACTGAGAAAACAAAGCTTGGAAAATACACGGCATGTTCTCCTTCAAGAAGTCTTGAAGGTGAGGAAGATGTGGAAACAAAGAACTCTGATGTAAGGAGGGGGGAGATAAATGTCAGAGACTTGACAGCAAAATACTGGGGTAGGGGTGAGAAGGAAGTGGAGGTATGTGTCATTCTGGTTGATGACCAGAATCCATGAAAGCCTCACTGATGGCATTTGTCTTGAGTCCAGCAGTGGATGAAGAGGGCAAGTGTTTCTGTGAGGTGGTAGAGGAGTTGTCGAAGGGAGAGGTTCACGGGATTCATCCTCTCCCATGACCAAAGCAGACAGCAGGATATGAAAAGAGGTTCAGGAGGTGCCCTGATCTAAGACCGAAGGGAAAAAAACCTGGCCAGCCACATCCTTCCACGTTCAACGGAATCTCTTGTTAAAATGCCAATTTTGCTTTAGTAGGTTTGAGTTAGGAACTGAGATTCTGTGCTTCTAATAAAGTCCAGGTAACGCTTGATGTTGCTGATCCGTGAGCCAAACTGCGAGAAGCATCCACTTCACCCAGCAGCGTCAGAAAGGCAGACTGCCTGGGTCTCACTCCAGATTTACTGAACCCGAATTCGCATTTCAATAAGATTCCCCAAGGGGTTCATATGCACATTTAGCTTCGAGAACCACTTTTCTAGGTTATTATTTGATCGGTAGAAGGGGCTCAGGGAGGTCCAAACTTTCCCCGGTATCGCGTACCAGCAGCCTGGTTTCTCTCCAGAGCTGCAGTTCCCACGGGCAAAGACTTGTGCCCCGTGAAGCTGCTCCTCCAGATCCTAAACCGGTAGCAATTCTGGGAGTTGATCGCCTCATAATCCTCGTCGCTGGGTTCCTTTCCACCCCAACCGCGCTTCCCCGGGGCGCTCCAGCTGTTTCCCACCCCCACGCCCAGGCAGCTACTGTGCACAGCTGGAGCTGGAGCAGCGGGCGCACCCGGAGCTGCAGCGGCCGGGGAGGCCAGGCGGGGGCGCCGCAGACTAGGCTGTGCGGGAGGAGGCCGTTCCGAGCCCGCAGAGGGCAGCCGTAGCACCCGGCGGGGGAGCGCGAGCTCCGCGTCTGGTGCCAACCAGCACGGCCCTGGCGCGGCCCCACATTCCCACACCGCGGGAGCGGCGGCTCGCTACCTGGGAGGCGGCGCGCATCACCCCAACCTGTGCTTCATAAACCTGTTGGGAACTAGTTCACCGCCTCGAGGGCCAGTAATCAGCCCGGCCTTGTCTCAAAAGCACCTCTGATTATAATTCCCGAGCTGGGCGAGGGCCTCGGGGACCTAGATTTTAAGTCGACTATATAATATCATTATCATTATTATTAAAAAAGCCAGCCACCCCGCTCCACCTTCCCTTATAGACACTTCTGAAGTTGGGGGCGTGGGGAGGGGGGGGGGGCTGTTGAACGACCAGAGGGTTGCAGCAGGATTGTAAAACCTAACGATTTGCTAAGAAATCCTGGGCCGAAAAACGCAATTTACAAAACGACAAGTTTTACAAGGTACAGAAGGTAACCGGGCAGAAAACGCACCGCCGCGCAGCCTCGCGGCGCGTGCTCGCAGGGGCCTCTCTGCAGCCGCGCCGCTCGCTGGGGCCGCGCGAGGATTTCGCACGAAGAGGAGGCTGCCTCCGAGCCTCGGACCCAGACATCCCTGCGTCTCAGAAAGGGCCACCCACGCTGCCCTGAGCCCCCCGCGGCCGGCGGAGCCCCTTCCACGACTGGTCGCCAAAGTCACGTCGTCCCTGCTTCTCCGTGGCCTCGGCCCCGCTGTCTCTCCCCGCTGGTGTTTGAAGCCAGCTTTTCACCGCGAGCTTCCCTCTCAGGGCAAAGCGCAGTGGACAGTTTAAAGTGAACACCTTCCCGCAGCCACTGCTGCGGGGACGTGCGCATATCCCCTTGCGTATGTGTATGAGTGTGTGTTTCTCCAAGAATGTCAGACTAAACGACAGTCTTAACATTTATTAAAGCCTACGTGTTTTGTCTCGAGGCTTATCGGGTTTGTCCAAACTTTTGTGTGTGTGTGTGTGTGTGTGTGTGTGTGTGTGCACGCGCGCACGCGCGTGTCTCCACCCTCCTCTCGCCTCCCCACCCCCGCCCGTGCAGGGCGAAGTAGTCCTATATAGCGATGATAAATATCCCTGTTGATCACTTGATTGATTACCTCCCTGAAAGGTCACGCGGGCTCGCAGTAATTTCCTTTTGCCTAAGGCTCCCTTTTCACTTTTACTCCAGCTCGACAGCTCCGAGTACACGGGATCTTTATTTTTTATTTTAACCCCTAAATGCAACCCCTCCCGAAAACAATGCAGACAAGAAAAATCGAATAAAATCAACTCGAGACCTTTTAGCTCACTCGCAGTCGCCTTCCCCATCTCGTTCCTTTCTTTCTTCTGGCCCCCGCCCCTCCTACTCCGACCCCTTCTCCCCAACTCAAATGTATTCTAGACACTATTTAATAGATGAGTGTCTTGCAAGTAAACTCGGGCGTCCCTTGGGTCTGCATTTCATGTCTGTGACTCTCTCTTTCTCCCGTGGACTAAAAATTCGGATTTAAACCACTAGACAAGCTATTAATTTAGCTAGACTACCCAGGGTCCTGAACCCAATTAATTTCTAATAATTATAGCCCAAGGGGGCTAGATAGATCTCCCTGCCTCTTTCTTTTATTGCCACTCCACGCCACCGAGGTCAGCGTATAATAATAAAGTGTATATTTTGAAAGCGATCTCCAGAACAGTGAGTTATTGCAATGAATGAAAATTGTTTCCATTTTGGCTAATTGAGCCCGTGGCCGAAAGCTAGAGCTCTGAGACTAAATAAAGAGGACTGTTTCCTTTCAACATGAAGAAACCCCTGCCTAGCTCTGGTCACCCAGCGAGAGTTTAATTTCTTAACAGCCAACCTGAAACCCAGCGTTGGGTAAACAGTATTAATAATTGCATTACAATGATTAAATTAATCTTGCTGGTAGCCAGGAGAATATAGGTTGAATAGCAAGATGTAAAGTTCACTGCACAAAGACAATAGGCCAAGAAATACCTCCATAAAGAATTCAAACTTTCTTCCAAAGATATTGTGGGGCTGGTTCAATTATAATTCGAGGGAAGGAAAAGTTCCTGTTGCATGCAATGTATTGAAAATCAGTTCTTTGCCGTTTCTAGCATTTATTAAGGAAACATAGGTGGAGAAAGGGTATACTTCTCTGGTCCTCTTCAATGACCCTTCTTCCTTTCAACTCCCATCTTCATCTCTGCTTCTCCTTAAGAAAAAAACAAAACTCCAAAAAAGCCCCCAAACCCACAACAACCCCCCCCCCCATACAAAATATGACAGTGATGAAACAAGCAAATCCAAACAGTCCGTAAGCTCATCGACTTTCCAAGGAGGCACGGTTTCAGGATTCCCGCTTCCGTTGTAGAAAATGCAAGAGAACGTTGGCATTCATGCCCCTCAAGGAAACGAATTTCAGGAGAAGAGAACAAGGTGGGTGGTGGGGAATCGGGCAGCGAGGGTTACTCGGCCAACTTGTTGGAGGCCTCTTTTCTCTGGGGCGAGCGACCGCTTGGATGTCCCGTCAGAGGGCTTCGGGAATCCGTGGGGCCGCTGACCGGAAAGTCACCTGCTTGGGTCTCACGGCTGAGACTTGGGACAGGTGGAACTGACCGGGTTCTCGTACTTGGAAGTGGGAACCCGCCCAGGTCGGCGCGCTCAGGCAAGCCGCGCTGCGGCGGCGAGCGCAGTCCGCTGCTGCCAGGCGTTTGCTCCATCAGGTTAAACACACTTGAACTAGCAACTTAGCTTTTTCATTAACACTCACATAGGGCAGAAAACAAATGAGGAAGAAAGAGAGAGAGAGAGAGAGAGAGAGAGAGAGAGAGAAAGGAAGAAAACAGAAAAGAAACTCAGCTTTCTGGTTGGAAAATAAAAGTGATGATGTTGCGAATACTTTACTTAAAAAAACAGCAAAAAGAATGATGCCTTGTCTAGTCACAATGCTTTGGCCCTAGGGCACGGAGGAGTTTGTGTTTATTATTTCAGTTGGAAGAGGTTGGATTTGATCGTGTCCCGAAACTCTTGGAAAGACCAGGCATTCGCGGAGGCGGCCGCGACCCCCGGGGACTTTAAAAACCAGAAGGGGAGGGTGTTCCAGCGAAGCTCCATCCCCTCGCCCTTCGCCGTCTAGAAAAGTTTAGGGATCTTTAAGTTTGGGGACTGAGATTTGATTTTCTTGAGTCCTTCATATCCTACTCAGTTCCCTTCACAGCCCCCACCCCACCCCTAGTCCGCCACGTGGTTTATAATTTCTCAGCAGAAACAATCACCGCAGCTTCACAGGTGGGTTTTCTGAAAACTTAATCTTGGGTTTGATTCCATGGTGCCTTCGTTTCCTAGAAAATTCTCTGGCACTCCTCTGAACCTCCTCTCCGCTAGTGGACCAGGATATAGACCCCCTGGGGATGAGATGAAAGGACTTAATGAGAACGTGAAGGAGGTGGGGGGGGGGAGGGATAGTAGCTCCTTTTATTAATTTTTTAAGCTCCCCATTGCTGAGAAGGTGAAAAGAAAAGTCCAAGGCTGAGCCTCCTACTGTGCAGGGCGCTCTTCCTCCCTAGGGGTCTCTTTCTCCCCTCAAGCGGGAAGAGGCCCTTGAGGTTCTGACAGATGGGAGGGGCCTGATTCTCCAGTACTGTCTCTCTGTCCTTTGGCCAAGGTGAGGGTCCCCAGGGAGCCCTTAAACGGATCAGAGGCAGCTTCTGTGAACACCTTGATGGCCAGTCTAGTGTTTCTCTCCCTAGAGATTCTATTACCTTTCTGATGGTTCTCAAACCCAACTTCTCCTTTTCTTCTGAGGACACTTATTTTCATCTGAGGGAAGGCATCTAAACTGAGAGGAGCCAGTGAACTCACATTCACAGACCTCTGGGTACCCAAAGCCTGGTGCTTTTGCATCCACCTCCGCTGTGTAGAAATACACCACAGAGCAACAGGAATTGTAGCAGGACTGGGGGGAAAAAAAACAAAAACAAAAAAACAAAACCAAAAAAACAAAAAACCAAACCCAGCTGCCTCTTTAGTCCAGAGGGAATGATAGAGTTCTCTTGTGCCCATCTGGTACTTACCAGAACCTTCTCTTTTAGAAGCTGTTTTACTCCCGCTCTGTGCAATTTCTTCCTTTACTCCCTTTATCTTTACCTTACATTTCAACATTACACATCTGTCTCTCTTGGGACCTTTACTTGCTTGGCTTTCCAGGGACTTCTATCTTATAGCTACATGCTCTCAGAATTATACAACTCTGGAGAAAGAAATGATGGGCATCCTTAGCCAGGGTGATCCTTTGAATTTTGTTTTCCTCAAACAGAGATATTTTGTGAGCCATCGGTGAATGCCTCCTAGGGTTGAGCCTTGTTATTTGCTCATACACCCAGTCCTAGTTTTGACAATAAATGACAACTGGCACAAGAGGGTATTTCCAGTGATCTCTCTTCCCCTCTCCTGCCTTTCCTAAACTCATGCCCAGGACTTGCTTTTCTTTTCCTTCTCTAACTGGATTGTCAAGGATGTACTGTCGCAGCACAGACACGGAAAAGATTGTAATTTTCTTTTACGGTGTCTGGCTGGATTTGCAACAGATATTAATGGGGACATAAATAGCTCATGGAAGGTATTGAACAAAACTGCTTAATGCAAGGCGGTTGTACCAAGAGAAAATCTATACATAGTTGAGATTGATTCATACCTTGAACACAGCTGTTCCCTTTAGGATTTCCCCATTTCTATGTGCCCACTTCACTGGTAAATTCTGTAATTAAAGAAAGTTCTGAGAATTTAATTTTTAAGGGTGGGAAGAGTATTTCTCCCCCCCCCCCGCCTTTCTTATGACCCCAAAGGTTGTGGGTTTAAGCAAGTGAGTGAAAATGGCAGGCAGGCAGAGCTGCAGCAACAGGAGATGGGGGCAGCCGTGGGGGAGGCCGGAAGGTGAAAGCCGACCTCAGGGAAGCAGGAGGTCTGGGATGTTAAATACCCGAGCCTGCCCGGACCTGGGAATCAAAGGTGATCATTACTACTTGTTTGGAATAGACCACTGAAATGTTCCAAGAATAGCAGCAAGCATTGGTATTATACTTAACATCGAGAAAGAAAACAGTTACTTATTCTACTTTCAACTCCGAAAGCACAAGCCGAAATAGCTTCAGTAGCAGTAGGAGCGGCAGCAGCAGATTTCCTGAAGTTCAAGATGATTCTCACTTTCTCCTGGATCATATAAGAGTCCTGTCCTTCTAGTTCTTTAATATGGAAAAGGTTTTAAAAAGCCCCACTTCTTGCTTTCTCCGTGGATGGTATAGAAAATTTCCTGCAATTTATGGTGGGAAAAACAATAATAGTAATGATACAGGCTTATAGGTGATTCCAACACGAAATCAATCCTTTGCCCTAGTCTTTTTATTCCACCCCCCCGCCTTTTTTGGGGGCGAGGTGTCTGCTCCCCTCTGGCTCCCTGTGCTCGCTCCCCGCCCCCCGCCGCCCTCCCCGTGGCTCCCTTTCTCCGCCTCCTCGGCGATTGCCATCTGACAAGATCTCCAAATCAAAGTGATAAATCGCTCCAAACTTTTTTTGGCGGCGCTGAGATGTTGGAGGGGCGTCTAGCGCGCATGTGCGAAGGTGTCCGAACTGACAATGCTGGAGAGATAGCGAGTGTGGATTGAGAGAAAGGGAGAGAGGGAGGGAGAGAGAGTGAAAGAGGGAAAGACAGAGAGTGAGTGTGTTTAAGTGTGTGTGTGTGTGAGAGAGAGAGAGAGAGGAAGAGAGAGAGAGAGAGAGAGAGAGAGAGAGAGAGAGAGAGGAGCGAGGGAGGGAGAGAGAGGGAGAGCAAAAGAAGGAAAAGATCCAAGAAAAAAAAACCCCAACCACACACCAGCGGCTGCAGGACTGGGCACAGCATGAGATCCAAAGGCAGGGCAAGGAAACTGGCCACAAGTAGGTGCAATATCCCTTTTCTATTGGCTTTCCCCCTCCTCTGCCATCTTGCATATCTGTCTCCAGCGCTCGGGGAGGGAGCGCGCAGCTGCCTCTCGCGCCGGGGCCCCGGGCGGAGGGCAGGCGCAACGCAGCCGCAGCAACCTGCCGGTCCCAGCTTCGCGCCCGGCCGCCCGCGCTCTCGCTCTTGGTTTGGGCGCCAGAGGAGCCGGGGCAGCCCTTAGCCCCGCGCACCGACCAGCTGTGGCAACCCCGGGGTGGGGGTGGGGGTGGGGGCAGCCAAGACCGGGGTGGGAGGGAGGAGAGCGCGCGAGAGCAAGCGGGAAGGGGTGGGGTGGGGTGGGGGGGAGAGGAGACGAGAGAGTCTCCCCCTCCCCTCCCCTTCCCCCCAGGCGGAGGAGAGTTGCCTCTGGCCAACCAGCTAGTCCCGGGTATGGGAGGGGGAGCGGGGGATGGGGGGGGGGCGGTCTGGGGATGGGAGCTTTTTTCGAGCGTCGGTTTGTTTCTGGGGTCTGGGGTGGGCGGCAGGCTCGGAGGGAGCCACAGTGGCGGCGGCGGCGGGCAGCAGTGGTGGAGTTGGGAAAAGTTGCGAGGCGGCCGCGGGAAGTTGCGCGGGCCGGCGGCTGGCGGGCTGCGCCGAGCTGCGGTTGCGGTAGTGGGCGCTGTGCGCTCGGCGGTGCTCCCCGGCGTGCGCCGCGCGGCGGGACGGCTGGGGTGGGGAGCGGGGGAGACCGGAGTGGGGGTTGTAGTCGCAGTGTGTGTGTGTGTGTGTGTGTGTGTGTGTGTGTGTGTGTGTGGTGGTGGTGGTGGTGGTGGTGGTGGCGGCGGCGGCGGTGGGGCACAGGCGGTGCGGCGCTACCGGCTCCGCGGAGCCGGGGGCAGGTGAGGAGAGGCCAGGCCCCGAGAACGCGTGGGGAGTGAGGAGTGCAGGGAGCGCGGCCAGCGGCGACAGCCGCCGAGGGGAAGGGGGCCGAACGGGCCTGCTCCCGCCAGCGAGCTCCAGGCTGGCCCGGTGCCGAGTGACCCCCAGGGGGCGGGCTGCCGGGACCTCAGGCCGCCGAGAGCGCGGCAGAGCCTCTCGCTCTATTTCTGGATGCAGCTGGGGTCTCGGGTCACTAACCCTCCCCGGCGCCCCCTGCCTGCCCGGCGTGGAGCGGCCTTGGTCACGCGGGACCGGGGAGCTTGGGTTCAGTGCAGGGGCGGCCGGGCCCCCATCCCCCACTCTTCTCACACAAGTGTTAGGGGACTTCGCCTGGAATTGTCCTCTGAGCCGACGCTGTCCGGAAAGGCGGAAGCCTCGATCAGGACTCCAGGCGTTACGAGTGGGTTTGTCCAAAAGCTTCGACCGCAAGTCTAAGGGGGCTCTGAGGTGCTGAGACCCGGAGCAAACCCTGGCGGTCCCGAGCCCTCCTCCTCCGGGGTGTCAGCTCGGGAGGCTGGAGCAGCCTCGGGAGGGGACAGGCCGCTCTCCCACTCGCCGAAAACAACGAATTGTTTTGCTTGTGGACCAGAGAAAGGGGAAATAGGGGTGGGGAGGATGCTTCTCCCCAGGAAAAGCCCCAATCTCCCCGCCCTCTCCTCTCTTGCATATTAAAAGCAAGTACGTCCCCGAGCCTTCCAGCCTCCCAAGTCGCCGCGGCAGCCGCGCCTTAAGGCAGCGGCACCTCCGCGGGCTGGGTTTCCTTGGCAGTGGGAGTCAAGGTCTAGCCACCCCGAGATGGTGTCATCGTCGGCGCCTTTCCAGGGCTTCGTCCAGTCCCCACTCAAGCACTGCACTTCCCAGTACGTTTCCTTTCACCCTGGTCTCCGGGATCAACCTAAATATAGGACCCTTGGGTCATCAGTCCATCTGTTTCTTTTTTGGATATTGTTCATTTCACTTAGCTGCGACACTGTCAAAGAGCGCCTGTTTTTTTCTGCTCGCTTTTAAATGAGGCCGATGTCTTTATTTTCATTCTGAGGAGGAATTAAATGTACATATGCTTGGAGGCCTGGGGGCTTGAATTCCGGCTAAAGGTTTGGACTGTGTGTGTGTGTGTGTGTGTGTGTGTGTGAGAGAGAGAGAGAGAGAGGGAGGGAGGAAGGGGGGAGGGAGGGAGGGAGGGAGATTGGAGGGTTGGGGGCGACCAGAACGGGTCTGGGGGGGCGTGGAGAGCCTATTTCAACCATGCCTGAATTGTGAAATGAAAGCCGAACGCTTTGCGCCTCATTGCCCGGTATCCGCCGAAGTGAAAGCAGAACACAAAACCCTTCGGATTTTCTTGAGCAACTTTTTCAACTAGTTTAATTGCCAAGTCATACGCCGCCCTATTAAAACATGCCCGCGACGCACAGTCCGCTCAACATCCAGGAACCGAACCTCGCTTTCCGATCTGATGAGACTTGTCACTCATCCGGTGGGAGACCTATTAATTTGAGTCTAGCGTGGCTAAGGGTGCCGCCGCCGCCTGATAACTAGGAACTCTTAAAACTTCCCTTGCTGACCCCTCAGGTTCCCGCTCCCGCTGCTGCAGCTGGACCACCGCGCAGCCTCCCTCGGGCAGGCAGAAGCGCTGCTTTATGCAATTCTTCAGTTACAATCTGGGCAATAAAGGAAATCATATCAAACTAGGGATTTTTTTTTTTTTTGGTATTTTTAAAGCGCTATTTCCTTCCCTCCCCGCAGTGCGTGAGTCTCCTTGCTCGTGGTGGAGATAGTCAGTGACCCCTTGCCATGCAGTCCAACGAAAAGTTTGCCAGTCTGCCTGCACCCGTTTCTTTCTTTTTCTCGGTTAGGAAGAGGCAAGGTGACCAGCCTACTTTAAAAAGCATACCTTTATGCTTTTTTTTAAAAATGCAAAGTAAACATTGCAATGGAAACAAATCAGATAGGAACAGTAGTTTTCTGGATTGCTTGTTATTCTTTTTGTCTTTCCTAAATTTCTTTGGTGGCCAAGTCCTGTCCTGGTCTTGGCTAGACTACAGGATCCCATGGACCCTGAAAGTATCCACTGAAGTTAAGCCCAGAATGAATGCACAACCCATTTTCCAACTTACAGGGCTTTCTTCTTCTCTCTCTTTTTTAAAACACAATAGTTGAAAATGATAAATTCGTTGCAAATCACTTGGGAAGAATACACCGTTTAATTAAAAAAACAAAGAAGGGAAAAGCAAGAAGATTGACATGTGTACTGTCTAAAGCCCTTGGCTTTTATTCCCATCTTTAAGAAAAGAAAACTAAAAGCCAAGCAGACTCTGGCAAGCGCCAGGAGGCTTCCCAGCGGTTTTTTGGGGCAGCCAGGACAGCACCTGGGCGGTGCCAGAATTGCCAGTTGTAACTTTTTTTCTCCTGGTGTTGGGAAAGAAGTCAGGTTGGGTCTGCCCGGCTTGTCTAGAGCCGAAACACTGAAGCAACCCCCCACACCCCACTTCCTTAAAGTGACACCCGGCAGGGTTTCAATCACAGCAATGAACGAGTTGCAACGTGTAACCCCCTTAGCTACGGGCCCCCCAGAAGTCTCGTAAAGACCCAGAAGGCGATGCGATTAGCAAGACCCCGGAGAGGGGGGCACTTGTTACTTGTACACTTGATCTCTGTTTAAAAAGAGGCTCTTAAATAGGTAAGGTACATGACGACCCTCCCTCACGTGCTTAAACTCCTCACCTTAGCAGCCCCATAGGTAAGATAACAAAGGAAACCTGCACCCAGGTTCCAGCCTGCACTCCCTTTAAACCCACCTATTTGTGTATTTCCTCACTCTCAAAAAAAAAAAAAAAAATCGAAATGCAGAGCTCTGTTTGAAAAACATATTTTACTTGCTTATTTCAGACTGCTTTTGAGGAGGAAAAACGCTCACCCGACGGAGGCAGAGGCCCCTTCTAGGAAGGCGGTTTATTTGCCATTACTTGACCATTACTCTGGGCTTAGGGCTTCTTTATTGCATTTGGCACTTGGAGCGCAATCTCCCTGCAGCATTTCGATGTGTTTCGCCAAAAAAAAAAAAAAAAAAAAAATCTGTGTTTAGGAGAAGGTTAATAACGCTTTTCATCCCCCTCCCCACCCCATCCTGAACACTGTGGAAGGGTATGGTTCATTAGCTCCAGAGGCAGGAAGGCTGGAGAGAAAGGCTCCTTTTTCAGGTTTTTAGTTGTGGGGGCTGAGAAGTCGCGGGTCTGGGAGACGCTGTGCACGTGAGTGTGTGGAAGTGTGCTGGAACGCGTGTTTGCGGGGTGGCCCAGTTCTCGCGCTTTCTAAGCGGAGGCCCCTACTGCCCGGAGACGGGCCTCCTCTGCCGACAGACATTCAACACGTAGGGCGCCTACCGAATAGAAATTAACGCGTCATTCTACGAAATGTTTGCTTCCTTCTTCTTCTTCTTCTTCTTCTTCTTCTTCTTCTTCTTCTTCTTCTTCTTCTTCTTCTTCTTCTTCTTTTTAACATAAAGTTGAAGGTACTAACTCTGTACTCGGTTTCCCTTTAAACGTCTTGTCGTTTGGGAGTTTATTTTGTTTCATTTTTGCAAGCTGGGGCCAGGTTATCGCTGCAGACGTGGCCTGGGGCAGGAAGGACAAGGATGGAGACGCCGGGGGCACGAAGGGCACAAGAGGGCAAAGGCGAGCTGACGTGCTGCCCTCCGCACGTCTAGCTGGGTCTCCTCTCTCCCTGCACCTCCTCCGCTTTGCCTCTGCGGGAAGCCGGCCCTGAAGGGGAGAAACTTGACTTGTCACCTTCTGGCCAGTGGCCCTCAGCCCTGTTCCCCGGCACGCAGCCTCTCGAAGAGCCCCAGTCCCAGGAGCTGGGTACAGCCTCCCACCCCCCATCTCACAATTGTCTCAGACGGGGGACGTGGGCTCCGTGGAGGGGTGGGGGGTGGAGCGGGGGAGGAGCCCAGGGGCCTGGCCGGGCTCACCCCGGGAGGACCCCCACACCTCCCGCCTCCAGCTCCTCCGCTCCCGGCTCCCCAGCTTAGGCCACAACCCTTCCCTCTCCAGCCTCAGAAGTGCTGCGTGCCTGGCGCTCTCCTTCCCTCGAGCTTGGTTTGCACTGACGGTGCACACACACGCACACGCGCGCACTTCTCTCTCTGTCTCTCTCACACACACACACACACACACACTCTCTCTCTCTCTCTCTCTCACACACACACACACACACACACACACACTCTCACACACGTCCTGGGTTAAGGAACATTCAAGGGAGGAGGGGCAGGCACACCTTCATTCACTCTCCGGGGTAGGGGAGACAGGGGCTGGGGAGGGCTGGGGGAGGGGGAGGCAGCGGAGAGACGGGGCCCGGAGGAGACAGTCACAGTATAATGATGCCAGGCACATTTTTCTGGAGTGGTGGTTAACCCTTCCTTGGCTGGAAGCCGCTGCCCTAGGCACTTTCTAAAAAGGTCTGTGGGGTCTGCTTTTCTTTTCGGCCGGGCAGCCCAGTATGAATCATTAGTTCCTTCCCCACCCCATTTGCCACGGTCGTTTTTCTAAAATTAGATTTCCCCCTTCCCGCTTTTCTGGCCTTCCGACTTTACTAGAGAATACTCAAGGAAATTGGCTGTGGAGTGAGAACAAGTGTGAGGAAGAGGATAAAAAGGAGACAAACACATGGAGGGAAAACAAGAAAGGGAGAGAGGAAGATAGAAGCAGCGTGCCTCCACTTCCAGATTCCCCATTTGCACACAGCTTCACATTATATTCTCCCCCCAGTAAATGAACAAAAGTATAATCCTTGTGAATTACCCTTGCTTACATGCCGTACAAGAAACTTCAGAGGTGTTTCTACATAAGGAAGAAACTGTTTACAAAACTCTTTCAAAAGTGTGACATATCGCTCTAGTTCAGCACTAAAAAGCTAAACACACTTGCCCTCCTTTGAAGTGCCCTGGCGAGGGCAGCTCATTGGAGTGCGGTTCAGATATTGCTGTGGGTATAACTAATGGCCTCTACCTATTTAGCTCAAGTGGGAGGAGAGAAACGCCTGAATTCCTTGTCCAATGGGTCCCTCTGGAGACTGGGCTCTGGCTCCTGGCCAGTTCTGTACAATGTCAACATTGAATATTTGAATTCCCAGACTCTATTTAACAAGTTTCTAAATAAATAAACTCATTGTGTGTCTGTGTTTAAAATTATTTCACCTCTTTCATAAAAGCTACGGCATCTTATTACATCGGGCTTGCAAGTTGATTTTTTGAAAAATAAACAAACAAACAGAGCTTAAGGCATTTTAACAGGCAGACCTTCACTGGTATGGATGTTTTGTAAGGATGGTGTCTCGCTTGTGGCTGGGTAGGCGCTATTTAGACGGATCTTGGGTTGTTCTGTGTGCTGTCATAGCGAATTATAATGAAAAATAAAGCTAAGTTAAGAAAGTCAGCGAAATATTAATCACATAGAAAGGGAGGCCGAATGCGTAACTGTAGTGTGTTTAGATACTTGATAATTTTGTCTGCTGGGTCCTATAGGGGACAGAGAGCTGCACTGGTGTGTCCTGAGTGGGTATCTGTAGATGTCCCCAGTCCTTAGGTTTCGGGAGGTGTAGAACTCTGCCCAGATGCTCTTTTGTTTCTGGGCATTTTTTCCTTATGTGTGTCTGTCTTTATAAGTTGGAAAGGGTAGATCCACAAATGCTATCCTCATGTTTCAGTTTGATTTTGAAAAGGACTCCATGAATTCTATGTTTTTACTAATCTCTCAGCATTTGAACACCCACAGCATTTTAATGCAGATAGGAACATACTTGTTCTAGGAAGTACATGCTTCATTACAAAAAAAAAAAAAAAAAAAAAGGGCAAGTTCTAGTCCTCCTGAAAGTGTGCACCCCATCTGGAGTTGTTAGGAAAGAAAGTGGAATTCACTTTAATTTATGTGTATAAAGTACACCATTATTAAAAAGAATGGGATTTGAAAGGGCACATAGTAAAACCCATAAGAGTTAGTTGGTAAGGTGGAGAGCTCAAAGCCAAGAAAAAAATACCACCAACTCGTGCAAACCCTAAAATAGATCACAATGACCTCAGCCATTTTCATTTTCAAAAATAATAGCCATGATTAAAATGGGGGGAGTGTTTTACTTGGAACCCTACTCTCCTGCATTATTATAAAAGCTGTTTTGTGGTTAAGGAACTGTTTCATTATAGAAAAAAAGCAAGTGAATTTTTAATCAAATTCCTGACTCTTCAAAAGCTCTTATTCTTGACTTACTTTTTATTTTAACTTTAGTTATTATTCTTATTAACAAACATGCATTTGGTTTGTATATTCAGCCAAATCCTTGACTACTAACTTTCATAACAAATCTAAGAAGAAATTTTATTTAGAGAAGAGATTTTTGCTACTTCCACTAGTAAATACCTGCTTTGGGGTCACCGACTATATATAACAGGAAGAACCAAGGCTTTCTTAACCTTGTTTTAGAACTTGCCTAAAGGAATTAGTTTTGTTTGTTAGAGTTGTTCAAATTATGACATGTGTGAAAGTCCTTTGTAGGCTTTGGCAATGGGCAGGCTTGGATACAAATATCAGTGAGATCTCTCTGTGTGCATGGACAAGCCACATTCCCTTCTTTCAGGAACACTGTAAACGTGCTCATCAGAGTTTGAATCTGGGTGTGGTGACTGAAGAGCCGGGTCATCTTCAACTTATTGAATGCCTCTGGATGTACCTTTCCTTGTAAAGTGGGAGTAAGAATACCCACCCATCTTGGGCTGCTGTGAGGGTTAGCTGGGGTGATGCGTACCTAAATTATATATCAGTTAAATTTTCTGAAGAATTTTTTAGACATATTTCCTTCTGCTCTATTTTTTTATGTTTTTATTTTATTTTTGAGAGAGAGCGAGAGCGAGAGCAAGAGAGAGAATGTGAGCAGGGGAGGGCCAGAGAGAGAGAGAGAGAGAGAGACAGAATGTGAAGCAGACTCCAGGCTCTGAGCTGTCAGCACAAAGCCTGACGTGGAGTTCAAACTCAGGGACTGTGAGATCATGACCTGAGCCGAAGTCAGATGCTCAACCAACTGAGCCACCCAGGCTCCCCTCTATTTTTTTTTTTATAAAGTCTTATTTGTAGAAGTATTTGCGTGTATATAGTAAGCATTTTGTACGTCTTCTCAATAACTCATGCCCTGGGGATAAACTTGGGGACATTAAAACTGTATGCTAAGCCAAAATAGGCAGTATATTTATTCCCCAAACTGGAGAATCTTCCATTTGGGGGAGGAGGGCACTGTGTAAATAAAGTGATTAGAATTTTAACCTTGCTCCACCGATTTCAGCATTGAACGCACACAGACTAAATTTAGTTGTGCATACTCTCCAGTTGTCATTAGACCATAATCCCTGTGTATGAACATCTTATTTTTAATGGAATGAGTTTTATAAGTTACTTTACCACCGTAGCTGAGTTGCTCTTTAAATGAGAAGAATGGACTAAAGCAGAGCTTGTAAACTCAGATGCCTACAGGAATTGGCAGGCACAATATATGAATGAAGCAAGGTGGATATAAGCACTAAGCCACCTTCTATTTTATTTAAAACGTTGACACCCAGCCTTGTATTCCAGAACAAGAGAGAGTAGCAGGGACTGTGGCAAACCAGGAGTTCAAGCCTTGTCTAAGGAGGCAGCTGCTGCTAATCCAGCTCACTGCTGCCTCTTGGAAAAGGGGCTCAGTGCTGCGGGCTCTTCCAGTTTTTTAGGAGAAGTCACATATCTGGATTGTTATTTAAAATTTCTCTACTTTAAAATGTTGACTCAGTTAAAGAAAAAAATCAGCAACAAACAACATTCTGTAGGCCTAACCAAACACCTCTGTCTGCTAGGTATAGTTCATGGACCCCGGGTTTACAACGTCTGGATTAGATGACTTCTAAGGGTCCTTCGAAGTTCCAACATTTTACAATATCCACAAGGCTTCCTGAATATTATCTTGTAGTTTTAAGATCCTTATCTTCCTCCTCCAACCCGAAGTTAATGTGTGTGAATGCGTGTGTGTGTGCGTGTGTGTGTGTGTGTGTGTGTTTTGATAGGTGGAAGTACTTATTACAGAATCTGATATCTGGCCATTTATCTGGAAAAAAGTTTTTCACAGCCGTGTTGTGTCTTTCTTTCCCTCCATGCTGCTTTATCATTAATTGGCTTAAGAAAATAAAAGGAAACACTTGCTCCCCCTCTCATAGCCACTGGCCACTATGCTCTCTTATTTCTCACCCAACCCAATTCTTTGATTTGTGGGCTGGGGGTTGGGAGTAAATCATTAGGAGATAGTTTTCCGTGGTTTTCCACAGTGGGAGAAGCGATTTGGCTACTGTGGGTAGAGCAGAGGAAGAGTTCGCCCTTGTCCCCTAGGAGGGTCCAGATGTCCCAGTCTGTACATGTGTAATTGAAGACTGATTTTTAAGACATGAGCTTGAGATGAAGAAGTTGTTTTTTAAGGGATGACTGTATTATTTGAAAAGAGTGGCTCTCCTTGCAAGAAGGTTTATATATATTCAAGAAACATTTGACAGTAAACACACATGCTCTCTTTATTATCATGAGCTATATTTCTAGCACAAGTGGTAGGTGAATAACAGGTAAAATTAAGTCCTAAGGACTAACAAGATAAGGGATGTTGGTGGAATACCAATACAGTGGATTCTCCTGGTTAAGTTTGGACTGAGCACTTTATAATATGTAAATCAGTCCTATAGTCAAGGGACTGACCCACAAATACTTGTTACTATCAGTTAACGTTGTTGGAAAAAATCATCAGATCATGCGATGCTTGTACAGGAGTCTTTAGAGTCGTGATAAGCCATGCCTATGGGCATTATCAGTGGGTTATCAGATAACCTAGCTCCCACTTTTACACCAGACACTGACCCCTAAATTCCTTAGCCTGGTCTATAAGGGCCTCCCACTCTTGAGTCAAAGGAATGTGGTGATTCTGAGCCCGGGGTTGTGACTCAGATTGATCTGGGTTGGATTCCTGACTCCACCATTTCCTAGATGGGTAAAATGGCGGCAGGCAACTAAAAGTATGTACCTCACGTGAGGATCTGATGAACTAACGCATTTAAAGTGCTGGAAATACAGTAAGAGCTCAACACATGTTCATTATTATTTTATTGCCTTTCCAGGCTTATTTGTCTCCCTACCCAAGGCTGGTCTATTCAGTTTAACTTGTTGGCTCATTCTGGTCCTCTTGCTGTCTTGCCAGCCCAGCCGTTCGTTTCCATCTTTCAACTTTTGGCCGCAGTGTTGCCTCATCTGTAAATCTACCAGACTGTACTTTGACCTTCAAAATTGAATTCCTTCTTTAAGAGTTAGTTTAAACCCTCTCTTCTTCATGAGATTCACCCTCATCACTCCTAGAGAGATGATTTCTCTATGTCTTTTCATTCCAATAGCATGGGATTATTTTCACCTACCATCATTTTGGCATTTTATTACAAAATCCTTGTCCTCACTCTCACTTTACAAACATCTATCTGTAAATACATATGTCTTATTTTTCTAGGTAAATCATAGAACTCCTGGAGAGCCCATTTCTGGTTTGCACTGTGCCTAGTTCTTTGCTTTGCGTATGGCAGATATCAGTACAATTGGGTGATGGTGGTTAGCGATGGACTTTGGTGGATTATGTGAACCCCTTCAATTTCTTTGCCTGTAAAACCTGCATGGTCAGGTAATGTCAGCACTAGAATTCTGGGATATCTGACACTTTAACTGCATACTAAATCCACAATTGGCCTATTTTGACAGTGATAAACCACCTGGAAAGCACATTTGGAAAGTAGAGTATTATTCCTAATTTTCACCAATAATGCTCCTTATTTTGCCAGTGCAGGTACAACCGATGGTCCCTTACTTAAATTACAAATTGTTATTGGTCTACACTTGATCTTAAGGTTTATGGAAACTCTGCAATGGACCTGATTCTGGACACTGTCAAGGGAGTCAAGGTAGAGATGGTGAAACATTTTGTGGACTTGTGTATTTCCCAGGGATTTGGGTTAGTCACCTTTACAAGTCATCAGAAGCCAAGGTTTTACATAAATTGTAAACCCAGTGTAGGCAGTATTAACATAAGATCAAAGCAACATGACTTTTGCTGTATTTTTAAGTGTACATTTGTGATTGGAGGCTCTTTTGAACAATTTAAGGCTGATAACAAAATTGCACTGAGTTTTGCTTTGCTGATTAAATTAACCCCACTCATCCAATGGGGTTCCCTTAATTCAAATGCAACGATGACTTCTCCCCGCTGCCCCCAGAATCCCTGTACCTCACTCCCCACTTTCCCCACCCCTATTTTACAAATTCCTTATTTTTATGGATAAAATAGGGCTATTAGTGCCTTGGACAACTGTCCTCAAATCCTGAACAATTACAGGGTTTCAGTGCCTGTTAGGAGTTTCCCTCCCCCAAGTCTAGCAGGTGTGACTTTTTATCCTGTTCTCAGGATTGCTGTTACGGCATTTGTGAGTCTCTTTAAGTAGGGGCAGAGACTAAAAACCATGGATTTTATACTTTGGTGCTGCTTATAGACTTTACCTTTGGCAGGAACCATGAAATTAAGTATTAATAAAATGTTTCATGATAAGATGATAAAAAAAATGAATGGAGGGATGGAACAATTATCTTGGTTTCTGGTAGAATCATGGTTCGTGACTTTCTTTTGGGTCTCAGACACTTAAAGAATCTGATGAAAGGTATGGAGACTATCTCCAGAAAATGCAAATATGCATGAAGATTTTCATATAATTTCAATGGCTCATAGACTTCTAAGTTCTGGTCATAGATATTGCAGAGATTCATGCGTGCTCAGACTTGATTTACCCTAGTATGTTTATTATAGAATGTCCTAATGTCTTAATCAATCTTTTTTCATTATCTTAGAAACATTTTATTTTCTGACTACATAATTTAGCTTTTTAAAAAAAATGTTTATTTATTTTTGAGAGAGAGAGAGAAAGAGCACACAAACAAGAGAGGAGAAGAGAGAGAGGGGGGCAGAGAATCCAGAGCGGGCTCTGTGCTGATAGCAGTGAGCCCCCCGATGTGGGGCTCAAACCCACAAACTGTGAGATCATGACCTGAGCCCAAGTTGGATGCTCAACTGACTGATTCAGTCAGGTGCCCCTCTGATTACAAAATTTATACAGACTTCTAACAAAAGACTTTTCTTACAAAACTGCAAGCCTATATCACATAGAAAATGAAAGTTCTTTGTGGTCCTCTCTCTTTTTAAATGTTTATTTTTGAGAGAGAGAGACAGAGTGTGAGCTGGAGAGGGACAGAGAGAGAGAAAGAGAGAGAGAGAGAGAGAGAGAGAGAGAGAGAGCGAGGACACAGAATCCAAAGCAAGCTCCAGGCTCTGAGCTGTCAGCACAGAGCCGGATGCTCACTCGAACCAGGAGATCATGAACTGAGCCGAAGCCAGACGCTTAACCGCTTAACCGACTGAGCCACCCAGGCACCCCTGTGGTCCTCCCTCTTTTGCCAGAGACTGCCTGCAGACGACCACTGTTTATCACTTAGTGTAATGTCCTGTGATATCCCCCCCATGCATCTGTTAGTACAGGCATATGCATAGATTTAGAACTTTTTAGAAGAACTTGGCATTTTTCTTTTTTAAGACTTGATAATATACCTTGGACCTTTCCCCCATCAGTACATATCAATCACATTCTTTTAAAGGCAGCAGATCTTCCATTGTTGGGATGTCACACATCTTATTGAACGAGTCCCCTATGGATGACATTTGGGTCGTTTCCAGTTTTCTGAACAGAACAGAACAGAACAGAACAGAACAGAAGACAGAGAAGTTCCCCAAACCAGGACTGTAAGGGAAAATGAAAGTGAAGTATACAATTAAAGGAAGCTCACAGTTCAGGGTGAAGTGTGCTGGCCTCTGAGGCATGGGCACAGCGGGGCTCTGGGAAGGTCATAGAAGGTTGCCTCACCCTGTCGGGACAGATCAGATTTCCAAGCATCCTTATCCCCTAGAGGGACCAAGGGTCGAAGTCCAGAGCTGAGGTAGATTTTTAAAGACCCACTGTCATATATCTGTTATTTGCAAGCTTACTGGATTGTTCTGGACCTCATATTTATGCCCCGATTTCCATTTTTTTCTCCTGTTACTGAGAACAGGCTGTAGATGAAATCAATCCGTATAGCTCTAACTGGATAAGGATAGGGGGTTCAAGTTTCAAGATTTTTAAAACTGTCATTTCTTTGTTTGCATGGACCACTACTATCACACTGCCTCATCCTGTATATAAACCTTAAAGACCAGTGATGTGACTAATGAATATAGGTTATCGGAAGCCAATAAAAAATTCTTGATGTTCTTTAAAAAAATTACCCACAATAATTTCTAACCTATGAGTTGCAAAGACCATTTTTGTAGGAAAATGTTTTTCACTGGGTAACCAGGCTATGGGAAAATTTTTATAATGGAAACTATCTCTTACTTTTAACTATGGCATCAAAAATATGACAGTATAATGTTACACACTAAAGCCCATCAGATGCAAAATTCCAGTTTTTGATTATAAGTTATAAACCAGGATAGAGAGGCTTCTGAAAAGTGGTTTTCTTTGGCAATGATGTTGTTGATTAAATATAAAAAATTCAGAAAAAATTAGTTCAGCTCATTCCTTTACACAGAAGGTTACAAAAATGGAATAGCTGGGTTTTGGCCCTACTGGGAACAACTTTGCTTATTAAAGCTCATTGGATTATATTAGATTAAAAACATACTAGACATTTTAGATTGGATTTGAAAAGGTACCATTCAAGGAATTAAAATTTGGTCATATAAATCTTCTTAAGAATTAATTTACTTTGCAATTTTGATTCCTTAGAGTACAGTATTTGTTCCAAATTCATATATATTTTTTTTGTGAATGCATAAAGGTTGCCCCATGGGGCATTACTCTTGTTAACATTTTCAAAGCCTATTTTAACTGAGATCAATCAAATTGAGTCAACAAATGGCTATTGAGTGCCTAGTATATATAAGGCATGATGAACAAAATCCTAGAAAATGTATTGAACATCAGCATTTGACGTATACCCATGACAGTAGTTCTCTATGCGAGACAAAGATTGTTATGTGCTTATTGCTGGTTATCAATTGCTACAAAGTCGTTTCAGGAGCTTGGAATATGGAATCCCGTGACTGACTCTTCAAATATTTTGTTAACATTGTGAAGCCACACACCCACCAAGCTGCAATGCCATTCTAAGTGTTTGGGGTCTTCCATCTGAAAATAATACTATACTTCATTTCTCTTAATACCTGTCAGATGTGGAGGTCATCGCCTGCCCCACTAAATGACTTGTGTGTTAACGTCGATACGGTTTTCATTCAAGATACTTGAAAACAAAATCAGGCTCCTTCTAAATAGTTGCCATGACTAGCACCCATCCATCCATCCAACAGCTATTTATCAAGCACCTACAATTCTAGGTGACGGGAAGGTGGCCGTACACACTCAGACAAGGCCCTTGCCCACATGGAGAGCCCATTCTGGGGGAAACAAATGTGTATTGTCATGTACTTCCAGATGTTGACTTCTGGTATGAAGAAATAAAGCAAGGTAACTTGCTAGGGATTACACACAGGTCTTATTTTAGAATGGTGGGCAGAGAAGACCTCTTTGAGCAGAGAGCGAAATGAGAAGAACAATTATTAAGTGTTTGAAGTGCTGCACATTGAAATTTAGAGAATGGCAGGCATTTTCAGCTTGTCTCATTCTCTACAAGGGCAGAGCCACTAAGGTGTCTAAGTATTCTATTTTATTTCATTTTGTCAAATACAGTTATAGATGCTACATGCACATAGAGCTGGCTTCACAATCTGGAAACCAGCACAACGGTGTTTGTATCTGGAGGGAGGCAGAGTTTTGTGTTTGGTCTATAAACACTAGGTTGGTGGCAGCATCTGAAGAGCAGATTAGGTTTCTGGACTCATAATTTAGTCCATGTAAACAAATATTTATGAATATATATTCATCTTCCTGTGTTGGGGACTGAGTATACACAGAGAAATAAAATATGTGTCCTGCCCTTGAGAAACTTCTGGTCTATTGGGAGAGACAGACATATGAATAGATGGCTTCCGTACAGTGGGATAAGGGTCAAGGGAAACAGCTTTATCCCACTGAATCACAACGGTCTAGATGGTGGCACATGACCAGTGGCATACCCTCATTTCACATCTATTCTTGGAAAGAATTCTTTCACGTGTATGCCTCTAACATCAGAAGAAAATGCACATTTCAGACTTGAGGGTTAAATTTTGCATGTGTTTAATACGTTTTAAGGTCTATTAGAACATTTATCTTTTGAACTTCCAAATGCCTAGTTTAAAGGAAATTTGCATATTACAAGGGCAATGAAATGTTTCCCCCAAGGTCCATGTGTCACATTGTCTGTGGTTAGGGCAGTGCTGATTGCAATGACAGTAGGATGCAGGGCGTACTTGGGGTGAATGCCCCATAGCCTTGGGTCTGCACATATGGGCAAATTATTCTTCCCTTGCTTACCAGTTTTCGTGTATTTTCTCCCTTGTGCAGTTAGAGAAAACTCTTCCTTCACAGTTCAAGAAATTCTTTTTGGAGGATCTCAAAGAGTTTCCTCCAGCTCCTTGCCACTTAAAGCTCTGTCCAAGAGCAAAGATCTGATCGAAATGCCTAGACAGAAGTCTGTGTGGTTTCAAAAGGTACATTTTACTTTTAGGCTCAGTTTTTATCTAGTAGCCGATAGTGCTACTCAAAGATTGACATGAACTCAGAGAAGTGGCTTGTGTCTCAGGCCGGCATGGGATTTTGTTGTTTGTAAACCAGCAATAAGGATAAAAAGCACTGCCCTTTCTTCCAATTCTCTTTGCCAACCGTCTTGCTGTGCTGGGTATATGTGTCTAAGCCAATGTTCCAGCCTCTAGGCTTGGCACAGAAATCAGTGCATCCACATCATTACTGCCGGGTGCAGTTCATCCCATTTGCCTGAATGCTTAAGATTCTTGTGATATAAGCACCCTACTGATAATGTTGCAGTATTAAGGCACCAGCATAGATGTCGTTTGACCCATGAAGCAGCATCGTATCTTTGTTTCTCTGGTGTAAAAATACGAGGTAGATGGGTCTGAAGAGGGTGAGAAATGTCAAGGTAAAAAAGCATTACGCATCTAGGGTTTTCAAAGAACCTCATGATCTCTGTATCACATCTCGCTTCCTGGCCTTGAGTGATGATAATCTCAGTCACCAAGGCTTTACCCTTAAGAAAAGGAATACTGTGATACCTAATACAATGAGCTGCATCTTAGGAAAGCTTCCAAGTGAATTGGTGGCATTGGCTGGGACTTGTAGACAACTACTAGGGTGTGTGGAACACTACCTCTTGATTTACCTGACCACATCATAACGTCTCATTATGTAGACTTGACAATCAGTAATAACTTTCCTAAGAGGAAAATGCTTTGCAGCATTTTAAGCCCCATCTTTTTTGAAGATAGACTCTTGTTTTTGCCTTAGGTATGATCATCTTGAAAGTTCAGTATATTTTGGGGTCTCTGAGCATCTCTTCTGGTGGATGATGCTGCCCGAGGACTCAGGACATAGTCTGAGTCCGTACTTTGCTACTCATTAACTTGGTGTCCTTGGGCAGGGCACTAACCCTCTGAGCTCAACACCCTCAAGAATAAGATAGGAACAATAACAACTTCTACTTGGCTTTCTCCAGAGTAGTAATGTTGAAATACTCTGACATATGTAACCTTTTAAAAGGTGTAGAGAGTTGCATGAATTTAATGTGCTATTGAAAGTTCTAGAAGTGATAGAATATCAAAAATGCTAGAGAGGGATTAAAAGTGTAGATTTTGGGGCTACATTATTCAGGCTGAAGTCTTGGCTCTATTACTACCTTGCTGTGTCCCCACGGACAAGCTACTTAGGCTCTCTGTGCCTCAGTTTCTTTGTCTGTAGAATAAAGCTAATTTTTTTTTTAAATATTTTTTATTTATTCCTAGGAGAGAGAGAGATAACGTGAGCAGGGGAGGGTCAGAGAGAGAGGGAGGCACAGACTGAAACAGGCTCCAGGCTCTGAGCCGGCAGTCAGCACAGAGCCCGACGCGGGGCTCGAACCCACGAACCGCGAGATCATGACCCAAGCGAAAGTCGGACGCTTAACCGACTAAGCCACCCAGGCGCCCCAGAATAAAGCTAATTTATAATAACAACAATAAATAATAGTACTAATCAAGATTATTGAGTATTCATGCTTTATTAAGGTTAGTTCTCATACCTCTGTGAGGTGGGGAATATTATTATCTTCGTTTAGAGATGAGGGCACTGGAGACACGTTACTTATTTACCATAGGCCTCTCAGTCCCAAGTGCAGAGCTGGGATCCAGGCGAGATCTGCTTTACAACAAAGCCAAGAACTTGATCTGAACACTCCACTGCTTTATTTTTTTCATCTGGAAATAAAAGTGGAACATTACATTGCCTGAGCATTCCAGAGCTCATAAAAGGTAATAAGATTTTGGATAAAGGACATCTTAGTTTAAAGAAGTGATTTCATACAACTTTTAGTAAAGAGGAATTTTGCTACAGCTATATGGGCAATTGTTGGTTCATGACAAGGGCTGGTTATCTCTTTGTCTTTCATTTCCATCCCAGAGTTATCCAAAGTGTGGTTTTCCATCACTTTATGTTTTTAGTTTTATTTAGGGAACTCTACAAATCTCTGTTGAATGAATGCTTTACGAGAGACGTCATTACATCATTGCCTGAAATCACCAAACAAATTATACCGTACAACTTGCTAGTGGATAGTGCTGGATTCAGATTCCAATTTTCTAAACAATGCACTGTGAATGTAACTTTCCCAAGGTCACTGGTATATATGTTTAAAATTTTCTTTTGGGGCGCCTGAGTGGCTTAGTCGGTTGAGCGTCAGACTTTCGCTTAGGTCATGATCTCTCAGTTCGTGGGTTCGAGCCCCGCGTCGGGCTCTGTGCTGACTGCCAGCTCGGAGCCTGGAGCCTGTTTCGGAGTCTGTGACTCCCTCTCTCTCTGACCCTCCCCTGCTCACGCTGTCTCTCTCTCTCTCTCCTAGAAATAAAAAAAACATTTAAAAAAAAATTTTCTTTTAACATTTATTCACCATTGAGAGACAGGGAGAGATAGAACATGAGTGGGAGGAAGGGCAGAGAGAGAGGGAACCAGGGAAGCCGAAGTATGCTCCAGGCTCTGAGCTGTCAGCAGAGAGCCTGATGTGGGACTTGAACCCATGAACTGCAAGATTATGACCTCAGTTTAACCTATGACTTGAGATCATGTCCTGGCCCTGGGTGGTTCAGCGGTGACTGAACCACCCAGGCACCCATCACTGGTATATTTTTAAGGCAAGGAAGCAAGCGACAACCTTCAGGATCTTTCCTCTATGCACAACATCTGAAACCAAGTCCTGTTACCTATTCTCAACTTTGTTTTATTTATTAATTTTTTTTTGTTTTTGGTGAAAAAACTTAGATTTAGATTTAGCCAGCTGGACTCAGTTTAGATGGTCCCAATTTTGTTGGCAATATCCAAAGCATCATAGTCAGGAGCCAGTCGAACATATACACTTTCTTTGCTCCATTGGGCCTCATCAGAGTGTTGACCTTGGCCACGTCAATAGAGCTTCTTCATAGCCTGTTGGATCTGGTGCTTGATGGCCTTGACATCCACAATGAACTCAAGAGTGTTGTTGTCTTCTATTTTCTTCATGGCGGACTCTGTAGTCAGGGGGAGCTTGTTGATAGCATAGTGGTCAAGGGAGCTTGTTTCTCCTGGGGGCACTCTTTTGAGGATATTTGGGCTGCCTTTGGAGATGCAGTGTCTTGGGCCGTCAGAATGTAGGTGACATGTGGATCTCCTTTTTTTTTTTTTTTTTTTTTTTTATGACTGTGGACGCCTTTCAGCACTGCTTTCTTGGCCTTCAAAGCCTTTGCTTTGGCTTTGGGAGGGGCAGGGGCTTCCTTCTTCACCTTTGGCGCCACCTTCATGAAAGGGCTCAACTTTGTTTTAATATCCAATTCTCTAAAGCCTTGCAATGAAGTATTTGGCTAGTTGTATAATTTAATAATCTATAGGATTTAAATAAGGGGAAGGCTTATGAGTTCTCAAATCTAGTCCACTTTTTGCTTGTTTTTTAAAGAAGGGCAATGGACAAGTTAAGAGCAGATACAGTGACACAAATATGACCACAGAGTATTACTTGGAGAGCTTAAATATACCAGTGCTTGGGATCCACCCCAAAATAATTAAATCAGAATCACTGAGGGTGAAGCTCAGGGGGTGGGGAGCAATGAGTCCCCGGTATAAGAGACTGGGAAGAAGAAGGTGATTGTAATTAAAGAATTAGGGAGATAGAGATAGCAAGGTGGCTCCAAATGCTATCTTTGGGGGTGACCCCAAGGTTATATATGTGTTAATGTAAGGCTCTCTCTCAGTTTTTTCAGGCATCGGCTTGGAAGTTGGAAATATTCTCTTAGCATTTGCTTTGTCCCTGTGGTTTCTGACCTTTGTAGCAATAATAGGTGAGAGATTTCCAGTTGTGAGAGGCCATCGTTGGGGAGACTTCATCACAGTGGATGATCTTTTGAGAGTCCAGGAGCTGTGACATTTTTTCAACCATTTCAGTTTGGTGGCCATTTCCAAAGAGACAATAATATGTTTTAGATTAAAAAACAAAAACAGAATCCACAGCTACTTTGTGAGAGAGCATTTTAGTATTGTTAGTTGCTTTTGTCTTTTGTTTTTCTAGAATCCCACACGCAAATGCTTCTGACAACCTTCCCATGCAAAGGGAGCACTGGGAATTCTAGAGGAGGCATGTAGGGACAGCAGAGAAGGAATTGCAAAAAATAAATGTCTCTATCCAGACGTGTTAGAAAGCAGAAGAGTTGGTATTGTGCTATATTTCAGAGAGTTTGGACGTTGAATGCTAATGACCTTTATGCCTGGCTAGTTTTTTTTTTAAGTTTATTTTATTTATTTATTTTGAGAGAGACAGAAAGAGACAGAGAGCACCCACGAGTGGGGGAAGGGCAGAGGGAGAGGGAGAGAAAGCATCCTAAGCAGGCTCCTCACTGTCAGCATGCACCCCATTGAGGGGCTCAATCTCAGGAACCGTGAAAACCTGACCTGAGCCAAAATCAAAGGTTGGACCCTTATCCGACCAAGCCACCCAGGTGTTCCCTGGCTAGTTTTAATCAATGCTATCAGTCACTCGCTTCCATATACATGAAAATTCATCAAATAAATATATTCAGTGTTGTTGGATGGTCCAGGTACGTTCAGTTGCACCTGAGTGTACATTTGCTCAATGTGCCCAGTGGTTCCAGAGGTTTCGTTGAGCTCAGTGGGGTGAACACCAAAACAGAGTGTGTTAGGGAACACTGATGTTTGTGTGAGCTTATGGTGAAGGAGAATGGCCTTACTGAAAGACAAGAATAAGCCAGTAAAAAGGCCCGAGTGTGTATTTATAAAATGTGTGCTTGTGTATATCTTTGGACACCTGAGAGGCCCTCCTTCATTTTTAGTTTAAGTTGTATTTTTCAAAATTATTAGCTATGTTGCACAAATCCTTTTAGGAATTTCATTTGGATTGTGCAGCTTATCCCAATGATATGTAATCTAATTGCCCCTTTGTTTTGTTTTGTTTTTTTTTTTTCCTTCAAAGTGATCACCTGCATTTGATAACTTTTAGAGTTTTCTTCAAACCAGGTGTGAAGGGATAAGGTGGTTCAATTGTTTAAAAGAGAGATTATAGCCATGTTTTTATAGGAGCTTTTGAATGTTTATTTTGATTAGAATGCCAGTATAAGATGAATATAAAATATAAAATGACAGGAACCAAGAGTGTAATTTTCTAGCCTCAGGAATGAGGCTTTAGAATCATACGTATTTGAGATATTTTGAGGGTATACTAAGCTGCAATGCAGGAGGAGTTTCTCAAAAGCTATATGGTCAGCTAGAGAAAATGGAATGATTCTATTCTGCAGCTGAGGCTTGAAATTAGGAAGACGAGGGTAACTTTTTCCAGGCCACCCATATGGGAAGGGTGGAACTGAGAAAAGGTTTCTTAGCTACTAGGCCGCACATATCTGTTGCTATCAGGGGAAACTTTGTGACTTATTTTATGGGAGTGGAGCATCTCTTGTGGAGAGGCGTCTTTTTTACTATGCAGAAATTCTTCATTTCATCTTTAAAGCATTAAATGCTGTTTCTGCTATAGAGCTTTTTTAAAATTTTTCTTTTACATTTATTTGAGAGAGAGAGAGAGAGAGAGAGAGAGAGAGAGACAGCATGAGCAGGGGAGGGTCAGAGAGAGAGGGAGATACAGAATCTGAAACAGGCTCCAGGCTCTGAGCTGTCAGCACAGAGCCCGATGCAGGGCTCAAACCCACAAACCACGAGATCATGACTTGAGCCGAAGTCGGACACTCAACTGACTGAGCCACCCAGGCGCCCCTATAGAGCTTTTTAAATACCATTGAGACAGAATGGGAAGCCGTGTTCTAAACGATAGGCCCAATTCAGAGCCCCCGGGAGACGAAGGCACAAGAGCCGGGCCAGAATTGACATGGTGTCTTCAGTCAATGTTTACTGGGCTTCCATTTGGTGAATGATTTTGTATGAAGGATCCTTTTAAAAATTTTGTATGTGACCTATTTCTCCCTTATGCAGCTTCTGTTTTGAGAGTAAGCAGAAGGAAATGGTAGTAATAACAAAATTGGTTTTTGCTCATTCACACTTTTGTACCATTTAGGTTATGGGACCAGTGAGGTGGAAGACAGGAAGGCAGAAGCAGGGTTATGGAGGGAAAACATAGGTGTGCGGGAGGGAGAAGATGTGCAACGCCCCAGCCAGCTGTGCTTCTGAGAGGGTTTGTTTAGAAAACACGGTGCTAATAGTTCAATATTTCAACATTCATATTTGGGGATTCACACATCCATACCAGTAGTTCTGTGAAACGGAAGTTTAACAAAATCAGATTGATGACTGATGTAATTTAATTAGACCCTGGCTTCATAAATATGCAATGTTGCTTGAATGAGAAGTTGAATTCTTAGATTTCCTGGGGAAAATGGCAATTTGGTTTGCTTCAGAGGTGGTTGCAGACATTTCCACCCTGGTTTATATGTGGCTAAAATAAATCGGTCATTTAAAACTTAGAAGAAGGCGAAACTTGAGTGACTGATTCCAGTAACCGTGTGTAGACATTTTTTTGCCCTCCTCTGCAGCTCTCTCTTTTCCAGTTTTGCAATTCCAGACATTTCTTTCCTGAACCATGCCTTCTGTAATAGCTTGGAGAGATGCTATTAGGTTTATGGCCCCCTGATAATTTCACACTGCCCTAAATCCTTTGCATGGTGGCTTTCCTAGCACATCCAGAACAAACTATTAATACTTTATAACAATATTAAAATCAGCCAGTTGACCAAAGAGACTGATTTTTTTTTTTTGACAGATCAGCAGGATGGGGTAGGGGAAGGGAGTACAAGAGTACTTAAAAATTTGTTTTGAATAAAACTCTGGCCAGGGAAAACACCTGCGGCTATGTGAGTAAGTAGGATCCGTCTCTGAGGTAATTTGGCAACTGAGAGGGTGTTGGAGTCCTCTTCATAACCATGGTGACTCTTCCAGTAGATGGACTTTTTGTCTTTTGTCTTCTCTGAACTGCTCTGTACTTCTGGCCAAGATGTTTTTTTTTGTTAGTTGGCACAAGAATATACCCTACAGTTGATGGGTTTGCTGTTTTCTTAACATTTCATCAGTTAACCGTATTTTTTTAATGTTTATTTATTTTTGACACAGAGAGAGTGAGAGAGGGAGAGAGAGAATGAGCGGAGGAGGGGGAGAGGGAGAGAGAGACACACACACAGAATCCAAATCAGGCTCTAGGCTCTGAGCTGTCAGCACAAAGCTTGATGTGGGACTCGAACCCACAAACAGTGAGACCATGACCTGAGCCGAAGTCAGTCATTTAACCAACTGAGCCACCCAGGTGCCCCACATCAGTTAACCATTAAGATTTTTTAAAAGTTTATTTATTTATTGAGAGAGAGAGCGAGAGAGAGAGCGAGAGTGAGAGCGAGAGTGAGAGCGAGTGAGAGAGAGAGAGAGAGCGAGAGCGAGAGCGAGAGCGAGAGAGAGAGAGAGAGAGAGAGAGCACCAGTGGGGTACTGACAGAGAGAGGGAGAAAGAACTCTAAGCAGGCTTCATACTGTCAGTGCAGAGCCCAATGTGGGGTTTGAACTCACCAACTGTGAGATCATGCCCTGAGCCAAGATCAAGAGTCAGACGCTTAACAACCGACTGAGCCACCCAGGTGCCCCTCATCAGTTAACCATTTTAAAATTCCATTTGCAAATATGGTCCTTTCCTTGTCTTCCCTTCACAATTGAAATAGATAAAGCAGAAATTTTATTTTTCATGCCTATCTTCCCAGTCACCATCTGCATCATCCCTGTGTTCTCTTAAAGCCATTCCATTATATTCTTAGCTGAAATGAAATATATCACTAAGAAATGGGAAGGCCCTTACTGGTGATTGATAACTACTCTTAGAAAAACTGTCATTTTTAATTCATTAAATGCCTTATTTGCCATTTATATTTACTGAAAATTGATACTCTATGTATTAGTTCTTTTTCAATGATAGATCACTGGTAAGTGTATAATTAAAAGAGAGCTTAATTCCAATTTGTCTTCATTTCTCTTTGAAATAATTTTACAGCTGTCATAGGGGCCTTCTTCGGGAACTTCCGATGCAGCCCTCTTTGCCAGTTCCCACAATTGTTCTCTTATTTTGGGATTTTTTTCCTCAGAGCAATGTGCTATTGTCAGAAGATTCCATTCAAATTCTGCCTCTGCCACTTGCTGTGAGATTTTGGCCAAATAGTTAACAGCTCTCAACCTCAGCTTTCTCATCTATAAAGTGGGAATGAAAGTAACTGTTCTGTAGAATGGGCACGAGGTTCAAATGAGCTGCTATAGTGGAAAGTGCTTTGTTAGCTGAAAAACAGCGTACACATTGGCATGGACACAGCCAGCAGGTTCCTGTAGCTTCTCTGGATAAAATGCTTGCAATAATGCCTCATAATTGCAGGTTGTAGATAGATCACATGGAATACTTTGCAGGGGAAATGAAAGACAACAGACATTATTTATTCCATTCAAGGATAGTGAAACCTTTGGTGAACAGTGGCAAATCTCCCCACTGCACAGGAGCACTGAAGGTGCAGCCTTATCAGTAAGGAGTTGGCTTGATGGGGTTAAAGTCACACAGAAGTACTGACTCACCCATATCTGTGCCCTATGCAAATAGAGAGCAGTCATATACAGATTGATTTTCTTTCAGCCGACCATGCCCCGAGATAACTCCAAGTGCTTTCCTGCTTCTTGTCATGGCTATGATCCCAGCCCACTCCCTTAGACCTCAGCAACTGGCCTCTTGACTCCTTAGTCTTGCTCTGGTCTGGGTTTTTCACCATATGAGGCTTTCTTGAACACTGGACAGATTTCCTCCCATTTTCTGCCTCCCCTCCCCTCCCAGCCTGCATTTCCTTCAACTCCCATCTCAAGGTAGCCTTTAGCACTGCAGGTGGCAAGACTCTTATGTAGAAAGATTTGCTCATCCAGTGCAGCTGCTTCTTGTCCGTGGAGGCCTGGAACGTCACTGCTAAGGCTTTGGGTAGTTGGCCAAAAGCTTCATGGTCTCTGTAGGAGAATACATTGAGTTTTATCCCCCAGGGAGTGTCTGAGCTTTTCCCGAAGGTTTGCATTGATTGGGGAAGGGACAATGATGTAAGCTTGGAATCACTTCCTCACAATTTTGGTGACATCAGATCCTGTCTCTTGTCTAGCAAACCTTGACTTATGGGAAGTATAGGTTTTGGGATTTTGTAGTAGTTCTGCAACCTTAGACATCAACTTCACTTCTTTAAAAGATGAGACTACTTTCATCACAGGGGTGTTAGGGTGTCTCAATGAAATCATATTTATGCTACGCCTGGCACTTTGAAATCCTCAGTAAAATCATATTTGGTACTATGACTTCTGTAAAGCTATTGTCATGACCCTCTCTTATAGATGAGAAGCCCAGTAGTAAAGTCAAACATTAGAATAATGCAGTGAGATGAACATACTCTGGTAGATAGCCAAATTTCATTAAGGCATAGATATTTTTTCTGGTTCTGCCTTCTTCTGACCAGCACCTCAGTACTAATCATCACAATTTTAGAATAGTAAGAGACATTGCTTTAGAGAATAATTTTTAGTAATTATTGATGGCCTGATGTATTTCAATCTTAGATGAACTTTATTTTCAGATTCTGATTTGTGGACCAACAATAAGGTGGGATGCTGACTATCCTTTTAGGTCTTTA
Source organism: Hyaena hyaena (assembly GCF_003009895.1). Classification (NCBI taxonomy): domain Eukaryota; kingdom Metazoa; phylum Chordata; class Mammalia; order Carnivora; family Hyaenidae; genus Hyaena; species Hyaena hyaena. Next base: position 545,376 of record NW_024080744.1, on the reverse strand, counting down.
TTCTTTTAATGGGTGGTATATGGTTTATCAACTTTAGGTGCTCTGGCAGACTTTTCCCTCAAATAAAATACTTGAATAGTTTTTTTTTTTTAATGTTTTATTTATTTCTAGGAGAGAGAGAGAGAGACAGCGTGAGCAAGGGAGGGTCAGAGAGAGAGGGAGACACAGACTGAAATAGGCTCCAGGCTCTGAGCTGGCAGTCAGCACAGAGCCCGACACGGGGCCCGAACCCACGAACCGCGAGATCATGACCTAAGCGAAAGTCGGATGCTTAACTGACTAAGCCACCCAGGTGCCCCTCGAATACTTTTTTGAAATAAAAATTTGAATGAAATATTTGACTATTTTTCAAAGTAAATATTCACTGCATTCCTGGGGAAGAATTACTTTCCTGTCTTATGTCTCCAGGCCCGTTCTAACCATATCTGTGGACAGACAGAAGTTTTAAAAATTCAGCATGTGGCTTACCATGTTTTGTCTTTTTTCGCTGTTATGAGAGCATAAATGTTCCAGATAGAAGTTATTTTGGTTGTCTAGGGCCTGGAGGAAAGATGGCGCTGAGACATAGTTGACCCTAGAATGAGACACATAGCATAACATAGGCAAGAAATAAACTTCTGTTATAAGCCACTGAGATTTGGGGGTTATTTGTTACTGCAGCAGAATTTGGTCTATTCTGACTGATATAGATACAAACATATGTGAATTTTGATTAGTGTCTTATTGATGTATTAACTACATATCCTATATGTACTTGGGGTTTTGTGAACTCTGAACCGTATTTAATATTTTAATTGGTTTTCATTTATTTATTTTCCTTACATTGCTTGCAGGAATTTCACATATAATCAAATATACCTGAAAGACACTAGTTGTTAATAAAGAAAACAAAATTAAACTAGCCTAAGAAATAAAAGACATTTAGCAGCTTATGAAACTGAACAATCTATATGTAATTTTCATTATGCTTCAGATATAGTTTGATCGTTTTTCCAATTTGCTCTTCTTTCCTCTGTATGTTGGCTTCATCCTCAGACTGTTGCAAAATGCTTTACTACACTATATGCTTTCTTATTCATATTGGAGATAGGAGGCTTCTTTTCTCCAAATTTTGAAAAACAAATAACCTTTCCTTTAACTGGACTGATTTAGGCGGTATGTCAGCCTCTGAAGAAACTTCCGTGGCTGGAGGAACACTATGCACTGATTGACTCAGACCTGGGATACATGCCCATCCCTGGAGCTTGGAGGGATATGCATTAATATGGAGGAAGCTAGCTGCTATAACAGATAAATTCCAAGTTCTCTCTGGCTTAACACAATAGAATGAACATTTATTTCCCAGTCATGCCATAGACTAACATAAATGTTCCTAATCCTGATGATTGGTTCACCTCCAAGAGGTTATTCAGGGATCTTAGTATCTTAGAATTTCTCCATCATCAACACACAGCTCCCAAAGTTGCTGCAAAGAGAAAGAGACCTTGGGGAAGACACTCGCACTTCTTACTTTCTTTAGCCCAGGAGTGACAAGCATCTCTTCTGCTCATATTCTATTGGTGAGAACTGGTCACATGGCCCCTCTTAGGTCAAGAGTGTGGTGAAATGTGAAGTGTGGTCCTTGGCTGGGCATTCGCTTCCCAGCATGCACTCCCACTGTAGAAGGGAGTATGAATCTCTGGTGGTCAGCCAGCCAACTGTGCCACAGATGTTAATCCCACCCGTGCCGCACAGAGGGAGAGGAATGGAGTGAATGTTGGGGAGGCAACTAACCATGTCAACCACACCAGGGAATCTGGACTTGATGTCAGGCACACGTTGATTTGTGCTGAAGCAGATGTGTGAACCCTCAATTGCCTATTGGACTGACTGATGTGATCAAAAGTCCATCTATTACTTAAAAATAACTTCAGTAAACCTTTTAAACTAGCAAATAAATAATTTCTCGTATGATGTGAGGCTCCCTGTCTCTTGAGGAGCAGGTGAGGGCTGAGGCTGAGGTGGGGTGAGAGGTAGGGTGCTCTTTCTTGTGGTCATGGTACTGGTTGCAGGGGACAGACGTCAGGAGAATGTGTGCAAGAGGGTTACACAGAAAGGCTATGAGCAGAGTGAGAACAGTACTATGAAGTCTGCATTGGAGGAGCCTTGAGGCCTAAGACAAAGCAGAAGAGTAGAGAAGGTGAGTAGTTAGTTGAAAGGAGGCTTTAAGACATTCCAAAAATGAGTCTAAATTTCAGCAAAAGACTTTGAAGTCCCTTGAGAGCATAGGCAAGTCAATGAAAAAAAAAAAAGCAATTCACACTAATTTGCTAAGTGTCTTAACTGTCAAGTCCTTTAACCTATATGAAGAACTTTGGAACCTTTTCTTATCCTTTAGGTATCAGATTAAATATTTCTTTTCCAAAGAGAACTTCCTTAGGATTTTCTCTATTCTGCCATTGCTTGATCATCACTATACTCCACGTCAAAGTTGTAATCATTTGCTTATTTGTTTAGAGTCTATTTTTCATACTGGATTGCAACCTTCATGAGAGCACAGGCTGCCTCTTTTGACTCCAGTTGCATATCCATACCCTGTACTGTGTGCAGAATAATTTTGAATGAATGGCATTTTTAATCTTTTATGAGCTCATGGTTGTAAACATATATTGATTTTTTTAATTTGAAGGGGAGCTCCTCTAGTCCAATCAAGATCCTACCAGTTAGAGAAAAATTATTTCAGACTTTAAAATTTAAAGATCGTATGTGAGGGACACATGATTTATTGAATTTCAGTTGAATGTGTTTAAAGTAAAGTAAGATTTTTGCTGTTGTGTGATATTCTCCAACAGTCTCTAAGACATAGTGTCAGAGAGCTCATTTTTTTTCTGGCAGATCTTTATTTCAGAGTTTGAAGTCAATCACTGCCTTCCAATATCTGAGGCCCAACGCAATGTGGCTGTAAGTCCCTAGTGTGGGGTCATCTTTGGCATTTCCAGGCCTTGAATAAAGTAGATTCTGGCGTCCACAATCTCCATCTTGGGTCTGAATCCAGTTATCTGCTTCTTTCTTTCTTTTTTTTTTTTTAATTTTTAAATGTTTTGTTTATTTCTGAAAGAGAAAGAGAGAAAGAGAGAGAGAGAGAGAGAGAGAGAGAGAAAGCATGAGCAAGGGAGGATCACACAGATACAGAGAGGTAGATACAGAATCTGAAACAGTCTCTAGGCTCTGAGCTAGCTGTCAGCACAGAGCCCGATGTGGGGCTCGAACTCACGAACCGTGAGATCATGACCTGAGCTGAAGTCAGACGGTCAACTGACTGAGCCACCCAGGCGCCCCTCCAGTTTTCTATTTCTGTGTAACAAACCAACCCACACCTTAGCGGCTTAAAATTAGTTTATTATTATTTCTTGCCATTCTGGGTGTTGATTGAGTTCAGCTGGGTGCTTTTTACTTGGGGTGTCATGTGGTTGCAGTCAGCACGGTGGCTGGATTGCTGGAGGAGCATCCCAAGATGTAAGGCTTTTTATGACCTAGTATTGAAGTTATGCTGTGTCACTTCTGTTGTTTCCTGTTGGTCAACTATATCATAGGGCTAGTCCAGATTCAAGGGGAGGGGACTACCCAAGGGCATGAATATCAAGGCTCATGGTTCATGAGGTGGCATTTTGGGAGACTAGATACTGCAGTCTATTTAAAAAGGAACAGATCACAGTCTGTTTTGAATGTCCAAAGAATGCTAGGTCAGGTCTAGTCACACAAGAGTGTGTGCTCTATCCAGAGGTTGTCTTTGTTTGCCACCATGGTGGGAGCAGGGAAATGCCTTTCTCAGTGGATGCAAGTCCTGAGGGAGGAATCCGGAATTGTGACTGAAGATTTTCTGAAATATCAGGAGACTGATCCCAGGAGACCTTAACTCTTCCTAGTTTGCTGTATGGCTCACCTAATATAATCTGGGAGGCCAACCAAGGGTAGGATTAAAAACTCGAAAGTCTAAAGGTTCCAGGAGCTGTACTCTCCTACTTGGCAGTTATAAATTGCTAAGGAGTGGCTGTACTGTATTCAGAAGTTCTTCTGACCCTTAGATTCAATAGATATAAATATCCCAGACTGGTTGGGATTTCTGGGCTTCTTCCTATCACCGCATTGTGAGCCTCCCCAATTGGTCTCCCATTTTTTTTTTTTTTATATTCCATGAAAAATGTATGCAGGCATTGTTTTGGAGTATTAGAAAAGAGTGGTAATGTTTGTCACAGTAATATAACCCCTTACTCTTAAAAGAAACAGAGATCATTGCTAGGGGGGTTGTATAGGCATTGAAAACCTTGGTTTTAGGAAAGCATTTTCTAAAATTTCATTATGTCTTTGCGGATAAGGTCATGAAAGTGGGCTGGGTGAGTTAGACAGTTGATGAAATAAGCATATCTTGAGGTCTGTGGATCTGTCAGGCTGGGGAGACTCTTTAATTGATGGCTGCAATAATCTGTCCTTCTTCCTATATTATTTCACACTGGTGTCCATGACGCAGATGGAATACTTTTCAGATGACTTCACTGGAAGATATAGCCAATGCAAAAGATAACAAAGTATGTTCCAAATTATTTTGTCAAACTGGAACTCTGCCCTGGGACCCACAAGGTGCCACTCAGTAGACACAAATGTGAAATTGTTCTTTTCGGATTAAAAACAGTGGCATAGTTACAGGAAGGCTTGACAACAGATTTAAGTGAAGAATGTTTAGTGGAACAGACGCTTGTATCAGTGGTAGCATGCGGCTTCTCGAAAGCCGACATTATGTTAGGGTGCAATAAAGAAATAAATTAATTATGAAAATGACCTGTCCCTTTATACTCTGGATTAGTCAGGGCATATTCCGAGTATTGTGCACCGTGTTGGTTGCTAGTTTTGAAGGACATTGACAATCAGAGTATTCGAAGAAGAGGGTGAAAAAAATTATAAAGATTTTGGAAGGCACATCAGATGAGAAACAACAGAACTGACTAGAAGTGTTGAATTTTACACAATCAGTGAATATTTGGGCATTCAAATTGAGAGAACAGGCAGCATTTTAGGGAGGGGATAAAGCAGAGGAAATTGCTTGAGCTGAATTGAGGAATTGTAGGCTGTGTCTAGGCAATGATGAACCATCTCTTTCGGTGCCAGCATATGGCACATGGCAGATAGGAGTGGGAGATGGGGCTATAAAAGTAGGTTGGGGCAGATGGTCCAAACCTTGAATGCCACACCAAGGGGTGTGTATTCAGTTAGGTAGGCAAGCGGGAGTAATCCACGGTTTATAAACTAAGAATAATTACGGTAATAAGAATAATAGTAATAATACTAATCTAAGTTAATAGGTGCTATTCTCTTATGTATAAGAACTCACTTAGTCCTCACAATAGTCCTAGGAGTTAGACATTGCATATTATCCCCATTCTGTAGATAAGAAAACAGAGGCACAGATGCACAGAAAGTTAAGTAACTTTCACAAAGTGACAGCATTCATAAATGGCCAAGTGGCAACTTGGCGCCGACGCAATGCGATGCTCTTACCATTCCTGGGGGCAATGTCCTGTGAGCCCACATAGGTCCATCTGCCTGCTCTTTACTTCTGTGTCCCCCTCTCTTCCCCACAGCCCAGCTGGACCGGCATGTCACTTCTGACTTCTACTTGGTCCTACTCAACGGAAAAACAAGGTGCTAGTGATAGAGAAAGCAGATGATTTTAAAAAGTGATTAAGAAGCTGTGTTTACTTTTTGGATTTTGAGGCCTTTCAAGTTTCAGGTTTGAACCGTGGGTCCTGGGTGGTGCATCCCGCCTGTGGTTTGCTGCCAAGAGTTGGGTGTGTCTAGCACAGAGGAGTGATTTAAGAGTAATTTAAGCTTAAGTATTCCCAAATGAACATTACCCCGGTAGCACAAGGTTAAATTCTGGGTTTGCAAGGCCCCAAGCAGACATTTAAAAAAGAGACCCTTTGGCCCTTTGTTCAAATCCCACTGATGTCTGGCTGCCTTGCAATTCTGGTGCTACTTGGGTGGCATTGATGTTCTGAGAGAGAGGAAGGTTGACTGGAGCTTGGATGCTTCTACCCTCCACTCTGGGCCCTCTGTTACCCTTACCAGTGAGGCTTGGTTAACATTATCAAGCTAGAGAGTTTGGTTATTTAAACCAAAGTCTGGGTTAGTCAGACAGCGGATGTGGGCTTCGTGGGGACTTTGATAAACTGATTTGCATTGCTCTTTTATGAACACATTAGCTTAAAAAAACTTCCTACAGCATGCCCTCAAAAACTCTGTAAATCAGGGGTAAAACTTGTTCTATTGGAGCTGACTGATAAACTTGTCTATGTTTTTGTCAGCAAAGGTGTGTGTGTGTGTGTGAGAGAGAGAGAGAGAGAGAGGTGTGTGTGTGTGTGTGTGTGTGTGTGTGTATGTGCTGTACACACTTGGAATACTTAGCGTAATGACTAAGACCTATTTATTTTGGGAGGACCTAAACTTAATTCAGTCAGTAATGCAAATTTCCTCTCCTATAATAACACTTAAGGACTGTGTCCATTTATTTATTCCTGTTATCCCTGTCCTGATAGCTGGCAGTGCTGTATGGGCCTACTAAATGGCCCCATTCTGAGTGGTGAATTCTCTCTCACCTGGACTGTTGCATGGACGCCTAACCACACCTCTTCTCAGCCGCTTTTTGTCTGTGGTCACAACTCTGTACCTCCCTCTTTCCTTTTCCTTTTTCTATCTTACTTTGTTTTCTTTCTGACTGTTCACTCTCCCCCTTTTTTTATTTATTTAAAATTTTTCTTAATGTTTTATTTATTTCTGAAAGAGAGAGAGACAGCGTGAGCAAGGGAGAGTCAGAGAGAGAGGGAGACACAGAATCTGAAACAGGCTCCAGGTTCTGAGCTGGCTGTCAGCACAGAGCCCGACGCGGGGCCCGAACCCACGAACCGTGAGATCATGACCTGAGCCGAAGTCGGACGCTCAACTGACTGAGCCACCCAGGTGCCCCTCTCCCACTTGTTTTATTCTGTTTCTTCATTTTCCTTTTGTCCTGTTGTTTTGATCCCCAACTTTTATCTTTCTTCCTGAGTTGACTGACCCAAAGCAAGGTCACTTTATCCCAGGCACAGTAAGACCAGATCACTGAAAAAGGCAGATGAAAGTCCCCACCATTGGATGTTAGAATACTTTGGGGACTATCTTCCCAGTGGTTGATCTACACAGGATGAGTGTGTGGGTGATTTATTCTGTGCTTCTTGTGGGACAGGGCAGTTCCAAAACCTTGACAGGAATATAATCCATGTATGATGTTGCCCCCACCCTTCAAGCACCCTTTGTTTGAATCCCACTCCTGTGGTTGACATTTTAGTGAGAGTAGTGAGTAGCCCAACTACTGGCATTTTTTCTTCTTTCTAATTCATTTAACACACACATACACACACATCTATCTTTTGCTAAGATGTACAAGTATGAGATAAATGGCAACATAAGGATCATATTGTACTTGAGTTATATCATTGCCGACTTCCTGAGAAGCCTGTTCAAACGACCAGAGGATGTTAACTAAATTGACAATGTGTTTCTCTGAGGTGGAAGTGAGCAAAACATCTGCTTTTATAATAGTCTCCTTGCCTGGATAGGCATGTACTGTTTTGTTGTTCCAGAAGACATTCAAGCAAATATACTGGTGAGTTTCAATGGCTTGGAACTTCCCGTTTTGTGATAAAAAAAAAAAATGCCTTCGCAGAACGGGTAATGTCCACAGAATTCTGTGTTTCTTTAAATGTATCTTCAGTCCCCAGGTTATCACAGGAAAAGATTGATTAGGAAGCTGCATGGGATAGAAAGCAGATGATAGGTCCATCGCCTTCCTCCTTTAGTGCGTAGCATTTGTTGACACTATTGTGCAATACAATGGGCCTAGTGTTAGAGATTCCAGGGCCAAGAAATACAGAACATCGGATGGCCGAACATCCTACAGAATGTGCAGAAAGTGCACACAAGCTTTTTCCTTTTGATTTACAACTTCTGTTCAGATAGGGCCTCAGAAAACCAAACCAAACCAAATAAACAGCTTTGGGATGAGTTAACCGAGATAGGTTAGCATGAATTTCACGAAGCATTTGAGGGACATAATATTTAACAGTGATATTGGCAGATAGAACAGCTTTTCTGGTGTTTACACATGAGAGCTGTGATTCCAGCCAATCCACTGGTTAACTCAAAAGCATAAGCGTGGAGGATCTGGAGCTATGTGTCCACCCCTGTGTGTAGTCTTGGCCAATGACTTTCACTTCTTTGGATTTCGAGTTAGCTCATCTGTAAAATGGAGCAATAAATATAATTTGTTATCAGAAGGATTGCCTGATTGGTGGATGCTAGTTGGCTGGTGAGAGAGTGGAATATTTTGCATGAAGGACACAGTGTCATTGAACTTTTTAACCCATATTCTGAATAAATCTCACGCCAGTGCAGAGGTTCTTACACTACTTTATTCTGAATATTGCCTCACCAGAATGCTTCTAGGGAAGTGAAAAGGAAGGGGTAAGTGAGACAAGATGACAGATGCATTTACTTGCTCTCAGTTCAAGTTGTGTCTGTACACTCCCCTCCTTTGCAAGCCAAGTGCGGGTGTAGACAAGGTCCTTAAACTCAAGCAACTTGTGGAATCTGTGCTAAGTTCATTATAGAGAAAGTGTCAATGTGCTATCATTCCCCCTGATATAGGAAAAATGAAAACAAAACTCACAACAAAACCAGACAATCTCAGCCTTAAATTTCCGTATCCTTAGCGTGAGGTTTCCTGAAGTGCGGATTGGACACTAGAACAAAGAATAGAGTGATTTTGGTTGTTCGCAGAATAGCCTTGAAGCAAGAAGTGAGAGTCATTTCCTTTCAAGCTTTTTAGTTCTTCTAACAACTGCAAGAATAAATGGAGTTTAATATATGCTAATTTCTCTATGCGACAGAAAGAGATGCTTAGTTGGGTAGTAGAATTAGCTAGGATTTAATAACATTGCTTTGTTTTTATTCTTTTTACCATTCCCTCTATTATAGCAGATGATAGTGGTTTTCCATGAAATTGTTCTTTATTTAAATGTTTATTTATTTTTGAGAGAGTACAAGTGGTGGAGACACAGAGAGAGGGGGCAGAGGATCTCAAATAGGCTTTTCTCAGACAGCAGCGAGCCTGATGGTGGGGCTTGAACTCAGGACCGCAAGATCATGACCAGAGCTGAAGTCAGATGCTCAACGGACCAAGCTGCCCAGGCTCCCCGAAATTGTTTCTTTAAAATAAATTAGCGGGGGGCGCCTGGGTGGCTCAGTTGGTTGAGTGGGTGACTTCTGCTCAGGTCATTATCTCACATTGCTGGGTTCGAGCCCCACGTCGGGCTCTGTGCTGACAACTCAGAGCCTGGAGACTGCCTCAGATTCGATGTGTCTCCCTTTTTCTGTGCCCCTCCCCTCCTCACTCTCTCTCAAAAATTAACATTGAAAAAAAAATAAAATGGATTAGAGGGATAGAAGTGAGTGCTTGAAGACAATTATTAAGTAACCATTGTCCAGAAGATACCAGGATAAGCAAAGTTTTGGAAGCACTTTAAAATATTTTTTTTAAGTTGAAGTATAATGGACATACAATACTATATTAGTTTCAGGTGTACAACATGGTGATTTAACATTTATATACATTACGAAATGATCACCACAGTAAGTCTACTTACCATCTGGCACCATACGAAGTTAATACAGTGTTATTGTCTATATTCCCCATGCTGTACATTACATCCTTATGACTTATTTATTTTTTAACTGGACGTTTGTACTTCTTGATCCCCCTCATCCATTTCGCCCACCCCCAAATCCTCTCTCCTTTGACAACTATCTGTCTGTTTTCTGTATCTTTAAGTATGGTTTTGTTTTGTTTATTTGTTTTGTTTTTTAGATTCCATATGTAAGCGAAATCATAGGTATTTGTCTTTCTCAGTCTGACTTATTTCACTTAGCATAATACCCTCTGGGTCCATCCATGTTGTTGCAAATGGCAAGATTTCTTTCTTTCTTTTTTTTTTTTTTATGACTGAAGAGTATCCTATTGCATATATAGACTGCATCTTCTTTATCCATTCAGCTAGTGGTGGACAATTGGGTTGCTTCCATATCTTGGCTATTGTAATAATGCTGTAATAAACATAGGGGTGCAGAAATCTTCTGAAGTTAGTATTTTCATTTTCCTTTTTAAAAATTTTTAAAGTTTATTTTTGTGTGAGAGAGAGACAGAGAGAGAGAGAGAAAAAGAGAGAGAGAGAGCACAAGTAGGGGAGGAACAGAGAGAGAGAGAGGGAGACACAGAATTTGAAGCAGGCTCCAGGCTCTGAGCTGTCAGCACAGAGCCCGACATGGGGCTCGAACCCATTAATTGTGAGATCATGACCTGGAGCTGAAGTTGGGCACTTAATTGACTGAGCCACCCAGGGGCCCCAGTATTTTCGTTTTCTTCAGATAAATATCCAGAAGTGGAATTCCTGGATCATATGGTCATTCTATGTTTCATTTTTTGAGGAACCTCCATACTGTTTTCCAGAGTGGCTGCACCAATTTGCAATCCCACCAACAGTCCACGAAGGTTCCCTTTTTTCTACATCCTCACGAACACTTGTTTCTTGTGTGCGCGCGTGTGTGTGTGTGTGTGCGCGCGCTCAAAAATAGCCATTCTGACAGGTGTGAAGTGAGGTGATATTCAATTGTATTTTTGATTTGCAGTTCCTTGATGATTAGTGACTTTGAGCATCTTTTCATGTATCTATTGGCTATCTATATGTCCTCTTTGAAAAAGTGTCCATTTAGGATACCTGCCTGTTTTTTAAATTAGATTGTTGGTTGGTTGGTTTGTTTGTTTTTGGTGTTGAGTTGTAGGAGTTCTTTACATATTTTTTTTGGATATTAGCTCCTTATTATTTATGTGATTTGCAAATATTTTCTCTCATTCAGAAGGTTGTCTTTTCATTTTGTTGATAGTTTCCTTTGCTGTGCAAAACCTTTTTACTTTGAAGTAGTCCCATTTGCTTATTTTAGTTTTTGTTGCCCTTGCCTGTGAAGTCAGGTCCAAAAAATATCACTAAGACACAGGTCAAGGAGCTTACTGCATATGCTAGATTCTAGGAATTTTGTGGTTGCAGGTCTGACATTCAAGTATTTAATCCATCTGAGTTAAGTTTTTTTTATATATGGTATAAGATAGTGGTCCAGTTTCATTCTTTTGCATGCGGTTGTCCAGGTTTCCCAATGCCATTTATTGAAGAGACTGTCTTTTTTTTTAATTTAAATTTTAATTGAAGAGACTATCTTTGCCCATTGTATATTCTTGTCTCCTTCCTCATAGATTAGTTGATTGTATATGTGTGGGCTTGTTTCTGGACTCTCTGTTCTCTGTTCTGCTCCATAGATCTATGTTTCTGTTTTTCTGCCAGTACACCATGCTGTTTTGATTCCTACAGCTTTGTAATATAGTTTGAAATCAGGGAGCATGTTGCCTACAGTTTTGTTTTTCCTCCAGATTTCTTTGGGTGTTTAGGGTCTTTGGGGGTTCCAGGTAAATTTTAGGATTCTTTGTTCTGGGCAAATGGCATTAGTATTTCAATAGCTGTTGCACCAAATCTGTAGATTACTTTGGATGGTATGGACATTGTAACAATACTAATTCTTCCAATCTGTGATTATGGAGTATCTTTCCATTTATTTGTGTTCTCTTCAATTTCTTTCATCAATGTCTCGTACTTTTCAGAGTATAGGTCTTTCGCATCTGTGGTTAAGTTTATTCCTCGATATTTTGTTCTTTCTGATCCAGATGTGAATGGGATTGTTTTCTTAATTTCTCTTTGTCCTAGCGCTTTACAATCAATCAGTAAGGGGCAAGGCTGGAATTTGAAGCCAGGACGTTGAGTCCAAACCTGAGATTGCTCTGTGGCATGCCTGTGTATCTGTGCCGATGTGTGTGCAGCCCACCTAGACAGCCAATGTGGAAGACATGAATATACTTAACAAAGATGGATTTTGGGGCATAATTCCCTGACAGTATACTCTCTTTCCCCATAACTTGTAGGGATTAAGAGAAAAATGCCAGACACTGCATTTACATGGGTCATTTGACAATTCCAGGTGACTTTCGAGGGAAGCCAGCCACTGAGTCCCAGCAGACTCCCCAGCCTATTTTTCCAGAATTTTCTGCACCTGTACTGTAAGCAAAAAGTTTTGTGTTTTTAGAAGAGCTCACACTATCTAAGAGTTTGGCTGTCCCTCACCCTCAAGGGCACAGTAGCTGCTGATGACTTTGAAATGGCATGAGACTTATGGAAGAAAGTTCTGTGTATTTTCCCTGCTGTGGAGAGAAGGCAGGTCCTTTCTTCGTGGTGTGGAGGGTGGAACAAGCCACTCTTGCTCCATCTGCCAGTCACATTGAGACTGGCGCAGATGGCCAATGGAGGAGTAGGCAGGGACCCTTCCTTGGCAGGGCTCCAAAGAAGGGCTGGTAAAGGTGGACTGGCAGGGGGAGCTGGCATTCGGCTGTTCTCGGGAGACCCTGCTTTGATGGATAGCCGAGCAGCCTGAGCCACGCAGCCCACCCAGCAGTGGCTGAGGTGGTGAAGCGTGTCCCTGTTAACTCCACTCTGGGCAGTGAACTGAAGAGGGAGCAAAGCCCAGGAAATGGGCCTTAGTGGCAGTGGCAGAGGTGGAGTGACCGGTGACAAAGCTCTCTGCTTGTCCCCAATGAGTCAGTAGTTCCAGAGGCAGTGTGTTCAGAATTGTAGTAAAACAGGCCCGGGAGGGGAGACAGGCTTTCCACAGAGCACTACCTACCTGCACGTTCTTGTACATATGTGTCCTTCTAATCTTACCCTTCAGAACACTTTTTCTGGGTTGCTCCCCAAATGTGGAAAAATGTGCTCGTTCCAACAGTAGACTCTTTTGGCCATGGAGAAGAGCTGTTAGTTATTAGTTTACTATTCAGTGTTAATTGAGTAAACATTGAAGAAGCACTGGGGAGCAGGGGTGGGTGTGAGAACTTGGGCCGGGGTGCATTCTGCCCTGATTTTACATTTGTGCCTGGCCTTAAATTTAGTCTTGTCGGATTTTCTCCAGATGAGGCTATGTATACTGCAACAGAGATGCATGAGGGTTTGAACAAAGCTCATCGTAAAACTTCGAGCTTGTGTTCCATTACAAGCCCATCCTGTCTAAATGGTATTGTGGCTTTAGAAAATGTGTAAATTTTATATTTATAGACATTTTTACAATACAAAAAAGGCATGTATTCATTACTTGTACCCATGGCAAATACACCACAATTTTTGTAATAGCATTTTTGTCCTTCTTCTCCTCCTAATCCAATCATCTGGAGAACCTTAAAAACAGCAACACAAAAATAAAAACAAAAACAATGCAAAAAGCTAAACCTACAAAAAAGAAGTTCCAACCAGGAGCAAGAGAATGATGGAGAGAGGGTGGTGCTCTTTATGGATTAAGTCCTTTGACAAGTGAAAGACCATGGAAATCCACTCTGAGTCTGCATACTGCTAGCGATGTGTGCCTAAAAGCTAGACTTTATCTACCAGTAAGATGTTCATGCAAGTGCAATGGCCAAGGATGCCTGCTCTCCATTTCTCTACTCTGAATTCTGCTCTTCAGGGCCCAGATACCAACTTTCTGGGGCGCCAGGGCACCCGTGCATTCCAATCTCTGAGCCTTTGCCTGTGTTGTGTCTCTGGCATGAACCAGGAATGCTCCCCTCTTTGAGTCCCTTCTGAGAGCTCCAAATCATCCTTCAAGGCCCAGTGAACTTGCCACCTCTTCTTTGCCACCTTGCTGGATCGCCTTCACAGCATGAATCCTGTGCTCCCACTGCACCATGGAAAGAACGGTTTTCCCCTGAGATGCTTAGGTGCCTTTCTGTACCTTGACAATGTACGTAGCCAGCTGTTTGTGTCTCACCGCTCCTTGAGCTTCCTGTTTATCTTTGAACCCTTAGCCAAGTAGCTTGCAAGGAAAGGTGCTCCATAAATGTTAAGTCTAATTGAGTCCTTTAATAAAATGATGAGTGTAACCTCTAACACTATAAAAATTAAACAAAAACCCTCAGAAGTAACAATGTGCACTAAAAATTAATTTGAAAATTTCCTTCCATATACTGTTAGCAAAGTACTTTACTTTTATAGGCCTCTCCTGTGCTATAAAACTCCTGAATGCTCTAAAAATATTTTAAAAATAGGCATTTAGAACCTCTTTAATGAACTACTTCCAAATGTGGCTTAGATGTTTGAGGCTTTCCCCGCAGCAGGTGTAAAACCAGCCGTGGGAGCTGAAGACCAGGAAGCTGGGAATTCCTGGCCCGGAGATGGAGAGGTAGCACAGGTGGTCAGGTGACAGGGTTCTTGGGGGAGACCCTGGTTAAAGGGCTGCAAGTTCTCTCGGCGGGGGGCGCGCTCTTTGGTTTGGAGAGCTGCTTCCCGAGCTCCTGCAAAGTAGTTGGTACATCTCGAATCCTCTTCTGTCTCTGACTTTTTGTGGGTGCAGGCATCCTGCAGGCCTCCCCCTCCACTGCCATCTGACCCCAGTGCCGCTCGACTCTGGAGTGTAATTCACCGCTTTCTCTACCGCCACATAGAAATGCGCCTCCATTCCCGTCCCCTCTCCTGATTTTCTAACGGCTCATAAGTGCTTTATGGAAAAGGGTGTTTGAGAAAGCCATTAGTCTATCTTGCAAGTTAACGTTCAAAAGAACAAAGGCTGCTGTAAAATAGAGCAGGAAACAAAAAATAAAGAGGTGCGTGTGGACTGAAAAGGAAAGACTAATTGTTTCATTTGCTTCAAGAATGTAGCTTGAAATGCTGCCATTAGAATCTATTATTATCAGGATTCCCATATTACATCCCAACTTCCGTTGAGGTTGGGATGCTTACTTTTCTCTCATGTGAGGAGTAACAGTTTTATATTTTATTTAAAAAAATAACCATTTCATCTTTGATTTTTCTACAGCTTATGTATGAATATCTGAGTATTCTCCCTATGTGTGGCTCATGCCAATGTGTATTTAATGCAGTGTGGAAAAGCATTCATTAAGCTGTGAGGTAAGGTCACTCTGTATCAGTTTCAGGGATGACCATGTGAATAGTGAGAAGCCTAATAGCTGTTTTTGTATCTTGGCAGCAGATGGCTTTTCACTCTTGCCTCATTTCTCGGAGGTTCTGCGAAAGCCAACCACATAAAATGACTTTCACATCTCCTTTCAAACCTCACGATGCAGTGCCATTTTTTGTTGGGCCATGTACACCTGATTTCACTAGAAGCCATTCTCGTAAAACTGTCAATGCATCCTTTCACAAGAGCACATTAGCATTGTTTAAAGGGTCGTGCATCACTTTTTTGACTGCTGTAACTTGTTATAAGCAGAACGTAAAAGAGTTAATTGATTGGTCCTCCTCTAAGGTGATACAAATCCAGGTTGACATCAGCAACTTTAGTGACATCTTGAGCATTGTCATAACCCTCATATAGCACTGTGGGGTGTGTGTGTGTGTGTGTGTGTGTGTGTACTTACAAGGGCAAGATGCTGGTGGAGACATATTAAGAACCAAGAAAGGGAAAATCCAACTCATTTGAAAGATGAGTGTGGGAGATGTAAGGAAGTAGGGACAAGATGGAAGGGAAGAAAACAGAAAGAAACCATAAAATTCACATAGAATTGTTAAAGGACAGAGAACAGACATCCAGAATCTTGGAGACTCTCAACATATCTGAGATAATCAGGTATAGATGGAATTCTGAAGCCTGTTCCTGGGAAATAGGTGTTGTACATGTAAGGGAAAGGACAACTGTTTATTCCTTTAAAACTTGAAATTGCTGGTATCCAGGGTGGGGGAAGGGGAGGCTGGTGTGGAGGGCTGGCACCGGGCAAACCTCCCAACCATCTCTGCAGGGCACTTCAGTTCAGGGACCTAACGGGAACAGTTGAAGCTCTTTTTGTTGTGTGGGAGAGAGAGCTACAGTTATAGATGTGGCATTTTCTAAGACTTTGTGACTTGCCAAACCTTCCATTAGCTACTCTGAGGGTGGATGTGTCAACACAACAGGACGTTCACTTACCACCTGTACCCGATGATTGTTAACTTTTCAGTTGGGCAAAGTCGACTTACACCAGGCAGACATAGAGAAATTTATACTGAGTACACAGCAGTACCATGGAAGTTCTCTAATATAATGTAAGCAATACAAATAGAGATGAGCCTTTGGTTTGGGGGGTTGAGGGTCAGCTACACAATGAGCACAAGAAGATACAACCAATGTTATAAACAGTCCTGTGCTTTGTCTGATTCATTCTCATACTCCAATTTTGACCCAAGGACAAAAATCTCAGGAAAATGTTAGGAATATTTTTGCTCCTTTTGCTCATTTTACGTACATGAACTCATGAATAGACTGAGCTTTTAGAAGTGGAATTGATAACTGATTGTTACATACGAAGTAAGACCTTACACTATTTTTTCCAATATGCTAGTTTTTGGACGGATAATTTCTTTGACAATCAGTTTGAATTGTCTGAAGTGGGAAGTTCGTATTTATCCTATGTCCTATGTGTTCGTATTATCCCTGCCAATATGGGAATAACCTCTGATTGCTTGTCTTGATATTGCCTTGAAATTCTCAATGGAAATGAAGCTCACATTGCCAGATATTTTTACTGGGTCTAATGATAGATCACCTGAGTGTATCCTTCCTTAACAATTAACTTCAGTTTAGAAGACATTTAGAGTCTTTTGGAAGACATTCAAGAGCGAGTCAAGTGATTTGTGGAAAGACTGTGAATTTCAGTCTTTCAGATGAAAGATGATAATGGGATTGAAGTCTTTCCCTCTGATTTATTATCTGTGTTCCCATTTCTCACACAGTGAAACTTCATATTTTTCAGGGAGCTGAGCTTGCTTCGGTCCCACAGCTGGAACAATGATTAGAGGGTCAGGTGGCTTTATGGGCCCTAGGTTAAGACTTCTAAGTATATTTAGCATGTAATAGGTAAAGCTTAAGAGCAAACTGTTGTGGAAACAGCTTTAACCAGGCAAAGAGTAAGAGTGAGAAGAAGGCATTAAATAGGAGATATATTTCATCATCTCAGGTGAGTATCTTTTCGGATGTGAAGAAAAAATGAGTTATGAGTAAGGTAAGGTAGTTGGAAAATGGAGAATCCCAAAATGAGAAAAAATATCTAAGAGGAACTGTTGCTTTTCTAAGAAATAGCTCCACTATTAATTTGTTATGCGCCAAATGTTTGTGACTGCCTTTTGGGAACTATGTGTGGGCTTTTGTTCACCACAGCGGTGAAGAAACCACAATATTGCTTCCTTAAGCCACAGTTCTTTTCAAGGCCTCCTCATCCCTGCGCTCTGGAGCTCAGAAGGGTTGGGAGCTTCCGGGATGCTCAAAAATTTCAATCTTGATGAGAAATTCCTTGTCAGCGACAAGTTTCCATGAAACAGGGCAGTTTTCCCAGAGGGGCTGGTAAAAAAACAAAACAAAACACAACACAACAAACAAAAAACAACATGCATTAGTGAAGTAGAGCAAGGGGAAGATACCGGTTGGTTGAGCTGTCTAGTCAGAAGTTGAAATGTCTGTGCACACCAGACAGTGTGTCTGGCTACCTCGTGGGAGGGTCTATGTTTGGTCTGGGAAAACAGTGCCCTGTTTACCACCAGCGAAGGCTCGTGAGTGAGTAACAATGACCAGGCCCCAAGAGCCGAAAGAGGCTCCTTTAAAAATGGCTGTCTCATTTAGGTTAAGAAGGCGTATTTTTCAGCTTTGAGGTAGAGCAGTCCAAACAGCTGCTTCTGTCAGAGGGCAGCACACAAGCCTGCGAAGCCTTACACTTCCATGCGCTTACCTTGCATCGGAAGGCACCGCCTTCTTGGTGGTGTTGCTGTGGCCATACACCAGTTCTCTTTCAGTCTCCTTTCTTGGGGTATCCTTAGGGGACTCTGCCATTGTGGACTGGTTGGCATATGCTGGAGGGCTGCCCCATTCATTTTCACTTTCTAACCAAAGACTTTTTGACACAAATATCAAAGAAGGAAGTGTGTCTTACTGCCCAGTTATATAAAAGCCAGTGCTGGTCAGCATGTCCATAATTATTTATTTCAGCTTTCTGTAAAGGGAAGGGGGGCATTTTCTTGAAGTCAAGCAGAAATCTGGCAGTTTCCCAGTTGTGAAATTCTATTGACAAAGGTGTTAAGCGAAGGGCAGAGTAAACGTGGTCTTGCTAGGCCCCTGCACCTTCATCTCTGACCTGGGCATGTGTCAGGCCCATGCTGAACTGACCAGAATGACTTTGATTTGATGGCTGTTAAAGGTCAGGCACGTAATGGGATCAGATGTGTCAGTGGAGGTGAAGTACATAGCATAATAGATTGATGGTAATTAAGTAGTCGTGTTTAATAAGAGTCATCAGAGTTAAAGGCAGTGTTGGAATGAGCAGCTTGGGAAAGGAATGAGAAGGCATGAAGAAAGGTGGTGGGAAATATGTTAAGAAATAATCTTTGTTACACTAAAGGAAACACCAGAGGAAGTGTGTGTGTGTGTGTGTGTGTGTGTGTGTGTGTGTGCGTGTGTGTTTGCACCTGTGAACATTTGTGTTTTAGGAGACCCAGCATTTTTCTTTAATTAATTTTTTAATAGAATTTGGACACATTTTTAAAAGTTTATTTATTTATTATTTTTGAGAGAGAGAGAGAGATTGAGTGAGAGAGCGAGAGCGGCAAGAGAGCGGGGGACAGAGAATCCCAAGCAGGCTTTGTGCTGCCAGTGCAGAGCCTGATGGGGCTCGATCCAAAACCTGAGGTGAAATCAAGAGTCAGAAGCTGAACCCACTGAGCCACCCTGGTATTTCATTTCTACACAAATCATTAAAATCCTAGAATTAATTGTTTGTTCAATGAAAATTGTGTAGTTTTAGAAAGTGATCATTCTTCAATAATGCTTAATCATATTACTGTGATGCATTTTCACTTAATAAGAGAGCACACTGAACTGGAATATAGGAACTAAGGCAGTTTCTGAGTGTTATACTATCACAATATGATTTTTGTCAGTTTGCACAAACCATCCATGGTCAGCTGGATTTACATGTGAGTTATCCAGGTTCCATCTAGAATGGCTAGGTGTTGAGGATGCAAACAGCCAATCAGGACTGTGTTGACCACACCACCTAGTAATGAAGAGACCAGGGTAGGGGCTTCACAGCTAACCTGCGTGGTGACTTGGCAAATCTCAAGGGTGCACGCCTCATTTAGTTTCCACCCTAGTTCTCTGTGCCACAAATGTATGTGGAAGAAGCATTCTGGATGTTAGGGGTTCTGACTTCACTCTTTCATTTGTTCTTTGGCTCAGTGAATAAACTCCATCTGGAAGTAGAGCTGAATTGGGAAAAGATTGTCAAGTAGATATGCTTTTATGTATCACTTGCCATCCCTCCTTCTGGTGACCAGACTGCTCTGGTCAGTCTGACCCCAAAGCCCATGCTCTTAACCACTCTGTTACACTGTCTGAAAGTCCTCAAGAGTATGGCTTGGTTTCATGAGTGCCTGATCTTATCTTTGAAACTCTGGAGCCAGTATAGTGCTAGGTACACAATAGGCACTCCATAAATGAAAGGTAATAATCATTTAATCAGATGAGCTAATTCCCACTGATATTTAGCTAACCTATTCATTCTGACACAAATGTCCCAAGGATATGGTGATGTGGTTTTTGCAGAGAGGTGGAAGTTGCTATGTTGTATGAACTGTACTGGGTTGGTGCCACGAACAGCATCAGACTCAGAGGTGTCTCCTTTTGCTTAGTCTGAAAATATTCTCTTGGTAGCATATGGCCCACAAGTGATCAGGGTTTTAGATACATAGCCTTGTGGCTGGAAGTAAGGTTGGTTCACCTTCCTTTTTTTAAAAAAAATTTCTTTTGGTTTTATTTAATTTTGAGACACAGAGAGACAGAACATGAGTGGGGGAGGGGCAGAGAGAGAAGAAGACACAGAATCTAAAACAGGTTCCAGGCTCTGAGCTGTCAGCACAGAACCTGATGTGGGGCTCGAACCCACAAACCGTGAGATCATGGCCTGAGCCCAAGTCGAAGTCGTATGCTTAACTGACCGAGCCACCCAGGCGCCCCTACCTTCCATTTTTTAAAGAATGAACTGACTATTCGAAGAAGCGTTGCAGGGCCCCTTTGTGGGGGAGATCTCTTGTCTGTGGGATAGCTCAAAATATTTAGTATGGAGAAAGAAGGTTTGGAGCGCTTGAGACACAAATTGTCAGCTTTTAAACGTGGTGGCCAGCGTCCCATCTCTTGTCAGCCTTAAAGAGGTTTCTTCTTTTTTGTTGGATTTTGCTTTACCTCTGTGTCAGTGCCAGCAGGTGATGGTGGTATTCGACAGTGACAATGCAGACGGCACTGCAGATGTTTCAGGCACCTATTTATAAGCATTCTGAGACGGGCAAATTAACAACTCCTACCCGAGCTTGTTTATTTTGCAAAAACCTTTATAAACAATCAAATGAGTCAAACAGCTATTCTACGGCAGAGGCTACCGATTGCTAATGTTTACGGAGTGTTACTCCATGCCAAGAATTGTGCTAAAGATCTACATGTATTAGTGCACCTAATTCTCAACAACAACTCAATTGTGTGGATGTTATTAATATGCCTATACTGTAGATTAGGAAACTGACATACTGAGAGCTTAAATAAAAATCTCAACTAACAGGTTAAGAAATGTCAAATGGATGGGGGGTGGGAGAGAGGAGAAAGTGGGTGATGGGCATTGAGCAGGTCACTTGTTGGAATGATCATTGGGTATTTTATGGAAAACAATTTGACAATAAATTATATTAAAATAATAAAAGACATCCCCTCAAAAAAATAAAATAAAATACATGTCAAATGAAGCAAAGTTTTAAACAAACAGGAAAACTCAATTCTATCTGGTATACTGGACAATTTTATCTATTTTAATTCCTTGACAAGGCCAGATCTTTAGCTGGAGTAGATATCTTAAACTTTCTGAGCTGAAAAGGAATTTAGAAGGCAGCTGAACCACAGCATCAGTTTGTACCTTTCTTCTGTGTCAGTATGTGTTTTTCATGTTAGTTTCTCATTTTCAAAATAGCACAAAATTATAGTGTGTTGTGTGTTCTATCTGCTTCCATTTTACAGGAGCTAAAACAAAGACGCTTCAAAAACATTATTTTAAATGGATCCCATGCCCTTGTCAAGTACTTATCGCTAGCATTGGCTGCCTTAGAATCCTTGGTGTTGGGGCCTGGACCTTTGCTAGTTCCCATGAGCCTGGTATGTGGCTGCACCTCGATAAAGGTAATAATAGGTGTTATCAGCCTTTCATAGTCACCCTCACTAGGGCATTTTGGCTGTGGTTACTTCCTGAGCCCATGGAGACAACCTTGGCTGAATCATGTAAAGCACTTTTTAATCACAGGCAAGCACCTTATTTCACCAAAATAACTCCTTTTAAAAGTGTCCCAACCTGATCAACAGACAAGCATCAAATGGCGATAGAAAAGCTGAAAATGGACATCGTAATTAGACTGGTAAATTGAAAGAGCAGAATGATTTAGCAGTGACTGAACATTTGGCAAAGAATTCCTCATCAGGCTTCATCCCAACTCTTTCAACAGAGGAGGGAAGAATCTTCTGAGAACTGTTTGAAATAGTGGAACAGTAATTAAAGCCCTTCGTCATTCACAGATAGGAAGCAGAAATGAGTGTATTTGCCAAACATGGCACTTTGGGCGTTGGGAGCCAGAGAGTTGCAATGGAAACAAACCTGTTGAAAACCAAATAAGATGAACACTGGAGAATACAAAAGAAGGAAGGAAGATGACCATCACTCTGGCCCTCTGAGCCTTGTGTTAAATTGAGAATTCTGTCCCCTTCTAAGAATAAGTCTTCCAGTATTCACTCCAGGAAGTCCCATTGCTTCAGCTTGGATGGCTAATATGAAAAACAAAGCAATTGTTTGTTGACACGTTATTCTAGCAGGTGCAGTTCCATTTTAAACAAGAAGCTGCTATTGTTTTCAGGAATCATGTTGATGACTGTCTTAGAACATGAAGGGCTGGTTCTGTGGGGTGGGAGTTGGGAGGTGGAAACACCAGGGTGCTGTTTTTCACTTTAGCCTTTGGGTCTGATAGTTCTTATCTTCTGTACATTTATGACTAGCACCCCCTAGAGGTTTAAGAAAGGTTTTAAAAAAGAAAGCAAGTTCCTATTTATAAATAATTTGTAAAAGCCTGATTTTCATATTTGGAGGAAATTTCTAGGGTTGGGGGCCAGTAGGGCTGTCCAGATGTAGGTCTGGTAACCAGGAGACACCTGGGGATGGAGGGTACGCTTGATTTATCGCCTTTGGTTTGGAAAAGGTCAATCAGCAAAGGTGAGGGCCGCGTCGGCTAACAAGTGGGAAGTGACTTCAGCACTGTGGTCGGTGGTGACCTGCCTTTGCTGAAATCACTAGATACCTGATGCCCCCAGGGCAAGTGAAGGCAGAGAGCGTGAAGAAGAAGAGTGAGAACAAACCTGGGGTACTTCCTTGTTTTATAAGCACACAGGAAGGGAAGGGCCAGGAGGGCCAAAGGCATCCAGGTCTCTCCTTCCTTTTGTGTAGCAGTGACACATTGCCAGCCCGGCCTTATTTGTGAGTGTGGAACCGTGTGAGGCGCTCCGCGTGATTTATGGGCAGCACCGAGCAGTAATCCCTCCCCTGACTCGCTCCTCGGCCTTCTCGGCACAGCGGCACTAAATATCCAGCCCGACTGGGGATGCGCTGCGGCGGGTGCACTCCTGAGCCGGGGCTGTGTTAGCCTCGCAATTTACTTTTTCTAAACCGCGATAAATTCAGGCACAAATGGCAGCAAAATTAACTGTGAAAATGCCACTATATTTTGCAGTCTGGTGGCTCCTGTTGGCTCAGATCTGGTTTGGATTTTAAAGCTGATTTTTTTTGTTTTTAAACTAGAGAAAGAATGGACCTCGTTTTTTGTTCTCCCTCCTCCCTCCCTCCCTCCTTCCTTCCTTCCTTCCTTCCTTCCTTCCTTCCTTCCTTCCTTCCTTCCTTCCTCTCTCTCTCTCTCTCTCTCATGTTTAGGTGAGTGATTACCATTTTTAACAAAATGCTGCTACTAAGTGGAAGAAGCAACTCTTTTTCCCTGAGAGGCCAGTTGCTTTTATTAAAATACGTGAGTCCGCTATGTGGTTTGTGTTAAGTTTCATGACCTTCTCTGAGAAATGCTCATTAATTTTTTATTACTAATATGCACTGAACAAATATTTAGTCAATTTATGCTATATGTCTCACCTGCAGTGGGGAAGCAAAACATAAATTAATATTATGAAACTGAGATTATTCTGATGTTTTTAGGTCAATTACGTCTGAGTAGTTGTGAGCCATGCCGTAGTTTATTTATTTGCTGTTGCTTCTGGACCTAGGGCTATCAGCTATATTTTATCCTTTCTATTTTTGCTAAAGTGAAATGAAGTAGCGACTGGTTAAGGTTGACAAATGATATAAAAACCTACTCTGCTGTTGTTTCTGTCCAGGTTGATGCCCAAATGTCTTCAATGACTCCTCCATTTCCCCCTCGCAGATGACATGGTACACAGCAGGGTGGTCCTCGAGGCCATGACACACAGCAAATGGTCTTCCCATTCCCACCTCAGTCTCCTATCTTGCCCCCTTTTTCCCTCAGGTTCTCTGTGAAGGTCATGCAGCCTCACCTGCAGTTACCTGACTTACCAGCTCTGTCCATGCTCTGCCAGACCCAAGGGCTGGTGGCTTTAGCAGAGAACTGAAGGGCAAGTGGGAATAAACAAGACAATGGAAAGTGTGTGTGTGTGTGTGTGTGTGTGTGTGTGTGTGTAGTGTACGTACTTCAGACTGGTCTTGTCACCTACTTGTTCGACTTGCATAGACAAGTCACTTACTGTTTCTATGTTGAAATTTCTTTATTTCTAAAAGGGGATTAATAATCTGCCATAGGCCTAAATATGAAGGCTGAATGAGATGATAGATACGAAATTGGTTTCTCATTGTGATGGCACTGACCAGGAAGGAAAGAGAGTTTCAGGAAGAGAAGAAGAAAAGCCATGAGCAGCGGAGTACTTTGGAGGACAGGGCTCCTCCCTGTGTAGTGGAGCCGAGGGTCGAGAGGCATGACTACGGAGAATGAAAATCAATCCACTTTGTAGGAAAGGGGACATAGTTCTTCCAAGATGTGGCCAAGTTTCAGCATTTCAGGGCTTGAAACATTGTGCATGAATCTAAATGGCCAGCCTTCATGCTGCCCCTTCTTAGCGTCAAACCATATAATAGATAGGAAATCCCTTTTTTTCATGGTCCTGTTCCTCTCACTAGCCACTCACTTCTGGCCAATACGAGGTAGGTTCCAACAGACCAAAGTTGTTCAAAGAAGGGAAAAATCAATGATATTGTAGCTCACTTTCTATAAGCTATTTCAGTTTTCCTTGAATTCCGTCTTTGGTTGTTGCCTCTAAAATTTTGGGGTCAAGTTTATTAACCTCATTTGGCAAGGCAGGAGAAGGCACCAGGTGTAGCTTTTAATCTGATGAGCCCACACTCTTGTTACTCAAAGTGTGGTCCACCCATCAGCAACATGTGCGTCACTTGGGAGTCTGTTATAAATGCAGAATGTCAGGTCCACCCCAGACCTACTGAACCAGGATCTGCATCTTAGCAAGATGCACTGTGATTTAAGTAAACACTGAAGTCAGTTCAAGAAGACAAACCTTACCCTGTGTACATCCACACACACAGACACATGTGTATTCATTATGCAAACAATTAATTTTCATTGTAAAGAATATTAAAAAATACAAAGATACATAAAACAATTACCTAAGGTCTTGCCCCTCTTAGTATTTCCCCTATTTATCTTTGTTTTTTAATTGAGAAAGTCTAGGCTTTTTTTTGCTAGGGGGCAAGCCACTCCCACATCTCCAACAAATCCATTATTTGACTAATTGCTGCTAGTAGTGGAGGGGAGAGGAGGATGCAAATAAAATTAAAATAGAGATATAAGCCTACTTTATTTTGCATCATAAGCCTTCAACCCTTATAAGACATTGGAGAATCAAATTTATTAACTTCAAACTATTCTATACTCATTTTAACTCTTAAATTTTGCCGAATAGTGTCATAAACAGATTGGGTATCCTGGATAGACTCGGGGCTCTGTGCATCTGAGGTTCAACTAACTTATTTCATCTGTATGGGGAAGTTGATGGGAAAACATGTGTCAGAGTTTTCCTTCTCCTTTGAGCAGTCTACCTAAAAAGATTAATTGGACCAACTCTAAAGGATGGCTTTGTAAATGTGTGTGTGTGTGTGTGTGTGTGTGTGTGTGTGTGTGTGTGTGTGTGTTAAAGCAGGGATTGGGTAGTGTAGGTTGGAACAATATTTTCTTGTGTTGAAGCAGAATTCTTTGAACCTGAGAAAGGACTGATCTTGGTGCTGCTTTTCAGCTTCAAGGAATGAATTTCTTCTCTAAGCCCCCTATCTCTTCTTCTCCAAACTTCCTAATAATTTAATTCACCGAACCCAGATGTCATGAGGCTTTCCTTGATGCCTCCAAGCTCCCTTTGTACACTTTCAAGGTTTCGAGGTTTCTGAGCATTTGTCATCAAACAGACAGCATGCTTCGGGTGTCAGCCTTGTGAGCAGGAGCTGGTCCTGGGGGAGAACCAGCAAGTGTGGGACACCACTGAGCGCTTGAGTGACGGCAACCCACCCACCCTTGCCCGCCCTCCTCCAGCTTCAAGGGCTAGCAGGCTGGGCCATTCTTGAAGATTTGGAAAGGAGCCACCAACAGGAATTATTGAACAATTGCTCTGTGAAACTTAAGATAACACTTTGTTCCACCACAGTGGAATTGCTGTGTGGCAGAAGGAAATTATCTGCTTAGTTCTTGATTAACATTTATGTGAGAAAAATAAAATTAAAGTTGATGGTATCTAGTCCAACAAATACTTCTATTTACTTTAAAGAGCAAATATTAACTCACCACTTTTGTAGGGTATGAATGTAATCAACTTTGGAGGATTTATTGTTTGAGTTGCAATTGGAAAAAAACGCCACACCCAAACCCCCAAAGCTAACAACACCCTTTAAAGATGCCCGTGGAGTGCCTCCTGGCTACTGAATTAAGTTCCCTGAAATCAAGATTTCCGGAAACAACTGGGTTATGAACATAATGGTATGAAATAGTCCATCTCTATGAATAGTTGGCAGGTATGTGTGTGTGGGGTGATTTTATGGATGTTTACTCATTTTTAACAAGTAGGAAAAGCTGAACAAGTTTTAGTGAGCTCATTATAAATGTCCCAATCTAGTTGATAAGGCAAACATCTTACCACTAATATAAAAGTAATCTCAATAGGGCTTGTAGTAAAAAAAAAATGCTAGTATAAGTAACTTATAATTCAGCCTCAAAATAAATAATGAAATTCATGTGTTCATTCATCTAGCTCATATTATCATGCCCTTCCCACACCATGCATAGGCATCATCTTGGGCCAAACGGGAGATTCTGTGATGGATAAGACACCGTTCCTGTCTTAACAACTATAAAGTTGGCTGGGGGAGACATGGACACAGTGAATACAAAGCATATTGAGAAAGTGAAACCAAGGTAACAGCTGTATCTCTAGTCTGCCTTTCTTCTGTTTCAGTATAGGGTTAAGCATTTGTGGTCAGCTAATGCTTTTTCTTTAAATGTCTATTAACTTTTGAGAGAAAGGGAGAGACAGTGTGAGTGGGGGAGGGATAGAGAGAGAGGGAACAGAGGATCCAAAGTGGGCTCTACACTGACAGGAAGAAAGCCCAACGCGGGGCTTGAACTCATGACCTGTGAGATCCTGACCTAAGCTGGAATCAGACGCTTAACTGACTGAGCCACCCAGGTGCCCCAAAGCCAGTGTGTTTTATCAGCAGGTATATAGTGCTTGATACGTACATAGAACTTATACTATGGGCCAGATACTTTCTAAAAACTCTGAAGATGTGAACTCACCTAATCCATAGTTATTAACCCCCCATTTTACTTGAAAGATTTGAACTTAGCAGCTTTTTCTGGAAAACTCCTAAGCACCATGCTATACTGTCCTGCTATACTGTCCTTCCAAAGTGGTTGCCCACATCAGTAGAAGCTAAAAAGAAGTGTGAAAAGTTCACTGCATATTAGCTGGCATATTTGTTTCTATCATTTAGGCCTGCACGGTTACAAAATAAATGCTTGTACTTTACTTCTCAATGAGTGATATGCTCTTGAACCATGGAAATCACACTGCTATAAACATTTGAAGAGAAACATAGGAAAAAGTTATCCAAAGGAATCCAACATTTGTAGTGTGAAGACTGTTTTACAAAATAAGCGTTATGGTTATCTGTCTTAAAGTTTAGAGTTTTCTTTCTTTTTCAAAATTTTTATTTAAAAATTTTTTGATGTTTGTTTATTTTTGAGAGAGAGACACAGAGCATGAGCAAGAAAGAGGTAGAGAGAGAGGGAGACACAGAATCCAAAGCAGGTTCCAGGCTCTGAACTGTCAGCACAGAGCCCAATATGGTGCTTAACTCACTAACCGTGAGATCATGACCTGAGCCAAAGTCATATGCTTAACCGACTGAGCCATGCAGGTGCCCCTTTCTTCTTCTTCTTCTTCTGCTTCTGCTTCTGCTTCTGCTTCTGCTTCTGCTCCTCCTCCTCCTCCTCCTCCTCCTCCTCCTCCTCCTCCTCCTTCTTCTTCTTCTTCTTCTTCTTCTTCTTCTTCTTCTTCTTCTTCTTCTTCTTCTTCTTCTCCTGCTTCTGCTTCTGCTTCCGCTTCTTCTGCTTCTTCCGCTTCTTCCGCTTCTTCTGCTTCTTCCGCTTCTTCCGCTTCTTCTGCTTCTTCCGCTTCTAAATGTTAGGCATTTGTATCAATTTTATTGATTTGAAATAAAACCAGTGGTATTTATGCACAAGGGTAGTTCCTAGCCTTGATTCTGTAGAAAGATTTACTATGAGAAGAAAAGCAAAACCTAGAGCTCTGTGTAAGTGGAGGGGGAATACTGGAGAGGTGTCTTCAATACTCCAGTGCTTCACTGAGGGCATGGGAAATTACTTATTTTTATTTTGGAGTTATTCTGAGTATTATAGTCATCAGAAATTCCCATACTTTAGTTGTGTGTGTGTGAGAGAGAGAGAGAGAGAGAGAGAGAAAGAGAGACACAGAGACAGAGAGAGAAGGAAGGAAAGGGAGGGGAAAGGAAAGTAAATGAAAAATCTTATGAAGGAATGAGATAAAGTAATAGATACATGAGTTCATCCCATTCTTAGAAGTGAGAAAATCACAGCACCATTTTTTTTAATCCCATTAGACATAAAAGAGAAAATAAGACCAACTTGTCTAGTTAGACTTAAAAGAATATTTTAACAAAGTGTGGAGCTTGAGCCTCATCCTAGTTTCTTGCCACCAAGTGCTTGATGTAATTCATTTTATCCTCAGTGCCAAGGACGGGGCCTGGCACAGAATGGGCTGCCAGCCAATGGGTGTGGAATGAATGAAATGAGAGGCCCTGGCTTCAGCAGAAAGATCTCCAGACCTTCAGAAAGGAGACCTTCTCCTCACCTCAGATGGCTGTCACTGGCCAGATGCCACGTTGTCCTTGAAGTCGGGCTGCCCCACTGAACTCACTGGCTTTGAAGCAAAGTGAGGCCTGTTCAGGAACCCAGCGGGAAGCCTTGTGTCTATGACCCAGGCCCCGTGAGTAGTGTCAGGAGATTAGAGTGTCCTTGCTCCAAGGCCAGAGATACAGGCTTAGATTACTCAGGGTCACAGGTCCACATTCTTGTATGCAACAGGACCATTAATTAGTGACAATTACCTATTGGAAAAAAGAAGTTGAGTCCTGAGTGCTCCTTCCAAAAAAGTTAAAGACAGAAGGAAGCTTCTAACAATGGGTCAGGGGAGATGCATTTCCGCCCTGATGTTAAAAACAAGGTACTGTCTAATTGATGAGTAGTAGGGGCTTGCAGAGACGCTTTGATGAGCCATCTCCTGCTTCCTGATATTGTGACCCCCTCAACAAACACTGACAAATAAAACCAGCATGCCTTCAATATAAATGAGGGCACACTATCTGAGGAGATGCTTCGTTCTCAGGATGTGGTTGAAATCCTGTTATGAATAAGGTTTACATCCCTGCTACTGAAATAATATTTTTGTTCTGTGGAAATCAATGGTAAGGAAAAAAATGGACAGGTCATCTAATATGTAAACAATTTAACTTTGATGTACTATCTTGCTCGCTGGATTTGGTCCTGGGGAAAGTCAAAGAACACGTTGCTTAGTTGATCTCTCTCTCCCTGTTGATTTCTCTTCTTCCCATTCATCTTCTCTCATCTTTTCTTACCTACATAGCATTTTGATGATGAGTCCGGCTCCAAACAAGGTTGTGTCAGAATTTCTTTCCAGCCTTCCTTATAGCTCTTTTTCTCCTGGAGTAATCCTAAAGTATCTAGGAATTTGCTAACTGTGATTTAAAACAGAATCAAGAAATACAAGGCACAGTCAATGATATTGTAATAGTGTTGTATGGTGACAGATGGTAGCTACACTTGTGGCGAGCAGAGCATTAGGTATAGAGATGTTGAATCACTATGTTATACACCTGAAACTGATGTAACATTGCATGTCAACTCTACTCATATAAAAAAACTCCTGCATGTGTGCTTATAACAAAATATGTAGCCAAAATGTCCTATGCTAATTACTAATTTATTATTTCAATTCTGCTTTCAAGTTTTATTTGCATAGCTATAACTAACTCAACTAAAAGTAATGAAAGTCAGGGAGCAGTCAGTTCTTGGACTATAGATTCTGTAGACTTGTTTAGAAAATAAAATGTAACAAATCTATGACAGTAGAGAAAAATTGGGCAAATATAATTAAAAGGCAGAACAGTATGCCTATTTTTAATGTACAGGTGAAATGAGTGACACTTAGGTATTTGTGATACTCCTTTGTTTTTGTGAATAAAATTTTCCACACTTCTGCTTTCTTATCTAAAAAAAAAAAAAAAAAAAAAAAAAAGAACCAGGAGAGATTTGGTCTGAGGAAAAGTGAGAGCATGTATTTTGCAAGTTGCAGACTTGTGGAGAATTTGTGGGTTCTATGTTTCAAACAGAACTCAAATCTTTTGAGGCTCAAGTTCCATTTGCTCTTGGCAAAACACAATTTCCTGGTTCAAAAGAAAATAAGCACATAAAAAAAGGCCCCGAGGCTTCTTGGACATCAAAGTTTAGGAGATACTCATAAAACAGCATTTTGATGATTTTTAGATTATAGGAACCAGGAACATACAGATTAAAACTACCCTTGAACTACCCTTAAGTTAAAAAAAAAAAATCCAAGGGCAAAGATGTTGGCAAAGTGCTTTACACTATGGATGTTTTTGCCAAAAGTGAGACATTTTAGTTAGTCTTCCTGCTCTCCCCGCGATTGAATTTTTTGTAAACTCTCAGCTATGTCAGATTCCATTCCAGCTTCCTCCTGGTTTCCAGCAGATTCACACCTAAAAGGGTAGTCGTGATCCTTTGGAATCATTAGTGTCTTTGAAAATTATGCTCATATTTTCTTATGTAGTGTTCAAGCAACTTTATGGGTTAATATGTTCTTGTACAAAAGTACCAGATACTGGCCAATCTATCAGTTAAAAAATACATTGTTTTAAAAGATCATTTTAGATTAGTGGTTCTCAACTGGGAGTGATTTTGATCTCCAGGGGACATTTGGCAATATCTGGAGACATTTTTGATTATCATAGCTCTTTTTTTAAAATTTATTTTTGAGAGAGAGAAAGAGCATGATCAGGGGAGGGTCAGAGAGAGAGAGGGAGACACTGAATCTGAAGACAGGCTCAAGGCTCTGAGCTAGCTGTCAGCACAGAGCCCAACGTGGGGCTCAAACCTATGAACCGTGAGATCATGACCTGACCCGAAGCCAGGTGCTCAACCTACTGAGCCACCTAGGCGCCCCTGATTATCATAGCTCTTAACTGAAGGGTGGGGTTGCTGTTGGCATCAGGTGGGTAGAGGTCAGAGGTCAATATTCTGCAATGCACAGGACCACACTCCATGACAAAAAATTTACCTTGTTCAAAATTTCAATTCTGCTGACGTTTAGAAACCTAGTTTTAGACTCTAGGGGAATCATAGACAGTATCTTCAGCTGTGTACCTTTTCTCTTGATCAAGATGAATGTTCTTTACTCATTTCTGGGTATAGATTATTGGATTGGAGGAAGAGAAGAGAATAGAATGAGACAAAGAAAGGGAGTGATATCTACAAGGCCAAAGTAATCTTTTATATCTTGAGGTCACATTATCCATCCCATTATAATTAAGGAAAATAAAACATTTGTTAAAGGTTATTTTTGTATTTTTGAGAAAGAGGGAGTGCGGGCACAAGCAGGGGAGGGACAGAGAGAGGGAGAGAGAGAATCCCAAACAGACTTGGGGCTGTCAGCACAGAGCCTGATGGGGAGCTCAATTTCATGAACCATGAGATCATGAGCTGAGCCGAAATCAAGAGTCAGATGTTTAGCCAACTGAGCCACCCAGCCGCCCCCAAAATGAAATATTTTTGAAAAGGTAAATAATGATTCTGAGGCCCAGAGATTATTAGTTGTTATAAGAATGTTTTTCAAGTCAGAAGGAAAGCAATGGAAACAGGATGTGTTCATTATTTTGCTTGTCATTGTTTGTTTTTGTATGCTCCTATGTGCAACCCCAGACTTAGGCTCATGAAACACTTCCATTCTTCACAACTGCCAGGCTTGCTTGTCCCGCCCAGGTTGGAATTTGTTCCATCATTCATTCATTCTGCAGACACTTTTGTGAAGAGTAAATTAACCAATACTTGTAAATCTTAAGACAATGCATGACACAAGGCAAATGTACAGTAAACATTATTTGCGTTATCACCTCATCCTCACCTTCATCATTAATTTTATTCTCTTCCTCTCGCCTTCAATCAAATCCCATGATTCCCAGTGCCACTGATGGAGAGAAACATGTTTGGCAACCCTAGTAGATCATAGTCCTTTATTTAGTCAGTCATCTACTCACACATGTGAACTTAGAACCTGCTAAATTCAGGGCTTGGAAGAGGAGATATAAAAATAAGTTTAGAGTGGAAGACTTAAGCTCAGTCCATGGATACCTGTAGTTCATGTAGAAAGTGATTAAGAGAGTCTAGACAAAAAGTTCTGATGGTTCAGAATAGAAAGTGATTTCTTCTAGCTTGGGGCTTGTGGGGAGAGAGGAAATTGGGATATTCTTTCGGGAAATGTAGCAATCAGTATATTCTGGGAAAATGTAGTAGCATCCAAATAAATGTATGGAATCGAGTTGAATTTTCAGTACATTTTCTACCTTCCTTCCAGGTAGTGCTGTAAAGGTAGAGTAGAAATGCCAAATTGCAGAAACAGTTGGGCTAAATAGGGCTTCTTGGGCCAGCTCGGGGATCTAATGGCTATTGATAACAAAATTTCTATGGGAAAGCATGCTCTTGAATTCCAACCAACCAACACAGACGTGATCTTTTGACTTGCTGCTTGTTTTTAAGTGAGGGTTGATCTGAATTCGTTGTTGATTTGAAAGGAAAATGACTGGTGTTTTTAAACTGCTTATTTACATGAACTCTCATGTATCACCTTCTTATGGACGTATCTCAAATATACCGAGACCTTTTTACAGAAGCTTAAACAGTGCTGTGCAGCTCTTGTTTTATTCCTTTCCCACCAATTCACTTTTAGCTTATCTGGACTTTGGTATGTCATTTGGAAATTGGGCTATGTTTTCCTTGCTTAAATTGAAAAAAGCAATGATTAACTGAAATAACACTGCACATTACTCAGATTTAATTATGTTTGTAATACATCACCCAGTGATATGGGGCAACTTCTTACCGTTCACTTTCCATCATGCGTTTCTCGTAACATATGGTCTTCGTGAAATAGTTTTGATTCAGAGTCCCCAGTAGCATATGGCCAAAAAAAAAAAAAAAAGCCCCTCAAGTCAAATGCAAAGTCAAGGCCAGCCTCTGTGCCCCAGAGGAGTCTCCACTGACTGCAAGCCAGCAAGCCCGGAATCTGAATTGGTGTCAGGGTTTCACTCATCATGAAGATTTTACATTTGGTTTGGGACTTTGGAGCATGAGGTTCTGGATGTAAAAGTCAGAAGAGATATGGCTTTTGTAATGTCTGCAGAGATTCCTGTGTCGATAAGGTCAGCAGAAAGTTAATAGATTTTTATCTTCTCATCACATGAACTTAATATAGTGCAACTGTTGGATGGGGGTGGGATGGTGGAACCGGATGGGAATCCCATCACGCTTCTCACATTTTCACAAAGGATACTTTTGGGTATTTAAGTGCATTTTGGGTCAGTTTAAAAAACAATCTATCTTTCACATTTAAATAATAAAACTTTTAAATAAAAACTGTGTTTAAGTGCTGTGCAACAACTCGGACTAAAAACAATTATAGTCAGAGCAGAACATGTTTTTTCCTCTGTGCTGGTTATTCGATTACAGAGGAGTAGGAAAAGCTCGCATTTATGGTGCTTTAACAGAATGTGAGCCAGTTCGACCTAAATGCCTTCAAGCAAATGCTCAGAGCCATAAGGCGGTTCCGTTAGGGCTGTTTCATTCTTCCACCAGACTCTTAATGACTGCCATGTGCCTGCCCTGAAGGGAAGACCCTTCTGCCAGGCCCTGGCACATGCCTGGAAACTCCAATTGGAGGAGGGTGGTATGTGTGAAGTTTGCCACCAAGACCAGCTTTCAGAGGAAATCTGGGGGTATGTGCGAGGAAAAAAAATTTCCAGGCTGACTCCAGATGCCACCTTTGAAAATCTCGAGGCCATATTATTTTCAAACCAACCTGCTGCCTTGAGATCTGCTGTTTTCATGGCCGTGAGGACCAGCTGCCCAGACTGGCAGCAAGAAGCGGTTTCTGCAACCTGGGGATGCTGGCCGTGGGATGCGGGAAATCTGGGAGGCTGAAATTCAAGGCAAGTCCATGGAGGGACAGCGCTGGGTCAGACTGACTAGCAGGCCTCAGCGATCAAACATGTCACACCTGTCTTGGCCACTGGTGCAGGTGTTCTAGGTCAGCTCTCACTGTGGTTATCAATCGCTGACAGTTGACAGTTTAATTTTACACCACAAGTACCTCATTACTTGTGTAGGCACTTGAAGAACATGTGGGCACTGGATCGGATCAGTGATCAATGACAAAGGTTGCACAGGGTGCAAATGGTAGCAGTAAAAGTGAAGGTCTCCGTGCATGAGTCGACAGTGGTAGGGATACATGACAAGGAGAGTTTAACTGACAAACAGTCTGTCAGGTGGGAAAGGATGGAGATTTGCCAGTGAGCTAGCTGCAGATTATAAAACATATCTCTCGATGTGAGGGCAAGGAAGGGGGGGAAAGCCCCACCCCACACGGAGCCCTCCTTTCTTGAAAGTGCTTACGCAAATTTAATGAACGTGCAGGACTGTAAATTCTTATTCTACAAGCATTCATCTCACAACATTGGTACAGTCAGTTGCTTTGGAATTTAAGATTAGTAGGATGCAGTGATGCTACGTATAAAGATTGTGTGTGTGTGTGTGTGTGTGTGTGTGTGTGTGTGTGAGATCCCAATCTACCAACCCAGACCATTGCTGTTTTAGATTGTCCTGCAGCAGCTCACTGTGGATATTCAATAATAAGAAAGTCATTCCATCTGAGCCCTTTTATTCTTATCAATACAATTCATGGTCAACACTACCAAAATAGATTGCCTTATAGTGTTAGGAAAAAAAAATCCATTCTTTCAAGTGTCTTTTATAGTGGCATTTTAATACATTCCTTGCAATTTTCCTCTCCTCTCAACTTTTTCTTTTCTAAAAAG
Source organism: Hyaena hyaena (assembly GCF_003009895.1). NCBI lineage: Eukaryota > Metazoa > Chordata > Mammalia > Carnivora > Hyaenidae > Hyaena > Hyaena hyaena. The sequence continues at coordinate 510,320 of NW_024080744.1, read as the reverse complement.
GACTTTCTGACATTCTTTTCCTTATAAAAACCCTTCTGGTGGTATTGTTATTTTCTTAAAAGACATCGGCTATAAGAAAAAGGCTACACGGCATGAGCCTTTATTCCTTACCATGTGCTTTGTCAGCTGGAGTGAGACTAATTGGATGCATGGTCCATGGTGTAGTGGAATGAAGATGAGTTTTGAGGCAGAGGGACTCAAGTTTGAATTCCATCTCGGCAACTTCCCAGTGGTGCTTGGGCAAATTACTGACAGCCTCAGACGCATTGTTCATAAAAAGTATTATAGGATCGTTGAAAGGGCTAAATGAGGTAAAATGACAGAGACTGCAGACTGCCTCCCAATATCTGTTCTTCTCTTGACTCTTTTTAACAATACAACCACCTGAAACTTTGGCTAAGTATATGGCCGTCCAGTTCGAGGTTACATTTCCAGCCTCCCCTGAAGTTGGACGTGGCCATGCCAACGGAGTTCTGTCCCATGGACTATGAGCAGAACTTCCTTTAAATTATCTTCAGTTTAGAAAAAGAAGCTCCCTGCTCACCTTTTCTCCCCCCCTCACCCCCCCCCACCCCGAATGGGAAAGTAGATTTATGGTAGTGAGTCAGCTCTGAACGTCGTTAAGAAATTGCAGAGCGATAAGATAGCAGGAATCGGGAACCCTGGGCGGCCTTGCAGATCAGAGCTGCTTACCTGTCTGGGATTGTCTGCCTCGCTTTGGACTGAGAAAGAAACATACTTCTCTCTCACTTAAGCCACTGTATTTTGATGTCCATTTGTTACAGCAGCTTAGCCTATATGGTAACTAATACACTTAATATATGAAAAGCACCAAACATTGCTAGGCTGGTACATAGTAACACATCACTATGTTTATTGTTTAAAACAACATATATTATTTTGTTTTCTTTTATGGTTTCATTTCTAATCAAGGTAGTGAATACTACATGTAATACATCAAATATTAACCAGAAGGCATCTGCTTAGTGGCCAGGTTAAATAATCATTCTTTTTGTCCCCTCTAAACTGGTCCCACCAGTCAACTGTCACCTGTTTGGAAAATGTTCACCTTTTCAGGTTGCTCTGCTTTCTTTGCAGAATCATCTCTCTCATTCAGTGATAATTCACTCAAGATTTGGAAGGAAAAAGGAACTTCACTTCTTCTTGCAGTATCACGTGCACTATGTCACTTATAAAGACTAATTTAGCATGGTTACTTCCCACACAATCTCCACAATCTCCACACTTCTGCTCAAAAAAAAAACTTGGGTAATCAGGGTGCCTGGGTGGCTTAGTCAGTTAAGTGACTGACTTTGGCTCAGGTCATGATCTCACTCAGGTCATGATCTCAAGGTTAGTGTGTTCGAGCCCCATGTCGGGCTCTGTGCTGACAGCTGAGAGCCTGGAGCCTGCTTCGGATTCTGTGTCTCCCTTTCTCTCTGTCCCTTCCCCATTCAACTCTGTCTCTCTCTGTCATTCAAAAATGAATAAACATTGAAATTTTTTTTTAAAATTGGGTAAACTTTAGGATAAGTGATCATTTCTAAGAAGAAGAGGCATAGAGTTCCAGAAAAATAACCAGTATACTGATGATTTAGCACCCAGTGGCATCTCAGGGTTACCAGTCAGTTCTTACTGGTGCTCTGCCTTCATTTGAATGCACAGCATTTTTTCCACTCATCCTCACCACCCACCCCTGTTTCTGTGGGGACTATTTCTGTCTTTCTCATTCTTATCATCTAGAAAAGAAACTGGCAGCCTCCAACATTGTATAGTTTTTTAAATATAATTTTTAATATGTTTAATATATTTGAGAGAGAGAGAGAGAATATAGGAATAGTGGCAAAGCAGAGAGAGAGAATCACTGAAGCAGGATTCAGGCTCTGAGCTTTCTGCACAGATCCCAATACGGGGCTCGAACTCACAAACCATGAGATTATGACCTGAGCCAAAATTGGAGGCTTAACTGACTGAGCCACCCAGATGCTTCTGCACTGTTTTAACTACAGCATCTAGGGGCCCCTGCTCCCACCCATCTCTGTGCTACAGAGAAGCTTTCATTACTTCTGGCCACTTCCTCTAGAGCTGATGTCTATCACTCTATGCCCCCAGAAAAAAGAATAAAGGGCAGCATGTGTCCAAGTTTGAAAATACATAACTCTGTCTTTTTTCTCCCTTTGTGTGGTTTCCTTTTAGTTAAAAGAAAGCTGAAGGGACATGAGAGTTGCCATAAAGTAGCTGAAAGCATTTGTTTTGTAGAGGTGGACTAAATTCATTCTGTGGAATACTCAAGAATATGACGAGAAATTCCATGGGAGGCCACGTATGTTATCTTCTCGGCTTTAATGGTACTTTCGTGTGTGGGAATCAGAGAGCCAGGTTATATTTTAGGCAGTTCTGTGATTGGCTAAGGCTCCACTCAGTTTCTGACCTTCTATCCCTATCATGTTGCTTCTGTGAACTTATATATGCTTCTCAGTGGTATCTGTAATTAAAGACCAGCATCTCTACTGTTACCCTTCAGATCATATCAAGAGAAAGAGACACTAACTTCATTCTACCTTAACGATGGCTCATCCTGGGATAGATACGAGGATGTGTGGGCACAAGGGGAAAGGGAGATCCCCAAAGAGTACTGTTTATATATTCTCAGTGCCCCACATCTTCGTCTTCGATCATTACATGCCCATTTGTTGGGTGCCTCGTGGTTTCTCTGTTACTATTTCAACTTCCTCTAGAGGGCAGCTCATGGAAGGGTCCTCTGCAAGTCCCTCCTGCGTCTCCTAAGATGGTGTGAGGCTCTTCATCGGACATTGTAAATGAACTTGCTTCTGGTGGCATGGAGGAACCAAGTCCCACCCAACTCAGACTACTCCTTGCCTCCTTCCCAGGGTTTGGAGGGGCCAGCCCAGAACCCTGACATCTCCTTGGCTCCCTGTGCCTTCAGTTGTGTGTCCTGTCCCCTCACAGCTCTCCCCTGCAGAAGCCCAGGTTCCAGGCCAGTTTTCTGCCCGGCTGCTTCCACAGGGCTCAAGGAGCATGCATGCAAAGCAGTTCTAGCCAGAGTTGTTCTTCCAGCCCATCATTAACAAGGTGTGACCTTGGGCCAGTCACTTAACCTTTCCACGTTTCAGGTTTTTCATCTGTGAAATGAGAGGCATGAACTAAATTGGTGGCTTTCAAATTGCTCCTCAGCAGATCCTCAAGGGAGCTGGTGTGTGTGTGTGTGTGTGTGTGTGTGTGTGTGTGTGTGTGTATGTGAGAGAGAGAGAGAGAGAGAGAGAGGAAGAGGGAGGGATATTTTTCCTTATTTCCCATATATTTAAAATACTTAAAGCTTGCTTAAGTTAAGCTATGTTGCAGGGAAAGCTTTCTCATACTTAGACACAAGTCCTCATTAACACCTTTCTCCTTTCAGCCTGCCTGTTCCATATCATTCTTTCCCTCAAGGAAATTTGCCCTGAGAAAAAAGGCAATTGCACAAACTTCTTGAAGGTGAGATTGTATTTAGAGGAACGTGTAAATTTCATTTCATTTATTATTAGCAGCGGATTGTTCTTTTGAGGCGAGTGACCGATCATGGATAAGACCAGAAACAGATGGAAAAGTTGGTTCATGTCAATAAATGTAACAGTGTTGTAGGGTACCTTTGACCTTTAACCTACATGTGGAATATTATCAATTAGATGCTGGAATTTGTATGGTTTTAATTAGTATTATTTGTGTCTTTTGCATATTTGCCACTCAGACGCTTCATGTGGCGGAGCACATGACTGGATCTGCCTCTTCCTTTTGGGATAAAGTTCCTATTCAAACCTTCTGATCATGACAGGCGCCTGCAGATGAAAAGCTGGTCTGTGAATAGGGACACTGTGTATCAATTCACAGACCCTCCGAGAACACATTTTTGCTATGGGCTTGACACCCGGGTAAAGGTGTCCTGAGAGAGTTTAGTGGCAAACCTGCTTCACATCAAGGTGTTTTTCCTAGTCCGTTCAGGTCCACGGTTCTGGGACTCAACAGCGCCGCGCCATCCCAAATTGCCCCGTGAACGCCTTGGTAAATTACGCCCAACAATGCATTCCTTGTGGGAATGATGCGTCCCTGGCTTTGGCCTCTCTGCTGCCTTCCACTTTTATAAACCCTCAAGGTGTTAGGGACTGCCGTAGAGAGTAGTTTTATATTTGGCAGAAACACCAGATTTTTTTTTTTTTTTTTTTTTGGTTTTGAAAGAACTGGTTTTAAGCCCTAACCTACTCATCAACTCAGTTCCCTGCAGAGCTTTGCCCTGGACTATTTTAAGCTGGGGGTTGGCCCAAGGAAAGGGCTTGTAAAACTCCAAGGTTGGTTTGAATTTGGGGTTTGTGGCGGCACCTTAGAGTAGATGCCCTGCCACCTGGCTTTTAGCTCCTTTCTGAGAGTCTTCCTGGCTTTCATGGTACATGTAATTTTGACCACTAACAACTTTAGAAAAGTCTAATGCTGGAGCGATTATGGCATAAATCTCCAGACGTAGAAATGGTGTTTTTGAAGTTTGATTGCATATTCCTAGCTCTAGTCCTCGGATCCTGAACCACTGAATGAAAATATTGCAAAAGAACTTTAAAGCGGAAGTACCGTAGAGTGATTCTCAGGCTGGCCTGTCTACTCTACTTTCCAAATGAAGAAAATAATTAGTCTTTTTACCCTATTTAAACATTTAGCCGTTGTGTCTTGGAGCTTAGCCAAAAATAATCACCTGAAATTTTGTTTATGATTTGTTCACAAAAGTGGCCGTACTTTTTAAAGGAGAGCAAAAAGAACATTTTTAAGAATGTGTGAGCTCATTATGAACCCAATATGTTTTAAAAACATTCAACTTGTAAACTCCTGAAATGCGGTTTATAATGGAAACACCGGCAGAGTTTCCTGAACTGGGTCTGAGTCTCCTAACTTCCAAGCCTTTTACTGACCTGGTTCCTCTCGTAGGGAGAAAGTTATCATGGCCTGTGGGTCACTGGTGTTTCTTGTTTTTAGACATCTATGTGCTACTTAGTACATGTTGGGGATATATGTACATGTGAATTATCTGTAGAAATTATGCCTACCTTCCTGCCTTCCTGTTATGTATTTAAATCTTCTTTTTTCATTCAAAAAACTACAGTTAAATAATTCTTGACTTCCTCTGCTATCTTTGCGTGGTTTTTAACCCCTTGATCAGCATTCATAATTTGCCATGAGTTTATGTTAAATCTCAATTTTTATTTCATTGTATTGTAAATCGAGACGTGGTTGTACAGAATATTGCATTTTATATAAATGCAATAATAATAATAAATAAATTATATAAAATAATGCATTATATATATAATATATAAAAATCTTTATATAAAAATGTCTCTCAACTGACACTGTGTTCATTATGATGCCGCTTAGGTGGAAAGTTTCTGCATCTATAAGACAGAGAAAATCATAATGAGTAGAGGCTTGCAAATTCTTGAATTTCTGTTTGAATGATCAAGGGGTGATTAAATTACAATCAACATATTTGTCATGTTGTGGTGTTAAGTGTGTTTGGTAGTTTCTCTTCTTCCTTCCCCCCTCCCTCCCTCCCTTCCTCTCTTCCTCCCTCTCTTCCTTTTTCCCTCCCTTCCTTCCTTCCTTCCTTCCTTCCTTCCTTCCTTCCTTCCTTCCTTCCTCCCTTCCTTTCAAATTGCTAATTTATAGGTCATATAGCATCTCATCAACTAAGCTGTTTCCCCACCATTCCCAGTGAGAGAATTGATTATTCATATAATGGAACATCTTTATGAAGCTTATACTGGCAGCCAAACTATTCCCGTTTAAAAGTTAAGTGTATAAGAGCCTGTTTTTATGGTGTATTTCATGAGAAGATTTCATGGGACACATTGTAACTATGGCTTCCCTGGATGTATACAGGTTTCTTCACTATTGACTGTAGCTCACTTGTGTTGCACTTGGGTAAAATTACATTTAGGGTATGACGATCAGACGTAACAGTCTTATTAGTGCCCTGACTGATGGAAGTAGAGTATGAAGTAATATGTCCATGTCCCTCAGGTCAAATGCAAGAATTTGACGTAGCCTGTTTCTAAAGCTCCATAGGCATCAGCACTGACATTAGGTAGGAACATACCACGTTCATTAAATCATAAGCTAAATTGTGATGTTTCCAAAGCTCCTCTCCTTTTTCCTTTGGCCTTTATGATTTTGATACCTATTCTCATACTTTCTTTCTTATCCGGCTCATTGGATGTATTTTTGTCTCCTACTTTCTTAACACCCTTCTCTTTGCTAGCTAATTTGATTGATCCATGATAATAATAATTTCAGTAGCTAATACTTATTAGGAATATTACATACCAGCCACTGTGTGAATTGTTTTCCATACTATACTCTGATGAAGAATATCATTACCTCCCTTTCATAAATGTAGAATCTGCAATTCAGGATCCTGTGGCTAGTTCAAGGTGGAGGTAGAATTCAAAGCCATACTTCTTTTTTTTTTTTTTTTTTTAAATTTTTAAATGTCTTATTCATTTCTGAGAGAGAGAGGCAGTGTGAGCAGGGAAGGGTCAGAGAGAAAGGGAGACACAGAATCTGAAGCAGGCTCCAGGCTCTGAGCTAGCTGTCAGCACAGAGCCCGACTCGGGGCTTGAACCCACAAACCGTGAGATCATGACCTGAGCAGAAGTCGGACGCCCAACCGACTGAGCCACCCAGGTGCCCCTCAAAGCCATACTTCTATCTCTGACTTGGGGCTGTTTTGGCTATGCTATCAGAAGATATTTATTCCCCTTATTCTCCACCCCCTCCACACAAATTTTTATTGATTCTTGTATGAGATTGAAACTTTTTCATTTGTTTTACTGGCAGATGAGTATTTCTGAGAACTTTTTGCACAGTTTTAGAACTTGCTGTTTATTTCACATGCTGGAAATTGTAGCCGAAAAGATGCCATTTCAGATAAAATTGCATCTAATGCTAATTTAAAATTAGCATCCAGTTTTAAAGTTTATTCAGGATGTTATTTGCTCGTTGGATACTTTTAAACACTTAAATTATTTTCAGATTGGTAGCAGGGCAATTAGAACTGGTGAAGGAGAAAAATAAGCTCTTTGTCCCCTAACCAAACATATTAATGTTTTTATCCTAGTGAAACCAACCAGGCAGCCATAGTTTGAAGTTCCGGAAAAGTTAATACTGGGTGTTTTTCTCTTATTTATGGTTTCTTGCAAGGGCAAGGAGTTGGGCAACTCTGGCTAGAGCTGGAAACACTGATGATCTGATGAGTTTGCTACATTTCCAGGCTAAATTTCTGTAGATATGCTGGATTTGGAGAAACAGTGGACCACCGCCCATGGTTAGTGGCTATTTCCCTACTTAAAATTGCTAGCCTCTCTCAGTACATCTCCAGGCTTCTTTTAATAATGACAGGCTCCTATTTCATCATTCTGGGATTGGAACTTCAGGGTGTTAAGGGTCCCATGTGTAGGCAGAGGCTCCTGGGCTATTTTGCCAACTGCATCAAGAACTCAGAATCAGAGCCCCTGCCAACCAGTGGGATCATGGTTTGAGGGGGGGTGGTTAAGTCACTCAGAGCGGTCGAACGTCTGGGGATCAGTCTAAGTTAAGACTGGTAATGCAGTTTGAAGTCGCAGTCTGCATATCTGCTTATTATATTTTTGGAAAGAAAAAAAAACCCAACATGATTCTTTAGAGACATCTGGTCTGTGCCCACTCAGATACTGCCTGAATATGGTGGTCATACATTTAGCAGTACAGGCATTGTCCTTTCTGCAGACCATGTGATTCAAAGTTCTCCACGGGTCCTGCGTACAAGGCTAGGCCTGTCTTCATCGGTTTTCCTGAGCAGCTCTCCTTCACCTCCCTGGTGTTGTTGCACAAAGACCCTTTTGTCAGGCAATATTGGACTCCCCTCAAAATCTAAGCACTTTCAGGAAAAGACTTGGAAGTCTATCTTCTCGGTTTCCACACCTCTTTGCCCTCCGCTCTGTCATTTAGTTCGATTGCTTGTTAGTTAAGCTCCCCGCTCGGCTCCCTATCCAGTTTATTAGTGGATGGGATTATTACCGTGTCTATCTTTCTGAACCTATGTGGAACATCTCCGAACGCGTCCCTGTCTTCTATTTTACTTAATCTTACACTTTGATAAGATCGAGGTTTTCAGGGATGTTACTTTTCCATGTCAGGCTGAAGTTCAGTGAGATACTTAATCTTCCCTTTACCTTAGCTTGGGAACGTCCTCCGCAGCCCCCATCCCCCACACAAAACTTTCATTTTCCTGGGAAACATTTTCTTCTTAAACTAGTGTGATTTGATATGCTCTACTTGAATAAGAAAAAATGCTAATGTGTTTGACTAGTCCAATTTATATTCATAAAATACAGCCACAAAAGAAGAGGCATTTCATTAAACTAAGGTATTTATAACTATAAGAAATTTATATTGGAAAGTTTCTATTTAATATCAGAATACACTGCAGTCATTTACATTTGTTGCCAGGCGCAAACACTAATTAATTCTACTTAACAGGTTTTTTCTGTTGTTGTAATCTTGGGGGTTTTAATTTTATGTCAAATGGCATTTTAATTGTCTGTGTGCTCTAGGGTAATCTACCTGTATCCTTTTTGTGCTCTGTATATGGTAATCGGCATACGATTCAGTTTCCTTAATACGTACACTGTGATATAATCACATGTAAATGAAATAGATTTACTTCCTACACATTCTGAAGATACTTCACTCATTCTGAATTCTGCTGAAAATAGTTTTCAAGGTAGAGATGCAATTATGTAGTGGTCTACAAGGAGGGACTAAACAAGGATTTCAATTAATAATGCACTCTCAGCCCTGAGAGATATTACATTCTGCCGGATCAAGGGTTATCCATCAATGCCTGTGCTGCGGCTGTCTCTCTGCCCTCCCCTCTCTGTGTTCTGTGCGTGTGCTCATCAGTATGCCCCAGGATGGTAAGCTCTTGGCACAACAGTTTGCATTGAAGTGCTTTTGTTCTGAGGCCAGTGACACTGTTTCCAAAGATTAAACTTGCTCAGCTTTCAGAAGGGTAATATTGTGGAGTCTCATGTAACATGGTAATGAATTCAAGTACTTGCACCCCCTGAAAAAAATGGAGAAATTGCCAATAGTGTTTTCCATCCAATTTTTAAGTTAGGATGGCTAGAATACCTAACTAATAATACTTTCAATTAACTCATTTATCAATTTATCTTGTATTATTTTTCGAAACTCCCGAAAAATAGAAACAAAACATTTTTTACATTCTTCTTCTTCCTGGCGAGCTAGTGTCTGATTGAAATGACTGTATGAATAAAAGAGATCTATTTTTGAATTTGGATTTGAAGCTTTCTTTTCTTCAACATGCCAACATTTATTTAAAATAATGTCTATTTTTAAAAATATCTCCTCTCTGTTTTTGGCATTTGTGTTTCATATTGAAGAATGGAGTCCCCATGGTATACGTATCCTATAGCCAACTAACTGCATTTATATTGTTATAAATTTTTGAGGTTGGAATCTCAAGTTTTTAAATTAAATAACTACAGTTAACTGTATTAAGTGTAAGGTTGAATTTGATCAAAAATAAGAAAACCATTTATGACAACCCCTGTAAATGTTTAAATACTTTAGTTGTGTTTGTGAGCATTAAATTGTATTATAAGAAGCCAGCATTGAGTATACTCGTTCCTCTGGGACACATTTGACTTTTGGGAGATAAAAAAAATCTTGCATTAATGAAATTCTGCAAGTTTTTGATTTAGTAGACAATGTTTCCGGTATATGTGAAACAATTTGAAAGTATATATGTGTATAATTACTTGTAGAAACTGTTTAACTTTAATGGGGCATTTCTTGATCACATAATAGAAAAACTAACGGCTTTAATTAAGATTTATGAAGCATAGAGGTAATATATTCTGCTAAATTAGGTAGCCGTTGGTGGGTAGTGTGCTTTATAGATGAATTTTCTACATATACTTCACTTCCTTGTGCATTGTTTTGGTTTAGCAATGTAACTTGTAACATTGGAATCCCTATATCCATTAGTAGGAAAAACGAAACTTCCTTTAAAGTTTTAATTAATTGCAATAGTTTAGTGATGGACAGATACTCTTAAATATTTTTTTTAATCATTGATTTCAGGTGGTCGCCATATGAGCCTGTCTTGAAGGAAGAAAGAAAATTCACCATTTCATTCAAACAACTGGTTAATTTGAAAACAAGTGCTTAGAAACTGGTAGAAGGACATAAATCAACCAATTTATTTAAAATAAACAGTTTTGGCTAAATTAAACTATTCGTCCCCTCCTTCCCCTTCCACTAATGTTAGAACACAGATATAACTGTTAAAGCCAGAATGCGTTATATGTTCGTTTATGTGCCCTACCCACCCTGCTGTGCTGCCTTGTTCTTTGATATGTTGGTATGATTACCGACTGGTATTTAAAGAGTAGCAACTTAGATACTCAGGATGAGTCAATTCTGTCAATACCTGCAGATGACCTGGCGGGGGCAGATGGGCCTGGGTCTCCTCTGCAAGGCAGAAATTCATCTCTTCCTACTTCCCCAAGGAGGAGGATCAGGTTGGAGAAGGGCTGGCCGCAGCTCCTTTTCCGCCAGTATTCCCTTAGGGCAGTGGCTCTCAAACTCTAGTTTGCACTAGAATTCCCTGGAAGGCCTGCTTAGACCAAGGAGTGCTGGGCTCCACGCCCCCAGAGTTTCTGCTTCTGTAGGTTCGCCTAAGAATTTACATCTTAAATGAGTTCCCAGGTACTGCTGATAGAGTTTCAGGGACAACAGTTTTAGGGAAGAGAAGTGGAAATTAGAAGAAAAGGAAAGAGGTGAGAAAGGAAAAGGGGAGGAGGGGGAGGAGAAGGAGGAGAAAGAGAAGGAATGTAGGGAAAAGGGGGAGAAGAAGGGAGAGGGGGAGATGACGGGGGGGGGGGGAGGGGGGGGAGGAGGAGAGGAGAGGGCAGGGGGCCACAGTTCTGGGCAGGTACAGATAACTGGAAGTAGGCCATCTCCAGGGAACCACATAAGCTCTTTCCCCTTTCACTTGGAGCAAAGGGCCAGCTCTTTTAAAGAAAACGGTGTTTATTTGATAGCGAGTCTTGAGGTACATTGGTGAGAAGTGCTTTTTTGAGTATAGAATTAATGAAGAAAATTAGACTCCTTGGTTAAACGTAATGACGAATGACCAACTTCCAATTTTCTCGTGCTGGCCCCCTGGGGATGAGAACTGCAAGTCTGTTAGCATCTGCCTAGCCTTTCCGTTCTTAGCTTGGTGTAGGACACAGTGAGTGGTTCTCAAATTGTGCTGTGCAGAGACTCGGCTGGAGGCCCTGGGAGAAAGGCAGATTTGTGGGCCGGGCACAGAGATTCAGAGTAGGTAGCCCTTTGGTGAGCTGAAGAATCTGAACTGTTAAAACCAACGCTGAAGGAGGTTTGCGTGCTGGTAGTTGGTGGGCCATAGCGAACTATACCAATACGTAGACAATCTGCCTTGTGCAGGGTGTATTTGCCTGGAGCCCCAAATGGTTGCTCTATTGGGACATTTTCTCCTTCAGCTTCTTGTCCAGCTGCAATCTCTTTCTGCCCCCGTGGAAATCTTTATGCTGTTTTCCTGTGGAATTTATGATAAAGTTTGATGGTTGCTTCTCAAACCTTATATCCTGTTTCTACCGAGTTAATTCTTGAAAAAATTAATTTCCCTAAGTCTCATTTTCCCCATCTACACAGTGCAGGGTGAGGCTAGAACATGCCTAAGTGTTTCCCCCAGCTTTAACACTCTATGCTGGTCATTTGACAAACATTTACTGACTATAAATAAATAAACAAATATATACATACACACACACACACATATATATACACAATATATATATCCAATGTTTTATGTATACGTATATAAGTTTTTTATATAAACACACATACCTTGTTTCATATATATGTACCTATATATTCTATGATGTACATAAATACATATTATGCATATCTATCTATCATGCATATAATGAAGCATATGTATATATGTTTCTGTATAATGTATATGTATATATGATGTGAGACAGAGAGGCTGGGTACAAAGATGAGTAATACTTCACCCCTGCCTTCCAAACAGGAGCCTTCATTTTCACTCCTAGGTGACTCTGATCCTGACATAATAAGGTATGATGGGTGCTCTACAGGAGTTAGCTCAGAAAGCTGTGGGAGCAAGGAGGGAAGGAATTACATGGAGGAGGTAATGTGGAAGTGCAGGGAAAAGATCCACACAGACCCCACAAATTCTATGCTTAGGAACATTATGAGATACTTGCATTTTAAAATTATAGTGAAATTTCTAAATAGTAGATTTCTAGAATTAGTGTACATGTAATTGTGGAAAATGTTGGCAGCTGTCTGGTTTTAAGAACCTTGGTTAAGATGGAGGGGGTGCCAGGGAATTCTAAGACATGGGCTTTTAATCCAGCTGAATCGATCTGACTATTACACTCGAAGCAACTAGAGAAATTTAACTTCTTAATTCTGTGACGCTAAGTGGTGAGAAGTCTGGAATTTCAGTGCAGAAAGAAGCTAGTGTGTTTGGATGAAGTAACCTGGTAAAGATCAGACCCAGATGGGGTCTAGGGAAGGATTTAGGGGAACTAGAGAGGACAGGGAGAGGGTCACCTCAGAGGAGGGCAGAGAGCCTGGCAGGAGAGAACGGACATCACAGAGTAGCTGACAGGGTGGGTAGGAGGAAGGGGCAGACTTAGGGGAAACTGCAAGGAAGATGGTGCTGGACACATAGGCTGCAGCTGACTGATGCATAATGTGAAAGCCAGAAAGGAAGGCCTTCTGGACCCAAGTCAGACTCATGGGTTGTTAGGACTTGTGCACAGCCCTGTCCTGAAGCCCAGATTTTTGCTGCTGAGCTCACACGTTTCTGTGAACAGCAAACGCCCTGGAATTTATTTACCCTGTGTTTTGTTTGGGTTTCTAGTGGAGTGTTTGGGAGTTATTTGGGTTTGTTTCTGGCTGGGTAACTCTGAAGTTTGCATTGTGAAGGATGAAGAGTAAGAATGGTTGAACGGTAACTGCCAGTTGTTGGTAGAACAAAAGGCTCTGAGTCAAAGTTACTCGGCTTTCTGTTCTGGGAGCACAAGCAGCCACCTCACTTCAGTTGCTTGGTTTCTAGAAAGTGAAGGTGGAATGGGCAGAAGCTGGGGGAAAACAACAGCATTGGTTTTACATGAGTATTTGTTATGGAAAGTTATTCTCTATACTCTTGTTATGGGTCATCTGCCAGGACATTGAAAGTACTTGTTTTCAGTGGAATTTTCCTTTTAGGAAAGAATTTTATCATACTGTTGCTGGACAGCATGTTATTTGACCCACGGTTTTGAATCTTTGTGTTAAGGAACCTTACATATTATAAAAGGTTCCTCTTTTATTTTATTTGTTTTTAGTATGAGATCACCTTCTCAAATCCACACATTGTTGTGTTGGCTCATTCAAGTGAAATAGGCGATTAGCACGGGTTAATGGCTATGTGTCATAATAGTGTGACGTAGCAGAAAGTGTGTAGGCTTTGGACTTGGCTAAATGAGCCCACTCATTCTTCCTTGTTTTATAAATAAGTGGATGTATAACATGGAACAGAAAACCCGAGGAGAAAGAAACCTTCAGTGGTGTTTGCTAAGTAGTGTGCCTGATTACTTCTGCCCACTTTGTGCATCAGACTCTTGACCCTACAACCCTTCTGGGCATTTGCAGAATACCTTCAGAAGGTTACTGTTGGTTTCACGAAGCTAACATTTCCTTGAGTCAGAGAATGACTAAATCTACATCATAAGTTGGAGCAATAAAAGGTTTACTACGTGGTGAATTTAAGCATCATTACACGTAACAAAGCAAAACACGATGTACTGAGTGATTCTGTTATTCATCTCCAGATTCTGCCCACGTAGAAGTGAGAGGGGCTGAGGGGACCGCCACAGTCCTCGTGGGGCCCATTGTTTTCTAATTCTTAATGAAATAGCGTCCCATGTCATTCTTGTCTTTTGTCATTCTGTATGAGGAAGTTGGCATCCCGGCAGTGGACCATTTTGTCAGCCCAGGACTCCCCATGTGTGCTTAGGTATTTGCTCAATTTTGCGTTGGTCAGAGAATCTTTATCAACCATAAACCAGATGGTTTTCTGTAAGAACTTCTGCAAAGGTCCTGCTCCTAATTGTTGTTTTCTTTGCTTGTGTTCCGCAGCATGCTGTGCCGTGGGGGGGGGGGGGGGGGGGGGGGGGCAGAGATGCATTCTCTTTTTCCCTCTTTAGTGGAAATAGTTACTTTCAGATTAGTTTCGTAGCTAAAAACTGATCCCTTTTTGGGCAGACACATAGGCACCTTTTTACTTCTGGTTTAAAGCTATGAACTATTCTTTGTGGCTGCAGCAGTTCCATTATTTTAAGATGCAGTCATTTCATGTCCACAGTCATGTGGCTGGGTGTGGGCTTTTGTAAGCTCAGCTTTTACTTATGTCATAGGGAAATAATAAGAAGCGCTCTATAGATTTGTGAAGAGTCCGTGAAATAATGCACGTAAAAGTACGTTACACAGTGCCTGACATCAGCAGATTAAAAAAATAATCCATCCCTCATCCCTGCACCATAGGCCTGAACCCCAAAGGAAAAGACCTTTGTTAACTTATTCTGACTCCTCGTTTCTCACCTTCCTAACAAATAAGTCTCTGAAAACCACTCAGGGAAGGACATGCTGCACTAGCCATCGCTCTGTGGGAGCAGATTTTGCTGGGAAGCTCAGTCAGTGGCAAGAATGCTATGACTCATCCTAATGGAGAGCAAATAACCCCAAATATTTGTTGTTGATGTTGTTAAACCTATTTTAGCATTCTTATTCATCTTGGTATTTACCCCACTGCCAAAAAACAGGCTTCCCAGCCTTTCTACTTATTTATCACACCAATAGATTTTCTTCTAGAAATGCGGCATGGGAGAAAAATAAATTGGTAAAAGCTGATGCTTACTTAGAGGATTTTTTTTGGCCTTTGTTTATATAAAACCAAAACCAAAACAAACTCTACTTGAGTTTGTTCTTATTCTGTTGTTTATCTGCCTCTGGTCTAGGTATAGAATAAGATGGAAAATGTGGAGATGAACAGTTCTGAGTTTAAAGACACTGAGAAGAGATAGTGGTGAATAAAAGAGAAGGTGAAGAGGAAATGCCCAGATTTTAAGCAACCAGGGGCTTGTAAGTAGGCTAAATTTGTGTCTTTGGTGCCAAAACTGTTGCAGTGATTTCAAGGGTAGTCATGGGAAACCTTAATTTTTCTTTGGAGATTGTATGTTAAAACAGATGTGTTAAAGGTAGGTAGGTAGATGACTGGATTAAGCAAACGGATGGGTAGATAGATTTTTGGGGGGAGGGTGGGGTTAAGTGAATCTGAATTGCAGCACAGTGATGAAGGTGGGAGAGAATTTGGTTTGACTAATGCAAGACAGGCCGGGGTAAGCTCAGAGTTCATTACACAGGCTTGCTATTTGGCAATAAATCAGTGAAGGTTGGTAGTGGAGAGAGTGGGGAATAGCACCATATTACATGGCATAAGGTAGAATCATAAAACCCTAGAGCTGAGGGACCGTTAGAGAATGTTTTTTTTTCCATCCATGTCATTTTATGAATGAGGAAGTAGAGGCCCTGTAACACGGATTTCCCAGGACCGGTAGTGACTGATAAAGCTGAGGGTAGAATCTAAGCCAGCCTGGTAGCTTCTTGGTCTTTAGAGAAGAGTAGAGATAGGGGATGGCCAAATCTGGCCTATTGCCAATCAACGAGATTTTTTGGTCCGTTCTTATAGATAAAATAAGTGGTGTCATTCATCTTTCTAGCTCTAGCAAAGAAAGCCCTTGTCTCAGTGGGAAGCTGACAGCCTAGGGTAATAGCCACAGTTTTCTCCTCCATCTTAATTTAATATTGACTAAAAGGGAAAACAGTCAACAAGTTAATAATGTGGAATTCATTCTCTCCGCCCCCCCGCCAAACTTAGAGATTTTGGAAGAAGAATAAGGAGGGTCATTTGTATTGGCAACTTCAAATGCTACCACATAGCTATTTGAGTAGGGCTTATTTTCTGAATTTTCATAGTTGAGAGCACAAGATACCGCATACCTAAAAATCTAGGTATAGAACACTTATACTTCCCCCACACCCCTAATTGAGCACTGTGGTTCTTAAAGAAAGAAAAAAGAACTCCTGCATTTAATTTACATAAAAGATGCTCAAATTTACTTCTCTGCAGAACATGTACTACACTTTTCTACTCTGAGGGTCCAATGTTTTAAAATTAAAAGGAAAAAAACATATCATATATAAATATCAAAGAATACCTTCTTTGACTCAATCGTTGCTTGCCAATGTGCCCTTTTATGAGATAGGGTCATTTGTCATGTGGGAAAGCAGGATTAATTAACTGTGGAAAACGTACCTAATATGGAAACTGTGAGTTCTAAAATGTTTCCACATAAAATACAGGAAAAGAAGTATAGATGAGCCTAGAAATCAGTGCGACTTTTTTTTTTTTTTTTCTACAGAGGGCTTAAAAAAACCCTCTCCATCACACAAATCAAACAGCCTATTATACACACAGTCTTCCCATATGTCTGACACAGAAACAAGCGAGGAATGTGCTTCATTTCCACATAAATTGTGTGGTTTTGAAATTCAGTTCTCTTCACCCCTGAACTCTGGTGAACATGTCACTTATGTGCCTAACAAGATGGCAGAACTTTTAATGGGAGGAATCATGAAAATGGAGAGCCACATAATTTTGTAGCTCATGAAAGAATGAAAACAAAACAAAATAAAAATCTCCCACAAAATCTCTATGGAAAAATGAAAAACAACACAACACAACACAACGCAACAACATTCCAAAAGGAATTGCCGAAGAAAGGTGGATAAGCCGCTGCAGCCTTGGGGAAGTCATTATCTATGAGCCAGTGAGCCACTCTACATTTTTATGTTGCTATTTACTCTGCTCTTTGCTAAAATGAGTGCTTCTGTTGGAAACTGCGATATTATACAGAAGATAGAGCAACTCCTTCAAAGATGAAAGATACTCGGCATATTTAGGTGTCTTTACGTGATTTTATTTTGCTGAATACATATAAAGGTCCTTTCCTATTCATATATAATTTTTTTCCCCTGGTTTCTGCAACTACAGTAAAACTAGAGAAAGCAACAGTTTGAATTGTTGTGTCAATTAAAAGAATACATTAATTTGGAAATGCATGGACCTTATACTTATCCTTGGCTGCTTCTGGAGCTGAACTTTAAGGCCAGTGCTTAATTTTGGTGACAGGGATTAATTTAAATGTGATATTTTTCCTGGTAGGTGAATAATAGGACTTGGCAAACAAATAGCAAAGTGCATTTTTCAAAGAGAAAGGACAAGGAGATGGAACAGAAAGGTGTTGTTCCATGAAGCAGGAAGCTATGATGGTATGCGACATAATTCTTTGCAACAAGACTGATATGGTCCTAAGTGGCATTAGAAGCTGTCTCTGGGGGCACCTGGGAGGCTCAGTCAGTCGAGCATCTGACTTCAGCTCAGGCTGTGATCTCTCGACCTGTGAGTTCGAGCCCTGCACTGGCTCTGTGCTGTCAGTGCAGAGCCTGCTTGGGGTCTTCTGTCCCCCTCTCTTTCAGCCCCTTCCCCGCTTGCACTCTCTCTCTCTCAAAACTAAATAAATCTTAAAAAAAAAAAAAACAAAGCTTTATCTGTTGTCCTTACATTTTCCTCCTCAATTTTTAAGGGCTTTAGAGTTGGGCCTTTGTGTGTTTCCAGCACAGGATATTAAAAAGTTAAAAATGAGATTCGGCAAACATTTGGATGGATCTCTTTTCCTCTCTCTTTTTGCTCTGCAAGGTGTCAAATAATTGCTTTGACTGATTTTCCCAACCTCATTGCACTTACAGGTTGTTTGAACTGACTGATTCAACAGGTGGTTGTGTGTGGATGTGTGTCTGTGTGTGGGTTTACATGTGATAACTTCTCTAGCAGAATCCATGCTGCATGTACCAATGTCAAGAAAGTCTGTCTTACTATTTTCCCACTATGTATTGTTTTAAGTAAGAGAAGCGATTATCAGAAAGATTTGGGCAGTTTTTGGGTAAACATTGCTGAATTAAAATACAGGATGGTCATTTCTCTGCTCTAGGAAATACTGGACAGTGAAAGCCTTGTTAAGTGCCTGGCAAAAAAATAGATGCTCAATAAATATGGGTCTCAGGCTGTGGAATGCCATTTCCACCTTTTATTAGTTGTGAAACTTTGGGCAATTAATTATTTAACCTCTTTTTGCCCCAGTTCCCATATCTGTAAAGTAGGGTATCATAATTGCACTTGTGTTATAAGGTGACCGGGAAAGTTAAATGAGTTAATATGTAAAAGGTGTAAATATAAGGTTTAGAACAAGAACTAGCATATAGTCTTCATTAAATTTTACTACCACCACCACTTTGATTTTTCTGCCATTACTGCAGCAATGCCAACGACTGTTGGTGCCCAGTAAATAGGGAGCCGTTTTTAAAACCCAGGGTACAGAGAGTGTTATCAGATCTTAATGCTTTAATAACTGAAGAAACTGAGTAATTTCACTTAATGTTATCTGGTCAGATTGATCCTTGGTGTGATGTAGACATAGAGATCTAGAAAACAGATAAACAAATAGAACTCAGCCTCCTGCCTGGTTGAGAGAAGAATCTAAATTGAAATGATATGTTCGTCAGGGATGTTACAAGGCAAACGCTTCTTTTGGAGAGCTAGTGAAACACAAGCAGACACCCGTATAACAGTGAATTCACAAATGGTAAATTAAAGCTTTCCTGCAAATGTGCTCTTCTTCAAGACATATTTTGTTAGCCTGAGACTTAATAATATCAGTGTTCACTTAATCCTTAAGAAGGGTTGTGAAAATTAATGCTGGTAAAGAGTTTCCAGAGGTGCAATAGCCATGCAAAATAGTATTGTTATTTACATTACATTGCAAATCTGCTCTCAAGGCTATAAGTAAATTATGCTAACCAGATGGAAAACTAATTTTTGGCATGGGATGCTTAAAATATAAGGGTATGAGAACAAAAAAGGAGAAATTCAAATACACAGTGTGCTTTACAATGTTAAAAATTTTCAAAATAAATAGTACATTCACAAAATTCTATGGTTTTTCACAATGGCTTCCTCCTGGGGATCAAATATTCTCACTCCTATTTTACTTGCAGAGAAATGGACAGAGCAATGTAGCTTTAAGACTACTTATTGATTTAGACAGATATTTGGAAACATTTGAAACGAAAATGTAAAAGAAATAGGAATTTAAGTCATTATTCTGTGTGCACTTAAACATTTTCTCTCTTTTGAAACACTGTGGTGCAATTTGCTTGTTGTACACGTTCTTGCATAGGAATATAATAGGGAAAGGGAGGACAAAAAGTTAGAACTAGTGTGGGTTTGCATATAAGGATACAGAACCACCTGAGAATGTTCTTAACATATTTTTTTCCCTTTGGGGGAATTAAAGAAAACCCCTTGATATTCCTAAACTGCACTCAACAAACATATTGAATATCAACAATTCATTTAACTTAAGTACTGACCATGTACCAGAGACTGTTTTAGGTGTTGAGGATTTATTAATGAACAAAGCAGATAAAACTTCCTGTTCTTATGAGATCTCACTCTCAAAAAGGGTTGGGTAGGATGATCTTCAAAATAGTTAATTCTAGAGCCTAGTCACCAAACCAGTCAGATAGGACACCGGCAGGTGCAACTTTACAGGTGACTATAGGTCTGATGATAACACCTGGCTCTCAGCTCTGGTGTTAGAGACTTTGAGTAGGGGGTGAGGGGCCAGGGAGGGGAAATTAAGATGACTATATATGTTTCTTGCCTTCAAGAAGCTTATGGTCTAATAAAGGAAATGAACCGTGTACACACGTAAGTAAAATACAAAACAGAACTTCAACAAACTTTTGTTTTTATGGAATTATTTTCTGTGGCATTTTGGAGAAATTAAATGCTAGACTTATATTCCATCATCATCTGCTTCCATCCTCAAGTCTTCAACACTATTCCATTACCTACTCCATTCCCATGCATTAAACTTCAGGGGTAATGACATCAATCTCTGGGATAATAGAATCATACATTTGGTAATGATTCAGTATTTGGCCTCCAGGCAGGTAAAGACACAAACTGTAGAAGACAGATGGTCATTGCTCCCATTTTTAAAAAGATTTCTAAGACTTCTAACCCATAACCTCTATTGGCCGTCTATTCCAATATTTAATAACAGTCTTGTATTTATTACTGTCAAGAAGATTAAAAATATTTTTGGTCCATTTTCCCATTTCCTCTTACTCGATAATCCATGGAAATAAGGATAACCAGTCAGCATCACTGTAAGATCCTTTCACACTTGGTTCTTTATCCCTTTCTGGGGGTTAAAGCTAGAATTGCTTTTGTCTTTTCCTCTTAGGATCTATTTTTCATTCTGTTAGTGCTTCTTACTGTTGTTCATTTCCGTTCATTTTCATTCTTTAAAATGTAAATACAGTATGGGTCTGTGTGGGTTACTTCACATGGTTCTTAGCATTACTGACTTTAAGAGGAAGAGTGACTTCTCAGTTGCTAATGTTTTGCCAGTTGTTAAATCCTACTTCCTTTGGAAATGGACAACAGGTTACCAGTCATTTCTGCAAATTCAACAGGAAGTGTACTCAAGTCCCTAAACTTCTTCCTTTTGAGCCTTCTTAGGTTTCTTTAAACTTCTCTTCATTTTCTTTAGTCTGACTCTATTAAACTTCATCTTTGTGCTCAAAACCCATCTCTTCAATTTTTTAAAATAATCTATTCTAAAGTTTATTGTTGTCTTCCAATGTTAGCTTTGCTTTTTAGAATGAGAATATCTTCTGGATCTTTATTTTGGCAACCAATAACAAAACGTGCTCCTGGGCTCAGGATCCTCATTAATATTATGTTGAAGATGTTAAATGATATTAAAGTGAATATAATTTAACTCAGCTTATTGACCTGCTAAGTATGCATTCATAGAGTAAATGCATATATATGTAGAATAATTGGGTTTGGGGTGACCAGAATTTTGCCAATTCTAATGACCAGGAAGTAACCATAACTGGTCAATTTTTAAAGAATTAGGCTACGGTAAAATATTTGTCAAAAAATTTGATTTTTAAAGTGTTTGCTAATATTGAATGTTATCAAGCCACAATTATGGGCCTTAGTTCTCAGTTTGTGCATCTTTAGAAGGAATAAATACACGAGATGGGGCTGATAAGTACTGATCTAAGAACATGGGTGTGGATCTGAAATATGATGGTCAATTTGAAAAAGAGAAAAAGAGAGGGAGAGAACATATGTCAGTTGTCAGTGTTTGGATTTCAGGTTTTGGGGAGTAGAACGTGTAAGTGCAATGAGGTCAGTTTATGGAATTATGTGTGTGTTCTATTCCTGCGTGTTCAGCAGTAGGATTGTTGTTGATTATGTAGAAACCGGAGGTGGGAATTAGTTTCTTAAAGGGCAGACACAAAAGAGAGTATTTCTACTCCCACTTCATTCATTCATTCTATCATTCATTCATTTAAGGCACTCATGGAATGCCAGCTACTTTGCTAGTACTTTATAAGACATAATCTTTTAATCTTCCACTTTGTGATTAAAGAAACTGAGGCTCAACGAGATTAAGAAGATTTCCCAAGGCTGCAGAGCAACCAGGCCTGGTTCATTTCCAAGCTTGTGTGTATGCTTTTCTCTGTTCCAAGCAACCTTTCTTTTATTCATTTGTTCTTTCGCTGCACGTGTGTGTTATCTGTAAATCATTTGTATTTCTTTTTATTTAAGTTTAGGGACATGTGATATTTAATTTTGTCATATACACCAGGTGAGCAAAATGACACTCCAAATAGATGTGCTGAAACTGACAAATCATAAAGAAAATCCCAAGTGTTTAAATCACGAATGACAAGCCACATAGGAGGAAGGCTCTAGAAAGGAACTCGCGCAATGTGCCTCCTCGTGGCTGCTGCCTCTGGTACAGCTGATCGAATGGTGACTGGGTTTCACTGAAAGCTTCTCCATGATGGAGGATGGAGGGAATTTTGAGCTACAGGACAAAGGATGAACCATAGGGACTTAGGCCAGGTGACACAGAATCCCCCGGGGGGTGTGAAGCCCAGAATGTTGTCTGGTGGATGCTTAGCACTCTGTAAAGATGCATGGTTTTAGAGGAAAAACTGAACTAGAAATGGCGGGTTTTTCTTTCAGGCTTCCGTCTTTCAAAGCTTGCTTCCATTTCCCTTTTCCCCATGACCCTCACTCCTCCGCGTTCATATTTCTGTTCTCCTGCTTTCACTGTTTTCTTTTCCTGCTCTTTCTCCCCTTTACGTTTTTAAACCTTAATTCAGGTTGCCTTCTTCTTTTTTGTTTTGATCTTGTTCTCTCTCTTCTTTTTTCTTTTCCCCCCTCCCATGGCTGCCCCTCCCCCTTTCATCCATTTCTTCTCTACTTACTCCCAGTTGATACTCCCTGCAAAGAGCTGTCTGGGTCCCTCAGCTGATATTCCCTGCAAAGAGCTGTCTGGGTCCCTTGACCTCACAAGAAGCTCTCTGACGAAACGCTTAAGAAAAACAAGGTATTATGTATTATCCTACACATTCTGCAATCGCCCTAGCAATTTAGTAACTACAGCCCAATTTAAACCAGGCCTCAAGGCAACAA
Source organism: Hyaena hyaena (assembly GCF_003009895.1). Classification (NCBI taxonomy): domain Eukaryota; kingdom Metazoa; phylum Chordata; class Mammalia; order Carnivora; family Hyaenidae; genus Hyaena; species Hyaena hyaena. Next base: position 487,489 of record NW_024080744.1, on the reverse strand, counting down.
AAATTGCACCAAATGCCAACTAATTTACCAAACTTAGAGAAGGAATATTTGGGAGTCTCTTGCCTTCAAGCCATCTGATTCGTATTATTGACTCATTTAGAAAACAGAAAGTGAACAGAGACAAGTTTTTAAGGAGTTTGGTTTCATGCAAATGACTTGCAATTGCAGCCCATTATTTTTATACCACGACTTCATTAGTCATATCCCTGTCAGACCTGTGACCAGTGTCAAATGTTTTCAAAAAGCACACCAGGACAAGCATGGAACTCATCAGCCCATGTCAAAGGTCGCTCTCATTAAGGAGTCAAAATGAAAACTTTCAGTGTCCCTAACACATCACATAGCTCTCTCTGGTGCTCCCGCCCCCCACTCCTGAAACCCAGGGCCAGCTAAGCACCTCCAGCTCCCCAGACATTCAAATAAGATCAAGATGACAGGGCAAGAAAATGAATAGGGTTCTTACTCGGCTGGACTTCATAATCTGGTACTGATTGAAACAACCAGAAAGCTGTTTGCCAGGTCTTATAGCACCATTTCCTGAGGTTAAACATAACATCTCAAAATGAAGCAATTAGGGAATTCTCTAAAACAGAAGTCTTCAGTAATTAAAAAGGGGGGAAAATGGGGCAGAAAGAAAGAAAGAAAAAAATAAAGACTATCAGAGTAGGTGCTGATTAGGTCCATTAGGTAGGGTTTGATGTGGAGGCAATTTGCTTTTTTTTTTTTTTTTTTTTCCACCTGGGAGGTCAACTTTTGATTATGGAAGCAGTAGGTGAAAAGGAGTTATCTATAACATTGCTGAATTTTAAGGAATTTGAGGCCCAGAGATAGTAAGAAAAAAACCAGTCTTTCCTGAGACTCATTTTTAAATATGAGAATAACAGCGATTTGGTGCTGCTTTTGTGTTTTGTTTTGAATCACTGCTGGTTTTCTGAAGACCTGTCCACTAAGTCAGGATAACCACTGTGCTGTCACACTATGAGGGATTTCCAAAGGGGTCTGGGTGGTGGGTTTTCGCCCAACCCTTTCAGAATTCTCTTTAGGTGCTGGATTTGGGTTCCCAGAAGTCTTAAAATGTGGATCACATCCTGCACCACCATGTTTGGCTGGCTACAGTAGCTTTAACATCGACAGGCAGATATTTCCAACATCACATGGGGTGAATGTCATGGAAGTCTCTAGATGTCAATATGACATTTTGCAAAAACCAAACAAAAACAAAACACAATTTAACAATAGGAAATGTCAAAATGTGATGACTCTATATTGATTTCCAGAGAACACACAATCTGCTCTTAAAGTTAGAAGTCATTTGGGACAACTTGATCTAATTCTGCGGTAATGTCTGTGACTTTCACTCTGCTTACTTACTCACTAACTTAATTAATTACTCACACTTGAATGGGAGTCTCTCCTGGCCTTTTCAGGAAAGTAGGTACCATGCAAAAAGCATTTCACCTTGTACTTACTTTCCATAATCTTTGGTTGTAAATCTTCTTGGGCCCACCTTCGATCAGTTTGGTGCAGGGGTACTTTCAGGGTAACCGGGGATGAACATTTTATTTCGTGTGTTTATTTGTAGATATTTGATAGTTAGATAGACACCTTCAGTGTGAGCTGAAGGAAAAAGGAGCAAGATTGTGAGTGATCTACAAAATGTACCTCTGGATTTCATGATGTGACAGCGGCAGCCTTATGTTTGCAGCTCAAATAAAAATATACACGACCCAAACCGGAAGCATGGTTTTAAGCCACCACATTGACTCTAAAGTCCATTCATCAATTTATGTGCCACAAAGTGTAAGCAAAGATTTCTACTAATAAAGTGGCAAGCCTCCCACACTGAGTGAGGATAGTGCCAGACATCGCCTATAAAACGGGATTCTGATGCCGGATTCCAGTTTAATATCCTTGTGGGTCCCTTGCAAGCCTGTAAGTTGCTCACCGTGGGCCCTGTGCCCAGGGCTTGGCAGAGAGGGACACTTCAAATTAATAATTGGGGTGTGGGGATTTTTGTGAAAGCCCCTGTTGAGTTGCAGAAGCTGGATATAAAAGGTGAGATGAGACGGCTCTGTTGTGTAAACATGCACTCAAAGTTTGGGTGGCGTTGCTGTGCCTGTCGAGCCGAATCTTTGCCTCCTTCTCTCCAGGCTGCTGTTTGCAGATCAGCTGATTTGGGACTTCCCTGAACCTCACCTGTGGATAGCAGTGGACTATCACGTAAAGTCAGAGGATCCCTAACATTTTTATCTGGGGCCCGCCAGGAAGAATTTAAGGGCTTTCGCTCATGAAAGGGCTGCTTTGTGCTTTCTTGTCTCTTTGGGAAGTTAACAATAATGGTTTACCCTTTGGGTTCTGGGGCTCAGCCCTTCACCTGTGGCCTCTCGGTTTCCCAACGGTGAAGCATCGTATCCTTGCTGTGAGTCTGTGATTGGTGTCCTTGGCCTAGGGGCTCTCTCTCACCGCTTCAGGAAGCAGGAGGGCTGGAGAGATAGTGCTGGAGCTTTCTTTCACAGCCCCGGCTCCCTAACTCTAATCACCTTCTGCTGTGGGAAAGAGATGAGATGAGGCCTAAAAACAGATCATTGTCCGCCTCCTAGATTAATGCAGAGAAAGCGGTATTGTCTGTTGAATGGATAAATCTTCCTGCTGTCACTCAAAACCTAAATTCAACGCTACTTCATTTCTAAGAGGCTTATCTTCCTTGAATAGACCCTTGCAGCTCAAGTAAGAGGCGATGTAATGAAGCGTGTTTTTTTCTTAAGTGAGAAAACCTGCTGCAAAGAAGAGAGAAGACTGTGCAGCTGTTCTAAAGGGGCTCTGCAGACTCTCGAGAGACTTGTCATTTATCTGGTCTTGCATGACATCAAATGATAGAAGATCAAGTTCAAAATCTGCCAGAGCAGCTCAAAAGGCCTTCTTCATCTGTTAATTAAATAATGGTTATTAACATACAATGTCGTGCAGCTGGGACTCGTATCCAACATTACAGGAAAAATATGGCCGGAGCTTTCAACACTTCCCCTCCGGTCTGTTTTGGTAGGGGGCAAACATCTTGGGAAACAGCAAGGGTTTTACCCAAATCCGAAAGTTAATATTGATGCCGTGATATGTGATTAAATGAAAACGCAACCAGACAGGTGGGTATCAGGCAGATGGGTGGGGAGATGGTTGAAGAGATCACTGAGATCATTGTACCCTTTTGTGCGAGCTCGTAATTAATTCAGTGGTCCCCACAATGTGGGTTCACTGACTTCTTCTGGAAAGTTAAATGCATGCAATACACACATACAATTACTATAAATAATTGCTTGTTTACTTTGGTCTAACTCAGGCTACTGTATTACGCTGAAGTTTAATTTGAACTTTGGGAAAGATGTCAAGATTTTCATCGCTGCAATAAATTTTACTGGATAAGGATAATTTTAGCAGCATTTCATCATCCCCCGTCTTGAGTTTGTGTGTACAGGTTACAAAATTACATTTAAATATGTCTTGCTTTATTAGTCTGCGTGTAATTAAAAGGCACCACTTTTAAGCTTAGAGCTACAAAAATAAGGCCATATTCCTCCAGAAAATAAGTGGTTGGGAAAGGTGTGAAAGCCTAAAAAAATTTATGTGCTCCATAGTAATTTCCTCAAGTATCTTGAGTTGTATCACCGAAGTTGTTCTGATGAGTTTTTAATTTTCACTGGGTAACTGAGATTCAGGAAAATACTGCCAGTTAGGTCATTTAAAAAATTTGTATTTTTTGATTTCAAGTTCATATGGTATATTGTTAAGTTTTTAAAAGCAATTATTATATACTTGTTAATGGTAAGTCTTGTAATTTAGAATGCCCTTAGTTTATGGCAGTTAATTGTCTAAGCCCTTGATATTTATGACAATAAAAACAATATTAGAAAACAATAATCCTCCTTTCTTTGTACCAAGCATCGGCTCTGATTGTTCTCGCTTATACCGCAGCTTTGATTATTCATCCTAATTTGACTAAGGAAGGCATTATCTGTTGATGTTGACTGATAATCCCCAAAACTGAACTTAGTCATTAACTCTGACTTTTTCTGCAACTAAAACTGTCATTGGGTGGTAAGCAACAGGTCCTATTTCCTGATGTGATGTTTACTTCTGTCTTCTCTGAGACCTCTGTAGAAATAGCAAGCAGAGAAGTTTCCAGAACATGTACAACAGGATAGAGAGGAAGTGGAAAGTACAGGGAAAATATACAAATTAGCCCGCATATTGTTGAGAGTTGCAGAGACTTCAGCGAAGATTATGAATCCATAAATTGAACCCTCAGTTGCCTTCTGTGAACTTCTAAGCACTGTCTCATTGTTCAGTCATTAATAACACCTCCAAAGGGCCTAATACTATGGGTTTGGTCTTTTGTGAACCCTCAGCCCATCGGTCTGCAGTTCAGTGAAGGTGAGCCATGAAAAAGCCAACTTTGTGGAATCTTTCTTAGTTAGTTGTCTTGTAGATCCACTTAAGTTCCTGATGGATTGAAGGGAAGGGAGTTGGGTGGATGGCTAGTGTAAATCTGTTTTTACTAATAGAGAAGCATGGTTTATTCATGGAGTAACATTGTCTTTTTACCCAAAAAGCAGCACATTATCTGTTTCTCAGTGCTAGGACTTTAATGAGATTATAGCTTTTGAAGTACTTACTGTGTACTGGGCACCGTGCTAAGCTTTTTCTCTATATGGACTCATTTTAGCCCCACAATAAGTCTGTGAAATAAATTACCATTATTTTCCTCGTATCGTGTTAACAGATGAGGGACCTGAGGCACAGAAACAGTAATTAACTGGCTTAGAGGTGCACAGCTAAGAAGGGGTAGAACCAGAATTCAAACCCACCCGATCGGGCTCCAGAGTTCATGCTTTTAACCCTACACGAAAGCATGACTGAAGAAGCTTTAGCGAGTGAAGTTGAGACCCTTAGCACTTCTTTCTTGACCAAGCTAATGCTGTGTCTGCACATGTCCAGATTGGTTATTCGATATTATGTTAACTCCAAATCCCCAAGCTTGTGGATGGCATTTATCATTCTTCAACTCTGCGTGTGTATGTGTGTGTGTGTGTGTGAATGCGTGTGTGTGTGTATGTATTAGATGCAACTCTAGAAAAGCTGACAGTGATTTCTGAGCTTGGACCGTGGGTGAAATACTTAACTATTCTGAGTTTCAGTAAAGTAAATAACTGCATACCCAACTGTTATACTGAGAAATGCATTTGAAACGCCGACCACAGTGCTTGGTACAGAGTACACCTCTGTATTGGAGATGATGCAGAGGGTTGAGGTTTAACCAGATAGTGAAGTAATTAATGCTTTGCCATTACAGAATTCAGTGTTTGTTGTAGAACATCATAAAGTCGAGGAAAGCCATGCTTAATCGTAAAGTATGCATAACCTTCCCTACTCTGACTGAGAGAAAATTCTAATACCTTTTTTTGATATGCCGTGCTGTACCGAGACTGCTCTGGGACCTGGGGTGCATTTCATCTTGAACCATGAATTGCAAAGATTTTTATTGTCTTCTGTCACAAACACAGCGTCCTTTTATTGTGTTTTTTGATGCGTTAAATATGTTTTTATGGCCCCCTATGTCTATTGTGCCTAGCATACTGTTGGTACTTAATAAACGTTAAATAATAATAATATATGTGCATATGAGATTTGTGGAAAGAAATGACATACTGTTTTAGGGATCGGAGATTGTTCTTCTGGTGCCCGGGGAAAACATACAGATGAGCATATTACTGGGAATAGATTAGAAGGAGCCATCAATAGGGATGTCATCTCCCTAAAATATGATGTGGCTCTGTCAGCACAAATCATAAACCCCATCTCCTTCCTTACATCACGGTAGAAGTCTAATGTAGAAAGTCGAGTTTCTGGATTAATAGAGATGGGTATACAGGCACCTTAGAATTTTGCAAATTAACAAATGACGCCATCTTTTCTTGCACATCGGTAAATGTGTACAATTTACCGGGAAATGCCAGGGTGAGCTGGACAGTTTCTTTTTAACTCTTTAGAGAATGTATCTAGGGAGGTGTTGTGGATGTTTTGCTTTATTCCTCAGGACAAGGATATTCCCAGATACTGTCTTTTCAGGGACTATTTCTCCCTTATCCGATATCTTTGTCAGTAAGGAGACAGCTGCATCCGCACACTTCCACCAAGCTGAGCTACACACCGTTTCACCAGAGCCCTTCCTTTTTGAGCTGGATGTAGCCCAGAATATCAGCTTTCCACGTTGTGCCAAAAATCCTTCCAAGTCCAGTGCAGAGGTGTTTGTGTAAGATAAAAAACGGGACAATGTGGCATCCCAGACGGCTCATCTGTTTACATGTGTCATTTGGCTCTGCCCTGATATTAGCTCATTAGTAAAGAAGGCAGGAAGACGTGTAATCAAGACTTTGTGATTCATCACGTCTGTTCCCCTTTTGGGTACAATGTTGCTTTTCTCTGCCAGTCCTCCAAGAGTCTGCTTTTTTTTCTTCTTCAGTCTCTCAGGGAAGTGTTTAAATACATTCAATATACCCTCCCCAGGACATACCTTTCCTGGTGAAAGATGAATGGGTTAGATTTATAAAGTGAGTTACTGCTTTTAGTTGTTCTTTAAAAAAAAAAATTTTTTTTTTTTTGCTTTCAGAAAACATATTTTGATGGAGCCAATATTAAGGTGAAGCTTTCTTATGGGCTGTGAGAATGAGGGTCTTTAGTGTTTTTTATGTTCAAAGGTTCTTTTTGAGAGGCTTTTGTGAGGACATAAATTACGGGTAGCAACAGGTATATTTTTCCCTTAGTACAAAGGCCAAGTGTAAGTTTTTCGCAAGTTAAAAAGGATTTGTTCTTTTATTTTTGACCTTGATTTTTTTCGTGATATTCTGCATTGCCCCTGCTTTGGTTGTATTATTCCCTGACCCATCCAATTACCATTTCTATCAGCGCTTCGGAAAGATTATGCTTTTTGGGTGTTCTGTAGATGTCTTTCCAGTGGCTTCACTTGATGAATGTGACAAGTTTTGTGTTTTCTCCCTCCCCTCATTGAATTGAAAAGTTTTTTTGATAAATACAGGCCAATAAGTGCCCAAAGGCAGTGTTTCAATGGCTGCTAAGTCTTTCAAGGTTAGGACTTAACCTCCGTTCTCCCTAATTCAACTCCAACCTTCAGTCTGAAGCCAATCAAGAATATCAGATGATACTTAAACAATGACGGACTTCTGATATTCAGGTACTGCCTCTGTTCAATAGGATTGCAAATTCTTTGTGTGAAGAAAGTCGGTTTTGCTCTAAAGTACTGTCACAAAAAGTGAAATTACCATTTGCTTGGAATGATGCCATTCATCATTGTCAGAACGCTAAGCATTGTAAGTAGCTAGGCCTCTCCAAATTAATGCCTTGTTTTGCATCGGCTAAATTTCCCAAATCCTCGAGGATGGGTCATACAAAACTCATCTCACCGTTTTAATTTATCAATCCAGTATGGGGCCCGTGAAAGGGAGCTTCATTCAGTCTTAGCCTTTTTATTTACAGTCTAATTCTAAAAGAAAAGGAAATAAGATATGAAAATAAGTTGGAAAATAAGATAAATCTCTCAGTGAAATCACCAGACCTACTCAGTCCTGTAGCAAAACCTCCATAATTCATTTGTAGGTCAGCTCAAGGGATTAGCCATGACGTATTTGGAAATTCATTTATTTTTATTTTATTTTGCTGTTTCTTATGCATAAGGGTAATGCTGTCCCCAAGGCTTTTCAGGTAGCCCTCAAATCTTGACAACATTTGCTGTCTCTGAGGTCTAAGCCAAAATTAATTTTCAAATAAACAGCATAAAAATGTATGGAGTTGTATAAATTTGAATACAAAATGCATTTGTTTTGTTTGCTTACATACATACATACATACTGTCTGTTCAGCCAAAAACCATAATATGACATTGAAATTAATGGCCATATGCACATCATGAAAGTCAAAAAAGTTTTTCTTTGAGTTAAAAAATATAGAACATGCAGCATTTTATTTCATTTCCATCTCAATGTGGTCTTTAACATATTTTCAGAGGATGTTTTTAATTGTTAATTTTTCCTAGAAGGAAATAAAAAATCTTCCATGTGGGGGGGCGGGGGGGGTGAGGGAACCCTTACAGTTTGGAACCAGTATGGCTTTTATTAGTTCAAAAGATTTGTTTCTTGGAAGATGCAAAGGTATTCTCTCCCAGAAAGTTAAAAGAAAAAAAAAAGTAAAGCACCATAGAATTAAAATGGGATGAAAACTGCCAAGATTTATGTTGGGGCTATTTTTTTTTTTTTTTTTTTTTTGGGCAATAAGGAAAAGAGAAAAGGATACTGTGATTATGCAGAGACAGTCTGGGAGGCAGGCAGTTTGGCCGGTGGTCCCTGGTGCCGAAGTCAGTTACCTGCATATACTCTTCTCATGATGGCCAGCCCACAGGGAGCCTAAAATATCATGAATGCCATCATTTCTCCCTCTTCGAGACTCATGTCCTCAAATGGCTTTAAAATATACTTCCACAAGGGGGCTTTGTGTACATTTGCAAGATTTTTTTGTTTGTATGTTTGTTAAAAATATTGAGACACGAACTTATGCGGAACATGACATTGAAGTTCCATTCTTTGGCCTTTGGAAATCTTTATTATTCAGAAAACAAAACCAGCTCCTCCCTCCTACCCTGTGGCCTCTTATTTGGAAGAGGTCTGTGAAAGCAGAGGCGGAGGGGGAGAAGGCTTGGAAGCCTGAGCTAGTGTCCAGGCCTGTGAGCCTTGCTCTAGGGCCTGGACCCTTCAGCTCTAGCTCCGCTCCTGGCATGAAAGCTCTGACACTGTCCGGTTTTGATCGCCCAGCTGAAAATAGCTGTATATGTGATTGCTTTTTTTATTTTTATTTTTTTACTTTTTAAATTTTATTTAACCCATGTTCTAGTTTTCTTCTGTGATGTTGCCTGAGTGCTCCTTGTTTTCCAAATAATCATAGCCATTTTCATAGCTGCACATAGTTTAACTGTCTAAAATATATAAGAAATATGAAGTATTTGGCAGGTAATAACTGAGAAAACAAGGCCAAATGCCTGTATCTCTGCACATTTTTGTCAGGGCATCACGGAGAGAGCCCTGGGCTGAGAGTCTGCAGACTGGAGCATGAGCTCCCGCCCTGCCGCCAGCTAGCTGGATTTTACTAGGAAAACCTTTTCTTACTTCTGTGCTTCAATTTCTTTATTAATGATGATTCTCAAGGGCCTTCCTGTATCTGCCATTCCATGAAAACTGGGTTGCTCTATTCCTTACTTTCTGCTATTTGGGGCAACAGTACCAAATATAAATACTTTGATGGCTACCATTATAAACTCAGAGGATTGTGTCTATGTAGCATGATACTTGAACTTTGGGTTAAGAGAGTCTTTGATATGAATCCACGTTCTGCTCTGTGCTAACTGTGGGAATGTGGGTGGTGGGAATACGGTCAGGTCTTCTCTGAGGCTCAGTTTACTTCTTATAAAATGGGCAGTTGACTAGAACTTTTCCCGAGATTCTTTCCAAATGTGTGTTTCTGGGATCTGTGAAGTACTTGGGCACTGGAGGGGCCCCAGTGGCCCATTTTATTAGCATTGGTGTCTCTGAAAAATGACCCTGGCCCAGTCTTGGTTGGGATTTTGGCTCTCCTGATTCACACTGAGTTACCTATCGTGGCCATCAAATGAACCTGAAAACTGAGGCAAAGACACGAGACACAGTAAGAGGACCACTCTGATCTGGGTCAAATATGAGATAGCTGAATGCAAAGAAGTTCAGCTGATTTCAGTGCAGCATGGGATGAGAAACCAGAGCCCGCCTCTAATGTAACTCAGGGTGTAAGTCCTATTCCTTACCACGCTGGGTACAAACTTAAGAAACTTGGGGTATAGAAGTTGTACCCCAGGAAGCGTGATTGGCCAGGTTTCCACCTGTATAAGTGGACAAGGGACAGGGATATAGGAGGGTTCATGTCCAAGCTGAAAAGATGGTGGACCACGGCAGGGACCTGGGTCCATCTCCTGAGCAGCCACGGCGAGGTGTGGGCTGGCTGCATGGCGGAGCAGCGTCTGGATTGGCATTGGCTCTTTCACTGGTGGATGCTCGTCATCAAACCTCTTTCCTATATTCTCATCTGTAAAATGGGAGCAATGACAGTACCGCTGATGAAAGTTAGAATAGGTAAAAGAACCTTGCATGGTGCCTGGCAACTGGTAGCTATCAAAAAATTGCGGTTGTTGCTTTTGCTATTATTATCATTATTTTAAAACTGGACTGATACCCAGTGCAGAGGGAGCACCTGGGAAAATGCTCCCTGAAGTTCCCAGCAGTGGGGACAAGGGGGAAGGGGGGCTGCAGGACCCTGTGGTGGAGGCGGGATGTCCCAGGCTCTGCCTCGAGGCCCATGTCCAGGTACTTCATTCCACAGTCATTGTGTCTTTGCCGTTTGAAACCTTTCCCCAGGCTACTTGTGGCAGGTACACCAGAGGTGACCAACCTCTTCCTGGTCCCATGTTAGAGAATACCACCCCTTACAGATATTTTTAATAACTAGATTCCAATCCTCTCTGTAAAACCCATCTATGAAAGCAATGCAAGGAGTCCCAACCCAAGCGAACCATCTAGAGCTCTATTCCCGTTTGCTTTTTACAAATGGGTGGGATTTTGAATAATACGTTGGGGGGGCGGGGGACGGGAAGTCAGGATTCCTTGGGGCCTGAGAAATCCCAAACAACTAAATAATGGAAGCCATGGCTGGTCGACAACTCTGACATCAGGCCAGTGCTTTCTTTTATTTATTTATTTATTTATTTTTTTAATGTTTATTTATTTTTGAAAGACAGAGAGACAGAGTGTGAGCAAGGGGGAGGCAGAACAAGAGGGAGACACAGAATCTGAAGCAGGTTGTAGGCTCTGAGCTGTTGTCACAGAGCCCGATGTGGGGCTCAAACCCCTGAACTGTGAGATCATGAACTGAGCTGAAGTCGGATGCTCAACCGGCTGAGCCCCCTAGGCGCCGCATGGGCTAGTGCTTTCACAGCTACCAACTCCCCTAGCAAGTAGGGTGAGGAATGAGCAGCCTTGGACCCTGTCAAGACTGGCAGCTACACTGGAGAGCAAATCTATGGTGGGCAAGTGGCCAGAGCTGGGGAGGGTAGTGGTGACAAGAAGGGCAGTAATGGAGATGAGGGGACAGCTGGAGCTATAAAAGGTCTGAGTAATGAACTTACCCAGTTCACCCCACACTGGGCTGACTACTCCTCAGACTGCATAGTGGCTTTTTGATGCCAGGTTTCAGACACACCTAAGTGGGGAGGCCTTATGGTCAAATTCATTCAGCAAACGTTTATCAGAAGCCTACCATACCCTAGGTGTTGTGCTAGGCACAGTTATTTAGAATTGAAGGGTGAGCCTATGCTCCAAGAGTTCAAACCCTGGCTTCCCTGCCTCACTGGGCATGGGTGCCCACTTAGCCCAGCTAGTTCCATTTTATTCTTCTGTCCAATGGGACAGCTGTGTGCACCTCATGGGGTAGCTGTAAAGACTACCTTGAAATCAAGCCTTGAAAAGAGAGATATGTTTTTAAAAGATGCTCAATACATGATCCCTTTGCTCTACCCGTTCTCCTGTACCAACCTTCTTCCAAGTCCTGTTTCATATTCATTTCTCTGTAGAGTTCATCTGTCTGTGGGTGAAATCTCTCCAGGAATTGAGGGTGGGCTTTGTGTGCCCAGGTGTGATTCTGAAGTTGATTTGTATGGTTTCCAAATGAGGTGACATTCAGATGGAGTGAAGAGAGTTTCTTATACGAAACCTTATTATATCAGACATTTTAGTTTTCAGAGGAAAAAATGAAGTATTTAACAATCAATCTGATCATTTAAATAGAAAACTTGTTTTGTTGGACTTATATGGCTGATACTCTTTTTAACGTAAGTAGCTTTTGGTAATGGGATTTTGGTGGGCACTTGCATTATTCTTATCTTGTTTGGTTAACCTAACACAGTGGAAACCTGGATTATGGGATATGTAATATATGTATATTTTGGAAATATATTTCTGGCATATATAGCTTACTTATGTTTTATATTCCAATAAGCATATATGTATTCGTTTTCTTTAACAGAGTTTTAACTGTTTTTCCCCCTATAATTCTGATTCTTTAATGTGTTCATTTTAAGCAAGCATAGATAATGAGAATTAAGCTCAAGGCTACCTTTCTTAATGTTTAACTCTAAAATATTGATGAGTCTTGTCTGTTTTATATATTTAACATTTTGGTTTGTGAACACAGTAGATATCTAATGCATTTGGGTTGCCTTAGGAATTCCTTCCTTCTTTCCTTCCTTCCTTCCTTCCTTCCTTCCTTCCTTCCTTCCTTCCTTCCTTCCTTCCCCTTTGGCTAGGATCATTGCAATTTACTCCAGTTTTTCTAACGCTACTAGTTTCTTCTCTTTATTGGAAAAGTTATATTTCTTTTTTTGGAAATAATTGGATAGCTCATTCCTTATAAGACACATTTTTGGCAGTTTGCTAACCAATTTTAAGTGGACAACTATGATTTTAGATGGGGCTCTTGGCCAGTCTTTGTTTTTCTGGGCCACTCCAAAGAGGGAAAGGGGGGCACTGTAAAAGGGAGAAGTGTTCTGAATGCTCTGAAGAGAGCCTGCATTTGACATAGAATGACTATGATAACTGTAAATAATTCTGATTAATCTTAGGATAGGAGGACCATTTTGAGAACCGACTTACCCTCCTTTTCTTTCATTCTGTCCTAAAAACACCTGCAACTCTTAGAGCAATCTATGAATTACTGCGTCTGCTGTCCACTAATTGTCCTGTCCAGTGCCCTTCACACTGGAACTAATCAACTGCCTTGCATGAAGCATGACTTGCAAGCTGAATTCTGAAAAGCCCGTGAAGTATTCAAGAAGGAGGGGGAATGATCTTTTAGTATGATTTGCTCCACATTCCAAATGTGCCCCAGATGCAGACTAGATGGCCAAGGGGTCAAACAATACACGTTTTAAAATGGATGGATGTGCTTTCACCATTTTCGACTTACTTGTTCTTGAGAACAAGATCCAAACATGGTAGATCCAAACATGGGATATATCAATACCTAAATCTTCTATTATCCAGATTTTTAGTTTGAATGGACGACCTGCTTCTTTGGTGTTTGGAGACAGAACAGACTAGTGGCAATTGCACATGGTGGCAGTATTGTTGTGAGCAAGTGGGATTGGCAGTGCACACCCGGTCACCATCCATGTCTGCTTGCCTTGTCTGTCAGGGCAGGACTGATGTGTCCTGGGTGATATCTCCTGTGCTGGCTACCTTCGGATTCTAGCTTGTCTGACGGGGTGCCCCCTCTGCTGGAACAAAAGAATAATAGTTGCCTCCAAGAACAAGTAGGGACTTCCCATTTGGCCCCTTTCAAAGCAGTCATCTCTCTTCTTCCTTAACAGCAAGACTGTGGAATAAGCATGGATTTCAGAGTGTTGGAGGAGGCCTTTTTGTGACATTGAAGTTCATAGCCCTTCCAAGCATAGCTCCTTTCTGGAGGGGTTGGGGTCTCTGGACGCATCCATCATCTCCAAGTCTTTGTGGGTAGGACAAATCCATATGTTCCAGGAGACAGAGAGGTTTAGGTACCAGACTCATGTTCCTACACAGTTTAACAGCAACTCATGTGGCCACAGCACTTTAAATGACAACCGAAGTGTTTTTGGCAATGAGCTTCCCCACCACAGCAAACTGTAATTGTTTCTGGTGGGTTGTCCCTGCTTTACTTCCCTCCTCACATACAAAGGCAGAAGCAGCATTTCTAAAAGGTCCTATACCACTGAGCAAGTGGAAGCAGCACCAGAGAGACTGTGAAGGACTTTACCGAGCTGGATCATTCTCTGTGAATCTAAGCGCTGTTTATTTCGTTTAGAGCTTTGGACTCTTGCAAGGCAATTCTCATTCTTTTGAATGAAGGGTCAGTTTTAGATGCTCATCATTACTTTGCAGTATCTTATATTAAATATTAAGCCAAAAAAGAACAAAGGAATCGATACCTGTGTATCTGCAATATGTACCTGGTTGTCTCTAATAATGCATTACTTTGCTGATCTTGCTTCAACTGCTTTTCTCTTTTCTTTTCTGTTTTTTTTTCCCCCCCAAGCATTACAGATTAGAACTGAGGTCCTCTGGAACACTGACACTGAATCTCATTTGTATCTCTTTCTCTTGAGGGTTCTCACTATTCCAAATTTGGTGTTTAGCTATCCCAAGCACATTTTTAGACTATTGCTACAATATGTGTGGCTTTAATATAGCATTATTTTGTGACTTGCAACAGTTTATTTAAGTGGAACTGACTATTGATATTATTCTGAGTTCTTTTCTCCCCTCAGTATTATGCTTTTATGATTTACCTATGATGTTTCATATGGATCAACTTCATTCATTTTTATTTCTTTATAATATTCTGTCATATGAAATAGTGCAGTTTATATCCCCATTGATGGAAATGTAAATTGCTTAAAACTTTATATTTTAGGAACAATGCCACATAATCATTAATGTAATTTTTATATGCAAGCGTGTGAAGTTTATATATGTCACATTTTCCAGTTTTATTGGATGTTTCAGATTACTCTTCAAAGTGATTGTACTAATTTTTCCTTCTACCAGCAGTGTATGGAAGTTCCAATGTTCATATACCCTCATGACAAAATGTATAAAACTTAAATTTTTATTCATATTATGGAATAGATTATATTTTGTTATTTTAATTTAAATTCCTCAGATTGCTAGAAAATACTGAACATGTTTTTAATTTTATAACTATTTAGAGTTCCTTTTCTGAACTATCTGTACATATGCTTTCCCTTTTAAAAAAATAAGCTATTTGTATTTTTCTTAATGACTTGTGGGAATTCTTCCAAATTTAGATGCCAGGTTTTAGAAATCTTTTTTATTATAAAAAATTTTTTATACCCACACCAGAGAAAAGTGGAAAATATGGAAAAGAAAGAAGTCACTGCTAATTCAGTACCCCTAACCAAATATTGGTTCATTTGGCCCATTTATTGCTAGTCTGCTTTTATCTTATGATATTTTTATGTAGTTATATTACACTGTGTATGCAGCTTAAATTCTGCACTTCTTAGTTAATATATCACAAGCTTTTCTTTCTCTTTTTTCTTTTCTTTCTCTCTTTGTTTGTTTTGTTTTGTTTTGTTTTTTGATGCAGCTGTATGGCTCTTGTGGCCATCGTTTTAAATTGATGTGTGATATGTCATTAAGTGTATCTATCATTTCCTCATTGTTGGAAATTCAGGTTGGCTTTTTATTTTTCCTTTATAAATAACATTATGATGAAATACATATGCCTAAAAAGTTTTTGATAAATTATTTTCTTAAAATAGATTCATAGGAGTTAGGTTACTGAGCCAAAAAGGGTATACATTTTTTTGAAAGTAGAATGCATTGAAAAGATATTATTTAATCAGTGCTGGCAATCTAAAGAAAACAGAGTTCAAGAAGACTCAAGGGAGCCTGGCAAAAGTCAAAGTATCTGGCTCACTTTCTCTGGCAGAGAGAAAAGACTCACAAGACTTTATTTTCTCCAGCCACCTTTCTGGGCCCAAAACACCATTCACTGATAGACATTTTCTATCTTGCTTGTACAACAATTTGGCTTTGAAAGAAAAAGAGAATTTTCCAAGGCTAACGCGTCATGTGTACAAGGATCATACTTATAAATGAATTTTACTGATTCTTAAACATTGATAAAAGAAAGCGGTCTGTTTATTGTAGCACATGACATTGGATACACAAGTAAAGAGAATGTCTAAGGGTGGAAATGCTGCCTTGAGTACCAGCTGACAGTCTTATGAACATGGGCATCTCAGCATGTTTGGTAGGGCTTTTATGTTTATATGATTTACTCTTTGGCATTAGGGGCAGAATAAAAGTCTCAGATTATCCTGTATGAAAACACATTTATTTGGAAAGATGTAATACATGTAGTTCTTAATTTACGAGCAGATTATATTCTAAAAGTTCCTTTACAAGTCAGTTAATTAGAACTCAGAAAGCATTTTCCCTTAGAAGTAATATTGTAAGTGGTAGTGTGGTTTCCAGACTGGCACATAAAAGCCCATTTAATCTGTCATATATCTGTAGGATAGCCTTGGTTTCAAATCTGGTTGAACTACCGTCTATTTGGGTGATCTTGAGAGCACTCATGTTACTTGAATTCCTCATCTGTAAAATGAGGAAAGGATCTTTGTGAGGATCGCCTGAGATAATGCATATGAAAATGTTTTATGAACTATAAGATGCTGTACAGAAGTAGCAGGCCTATTGTTTTTTCACACCAGAAGAATAACTATCGAAGGGCAGGACAATGTATATCACAGGTGTTGCCACGTTGCTGGGAAGACCCTGGGCCCTAGAGCCTTGATCCAGCCCATCCCCAAGGAGCTGCTGGAAGCTCTTAGTCTTGTGCTGAGAAAGAACTCAAGTACTGACACGTGACTCAGCGGACAAGCAACACAAGCAGGAAAGTTTATGAAAGTGGAAGGGACACTCTCAAGATGTAAGAGCAGGCAAGCTACAGAGAGAGAAAGAGAGTGCTGCGTACTCCAGCGGGGGTGGGGTAGGGGGATGGAGGGGTGAGGGCGGTGTTAGGTTTCTATCTTTTACTGAGGTCTGTTAACTAGGGGGTGGGATATTCATTACTTGGGGTGAGGATGGTGGTTTTTCTTCTTTGTTCTGTCAGGGGTTTCCTGTCACCTGCTGTCTTGGGCCTGTCTAGTTTGATCAGGCTTTGGGTGGATGGAGTGCTGCTGGGGCAGAGGCCTCTGACTTTCCCCAAAGCTGGCCATGACTTCCTCCTTTCTGGCCTCCAGGTATCCTCTTAGAACCTAACTGGGGCCCCTGGGTGGCTCAGTCAGTTGAGCCTCTGACTTTGGCTCAGGTAATGATCTCATGGGTCTGTGAGTTCGAGCCCCGCAACGGTCTTGTGTCAGTGCAGAGCCTGCTTCAGATCCTCTGTTCCCTTCTCTTTCTGCCCCTCCCCTGCTTGGTCTCTTTTTCTCCTCAAAAAGAAAATAAAACATTAAAAAAAAAAAAAAAAGAACCTAACTAACTGCCTACTCTAACAACGGGACTTGAAAGTGGAGCGTGTATAACCCAGGAGCTGTGTGGGTGATCCTTTGGGGAATAGCATGCATATACCTAGAATGCCTAGGTACATTATTTCTTATCCTATTTTTGTGAATACACATCACAGTAGAATATTTTATTGATACCTGTATCTATATATGTAAGCAATGGATATTCTCATTGTTTTAAAAAACTTGTTGTTTGGCCCAGTTTAGAGTCTACTTATCTATGCATATCTTTACCCTATGCGATATGGGACATATGGGAGGTATGTACGTGTGTGCACATGTGTGCATGCACGCATGTAGAGAGAGATGTTCTGGAAAGAGACAGGATTGTAGGGTATCAATATCTCTTTACTTTGGCATGAATAATGACTGGGTCTGTCATCCATTATTATTTTTCTGGAAGTTTAGGGAGAGATGCTGGATGTTTTTCCACCTAGATTTAAGTATTGCCAAGCCTGAATACTTCTTATGATGATTCCTGGAGTCCTAAGGATGAGGGTAGAAGGATAAAGGGAACTGTAGCTCTTTTTTAGTAATGACTGTAGACTTCTGAAATAAGAAAAGGATACAATTAAAAAAAAATCTATTAATCCAAACAGTATGTTGAAAGCTGTCAAATGGTAAGTTGACTCATTCTTGTAAGCCAACTTTCTGGGCTGGGACCCCAAATGACAGTTGATGTTGAGATACTTGCTGGATAGATTTAATGATATGAAATTAATGCAACAAAGGAGATTTCTGCCAATTATTTCCAGGACTAAAAGCCAATAAAATACCTTAATTTTGTCACATGCATTCATTCTGTCAGTGGGCGCTTAAACTTAGAGTTTTTTTGTGAAAAGGTAAGCCATGCCCTGAGATCCAAAAGAGAATAGGTGTCTCATGGTGAGGATTCTGTGATATGGAAAACACACCAGATAAACAGGAGAATGGAAGTGAATTATAGCAGGGTTGACATAAATGAGCAAGACTAAATAAGTTTTGAAAGCAGTGGCCCATTCAGTTATTTCTTTTATTTTTCATATTTTTCCTCAACTCTGCAAAATAATAAGAAACAAAAGAAAAATCTGCTGAATGCCTAGTCATAGTTTATTGGAGCAGGAAGAAAAGCCATTCCGAGCCATTCTCTTATTTGCTGTGAGTGGCAGAATCATTCACCGTGGTGAATCATAGCAGGGAGAACCATTTGGAGTGATTATTTTCTGATGTTTAAATTACAAATAGTGCATGTGGAATCAAGAAACGTATGAATTATTTTTAAAAATCTTAAAAAAATCCTCTTATTGAAAATGTGTGTTTTTATGACCAACTTATGACTTCATTTCTCAATAGCCAAGCCAAGCCTTAAGTATATGTCTTTTTGTCTTCCTATTTGACTAATTGAAAGCTTTTCTAGTTAATATTTTTTATGTCAAAAAAAGTATATTATCCTAGGAGCTGCATGACAGTAATAATGGTGGGAAAAAATATATATAAGTATTTGGTTCAACTGACTGAATTAAAGAAAATGTCGGAGTTTCCTGCCTTTTCCTTCAGTGAGTAAAGAACCTGTTGGCCGTTAAACAAAATAAACGGAGGGATTAACCCTGTCTGGGTGAAATTTGTTAATGACATGCAAATGATTTATCATTAATGTAATAATAGGCACTACTTCGTGTTAATCCTGTGAGAATCCCTGATGGAAAGAACAATATACTTGATGCTTAAGATGAAATATCATCTGCCTCCAGTAATCTGGTGCCTTGTTTTGGTTGAAAAGCTTCAGGTTGCCTGGCCCTTTAAGGCAAATCTCTGGTATTCAAATAGGTGAAGTAAAAAGGTATTTTATGCTCCAGTGTCTGCTTTGTGAGAGCACTTAATTTTAAGAGGGCAGAATGGAATGCTTCTATTTAAACTTAGGGGGACTGGCAGGGAGGGTAACCACATTCCACGAAGTCCCACTTCGGCTCCTGTTTTTCCTTCATAATGGGAGACAGCAGACTCTTAGCTGGGATTGGGGTTCAATGGTTGGCCTCGATTTTTAGTGGCCTTGAAAACTCTTTTTGACAAGGAAACTGGATGGTTCCTAAGGAGAAAGAAAATGAACTTTTCAGAAGGGAAAGATTGTCTTACTCTTCTTAATATTTGGTGTCCTGACCGCACACAGAGGGCGCTCACTGCATGCTCTGTGAGTGAGTTCGTACATATTTAAGATAGGGCTGCAAGCACCTCAGCTCTGAGAGACACAATGGGGGAGGGGGAGGTGTGGGCACATTCTTGGCACCCCTCCTATCACGTCCTGGGGCTAGACATCTTTAAGCCCTTATATTAATTACTGCTGTGTAACAAAATGTCCCCCAAATTTAGCAGCTTAACACATCAGCACTTGTTATCTTTTCTAGTTTCTGGGGGACATGGAGGGGTGGTTCTGGCTCAGGGTCTTTCCTGAACTTGCAGTGCAGAAGTTGCCCTGGGGTTGCCGTCATCGGAAGGCTGGGGAATATCCAAGGGGCTCATCAGAGGAGAGTGTTGGCACGAGCCCTCAGTATCACATCACAGGGTCATCTCCACAGGGCCGCTCATACCATGGCAGTGACTTCCCCAACAGGGAGTGATGGAGGGGCACATATAGCCCTTTATGACCTTGTCCCTTACTCACACATGGTCACTTCTTATTCTTCCTGTTAGAAGTGAGTCACTGAGTCCTACCCATACTCAGTTAAGGAGAAGGGATTACACAAGGGCGTGAATACTAGGGCCACCTTAGAGTCTGGCTACTTCTGTCCCATTCATGACATTAATTTTGTTCAGCTATCCCATGACTAAGGAGATTCTGGAGCTTTGCTTGAACTATTTTCATTATAGGAACTTTGGTTCACCTTGAGTTCACCTCCAATAAAGTCATTTGATGATCTTTCCCAGCCCACACCCAGTAGACCAGCAGAGGGTCATATTCGAAACTTCATCAGCACACCGCCATGCATTGGCTGTGAGCCCCAAGTCAGTCTTGGGAGGAAATAAAATCATTCAGCTGAATTGCATGAAATTAATGTGTTGGCTTCAGTCCAGTTCCCACTGGATACATGTCCTTGTCATTGGAAAAACTACTAGTAGTTTTAATCGACCAACTTAGAAGGTGACAAGAAGAAGAGACATTCACAGGCATGACATGCTCAGTCTGAGACCTAGTCACTCCCTTGAAGAAAGTTTGAAGAATCTGTCATTTCACCAACCAAAAAGAATTATACCTATCATCCCAATTAGAAAAATACTTGCTTTAAGTAAGTCAAGTTAAAATATAAAAAAAGCAAAACGTATATATGGTTTAGATAAATGATGATCATAACTTAGCCCTCAATTTGATTTTCTTTCTAAAAATGTTTATTTATTTTTATTTTTATTGTGAGAGAGAGGGAGAGAGGTGGGGGGGGACATGAGCGGGGGAGGGGGAGAGAGAGAATCCCAAGTAGTCTCTGCACTGTCAGTGCAGAGTTGGATGTGGGGCTCAGTCTCACGAACCATGAGATCATGATCTGAGCAAAGATCAAGAGTCAGACACTTAACTGACTGAGCCACCCAGGTGCCCCAATTTTATTTTCTTTTTAAAAAAGCCTACTGTTTTCATAGGCCATTCAAGAATCTATCATCCAGCTCAAGATGTTGCCTATGTAGCTAGGAGAAGATAAATAATAAATTGTTTCCATACAATGTGATCCAACAGGTATGGAAATATATTCATGGAACCCAGAACCGGATACGTTGGAAGTGGGGCCATATTAAGGGATTTGTGGCTTTGCACTTTAGTGAGAATCTTGGGAGCAGATTTAGCTGAGGGGAGCTAGAAGTAACCAGAGAAAAATGGTGCCTCAGAAGCTTGAGAGACACTTTCTTGGGAAATAAAACTGGGTCAGAAGCTGATATAGTCATTGTTTTCAGGCTTATTCCATTGTCAGCAGCCCCTAACTTTGCCCCTCTAAGGTCCCCCAGGGTATAATGCACACTGTGGTGAGCTAGGCAGTGGCCGCGCTGTATTCTGCAGTCAGTCCTTGGGACACAGGCAAGAGAAGAAGTCAGAAGATGCAGTGTGGGGGGGCCCAAGGCCTCCTCCCTTCCTCCTATGGCTCCCAGGCTTGATTTCTTGATTTTTTTCCCCTTGTGCTTTGGAGTCTGCAGTGCAGTTACTTGACATTGTTAAAGTCTCATTTGGATAAAAGCTTCTTTCTTTTAAAACAAAGTGTAGATGAATTCTATGTAACTTTGTCTTGCCACTATTTTAATTTTCACCTCCATTTTCTATTGGTGAAGAGTTGATCATTTCCTTCTCTGTGTGCCTAGAGTACCTTGCCGTAATGCCAATATCATATTTGCCATATTTTAATTTGTGCTTTCCTTCTCAGTTCCTCCCCCAAATCCAAGATTGTGAAATCCTTGAGGAATTTTACTAGTTCATGTACCTCTAGTCCTTAGTGGAGTGTTCAGCACCTTTTAGGTATGAATAATAATGCTGAATGAATGAATAAATGAAGGAAGGAAGGAAGGAAGGAAGGAAGGAAGGAAGGAAGGAAGGAAGGAAGGAAGAGGGAGGCTGTTGGTTGTATTTCACCACTCAGGCTCTCAGTTTTTTTTTTTTAATTTTCTTTTATGTTTTTAAAATTTGTGTGTGTGTGTGTGTGAGAGAGAGAGAGAGAGGAGAGAGAGAGAGAGAGAGACAGCGTTAGTAGGGGAGGGACAGAGACAGAGGGAGATGCAGAATCTGAAGACAAGCTCCAGGCTCTGAGCTAGCTGTAAGCACAGAGCCTGACACAGGGCTTGAACCCACAAATGGTGAGATCATGACCTGATCTGAAGTAGGACACTTAACCGATTGAGCCACCCAGGTGCCCCTGAGGCTCTCAGTTATATTTCTGGACTCCTAAAAGAAAATTTAGATGTGTTGGAATTGGTCAGATGCATCTGTTACTGGTACAAATGATATAGAATCATCATATTTCTTCTGGTAAGCTTCCTTACAAGTTAAAGGTCTGGCCACCTGCATTAGTAGCGCAGAAGGAAAAGTTTAGATTGGCATTTAGATTAGCTGGCTCTGTTATTCAGTGACTTTGCATGCTTGTTCAAGGGCACTGGAGTCAACCAATGTTTATTTTTGGATTCCCATTGCTCTTGGGATCACTGCATCGGAGAATGGTCCTTCCCCCACCCCATTACCTCCTTCACCTTGTTTGTTGTTCCTGGTCCAGAGAGTACTGAAGCCCAGATTTGGCCTGGCAAGCTACTCCTTGGTGCCCTGTTATTTTTAGCATAGGAACCACAGAAGCAATTGGCAATTCTGAGTTGGTGCATAAAGACTGAGCTTTTGTGAGGCTGAAACCATGGGTTTAAGAATTTGGGGAGTCTTCAGTTTATATGCCTTTGTATTATCTCACGATAAATAGTATGTTTAAGGGCTTAATCTGCCAATGTTTTCCAGTGAAAACTTGTTTTAAGAGGCTTCTCTCTGGTTTGGGGTTCTCCTGTTCTATTCTGTTTTGTTTATTTTTATTAAAAATTTTTAACGTTTATTTATTTTTGAGAGAGAAAGAGACCAAGAGAGTGAGCAAGGGAGGGGCAGAGAGAGAGAGGGAGACACAGAATTCAAAGAGGGCTCCAGGCTCTGAGCCCAACATGGGGCTCAAACCTGAGAACCTCAAGATCATGACCTGAGCCAAAGTTGGATGCTTAATCGACTGAGCCACCCAGGTGCACCTGGGGTTTTCTGTATTTTAGGATGACAGTAAGGAAATTAGGAAGAAAGGAGCATGAAAAATGAATGAAGTCATAGTCATGTGAGGAAATCTTAGGAAAAAAAGTGCTCTTTATCTTGAATAAGAGAAGATTACTAGGAAAGACTAAAGAGATTTGAAGGTGTAATGGAGGTTACATTGGTAAAGATAGCCTACTTCTATAACAAACAAATCTCAGTGTATGTTTATTTTTCTCTTATAATAGTCCAATGTATGCCTCTGTCAGGGAGGCACTGCTTCACCATTTTCAGGGACTTAGGCTACTGGACGCTTTGTCGTGTTCACCTTGTAGCTTCCAGTATCATCTTGGGGGGCAGTATCCCACCAGCAGATAGGGAAACAGTGTGGAGGATCATGTGTGGAGGTTCTTATGGATCAGGC
This sequence comes from Hyaena hyaena, assembly GCF_003009895.1. NCBI lineage: Eukaryota > Metazoa > Chordata > Mammalia > Carnivora > Hyaenidae > Hyaena > Hyaena hyaena. Next base: position 464,140 of record NW_024080744.1, on the reverse strand, counting down.
CAGGAAGTGGCACATGGTACTTCTGCTCAGATTCCACTGACTGTAGCCTTGTGACCAGTGTCGTGTCATGTCATGTCATGTCATATCATTTATTTATGTATGTATGTATGTAAGTAAGCTCTCTCTATGCCTGACATAGGGCTCACATTCGTGACCTGGAGAGCATGCTTTACTGACAGAGCCAGCCAGGTGCCCCACTGTGATTAGTATTAATTAATTAATTAATTATTCTAGGGTTAGTTAACATTCAGTATAGTCTTGGCTTCATGAGTAGAATCCAGTGATCCATCTCTTACATATGACACCCAGTGCTCATCCCATCAAATGCCATCCTTCATGCCTGTCACTCATTTAACCCACCCCCTGCATCAACCCTCATTTTGTTCTCTGTATTTAAGAGTCTCTTATGGTTTGCCTCCTTCTCTGTTTTTATCTTATTTTTCCTTCCCTTCCCCTATGTTCATCTGTTATATTTCTCAAATTCCACGTATGAGTGAAGTCATATGATACCTGTCTTTCTCTACTGACTTATTTCACTTAGCATGATACCCTCTAGTTCCATCCACGTTGTTGCAAATGACAAGATTTCATTCTTTTCATTGCTGAGTAGTATTCCATTATATATACATATATATATATATATATATATACCACCTCTGGGACTAGTTTCTACCTACCTGCAAAGAAGGCTGGGAAATGCAGTTTATGGATGGAATTATGTCCTTCCCAGATTTACATGGTGAAGTCCTAATCCCCAGGACCTCTAGTGTGACTGTATTGGAGAGAAAGCCTTTAATGAGATAGTTAAGTTAAAATGAGGATTAGGGTAGACCCTAATTCAGTCTGTGTCCTTATAAGAAGAGAAGATTAGGGCATACAAAGAGACACCAAGGATGTGCATGCACAGAAAAAAAGCCATGTAAGGACACAGTAAGAAGTTAGTCATCTGCAAGCCAAGGAGAGAGGCCTTAAGAGAAACCAAGCCTACTGACACCTTGATCTTGGACTTTAGCTTCCACAACTGTGAGAAAATAAACTGATGTTGTTTAAGCCATCCAGTGTGAGCTATCTTGTTATGGTAGCCCTTGTAAACTAATACATGTAATCTAGCTATGAGCCCAGAAGAAAAGTAGAAATTGTCTTAGTGATTAGCTAGCAGTCTCTGCCACAATGCGGAGACCATCATTTACTTATCATTTGTTCATTCATTCATTTATTCATTCATTTATTCAATGTTTATTGAGTGCTCTTCCAGGCAATTGGGATAAGGTGAACAAAATATGCCAAAATCTCTGCTGAACTACAGATTAGGTTTTATCAGATATTAAAGCAACCAATTACTACACTCTTGCCTTATTTTTTTAGGCGATTATCTTGTTTATTGATTTGTTGACTTGCTTATCATTATCTTTCCCCTCCCCTTCAAAAATAAGCTGCAGCCCTTTTTTGTCTTATTTCTTATTGTATCTTTAGTGCCTGAAAGATGCTTGGCAACAGAAGGTTTTCAGTATTTACTTGTTGAGGATTGAATGAGAGATATCATGGAATTAAATTCCAGGAAGCAAAAAATATGTAATGAATGATTTTTCTCAATTATAAAACTGAACAGAATTTCCTTTTCTTACATTAAAAACAACAACAACAACAACAACAAAAAGTGCCTGGTTACCAATCCTGTCCTTTAGTCCCGGAAGCCTTTTCAGCTGTTTAATCCTAAACTTTCTATTGTTTTCTATAAAATATTAAAAGCTCAAAGTTCCTGGCATACCAAATATGCTCATCGTAGAATATTTGCATCTGAATATTTCTTGGTTTCCCATTGACTTAGGTAGAGACCTGCGGAGATTCAGAGTGATTGGGGACATAGAGAGGTGCTGCCCCATGTCCTCACTTTAGTGATCAGGAGAAGCAGACCAGGAGGTCAGGCTTGCAGAGCTTGCGTGTGAGAAAACTTAGCCAAATCTCTAGATTAGGTCCTGCAGTGACTCATCTAGCACTAATCCTTTTCCTATTTTTATTAAAGGTGGACTTGAATGGTGATTACGAGTGTCAGCTCTGGACCAGGCTGCCTGGGCTTGGATACTGGCTTCAAATTAACTAGCTGTGTGACTTTGGATAAGCCCTCTGTGCCTCAGTTTGCTATATAAAATGGAGATAAGAATAGTACCTTATAGAGTTGTTCTTTAACTCTCTTAAGAGTTAATACACGTAAAATACTTAGAACAGTGACTGGTAACATTTAATAGTGCCACAGTAATCATTTAAATTAAAGACTAAATATTGGTCTTTATTATTATTATTATTATTGCTATTATGATGTGATTACTTATATAATATAACAAATGCTTGAAGAATGTTTAGTTTTTTAAATATATGAGGAATTCCAGGAAATTTTCCAATATTTATTGACAAAGAAAAAAGATACATGGAATATCAATAGTTTTTATCACTCCTCAAGAGCTAAACATCAATCCTAACTATAGTTTCTTCATAGGTTTCTCAAATATTTTTTTATTGAGATAAAATGTACGTATCACAAAATTCATCCTTTTAAAGTATGCAGTTCTCCCCCAAAGTGACCGCATTGCCATTAGCAGTCACTCCCCATTCTCCCTTCCCTCAGCTCCTGGCAACCGCTAATTGACTTTCTGTCTTTATGCATTGGCCTCTTCTAGACATTTCAGATAAATGGAATCATACAGTAAATGGCCTTTTGGTCATATGATATGTGGAATCAAATGGTATGTAGGTCTACCTTCTTTTACTTAATATGATGCTTTTAAGGTTCATGCATATTGTGGCATATCACAAGTTTATTCCTTTTTATGGCTGAATAATTTTCCATTATGTAGGTACATCGCATTTTATTTATCCATTCATCTCAGTTGATGGACATTTAGGTTGTTTCTATGTTTTTAATCATTATGAGTGATACAGTGGTAAACATTTGTGAACAAATGTTTTTTCTTTTTAAATTTTTATTTATTTATTTTAGAGAGAGAGAGAGAGCATGGGGGCATGTTTGTGAGTGGGGGGAGGTGCAGACAGAGAGGCAAAGAGAGAGAATCCCAAGCAGGCTCCGTGCTGTCAGCACAGAGCCTGACATGGAGCTCAATTCTATGAATTGTGAGATCATGACCTGAGCCAAAATCAAGAGTCGGGTACTTAACCGACTGAGCCACCCAGGAGCCCCATGTGAGCAAGTTTTATGTAGACGTGTTTCCAATTCTTTTGGCTATGTACCTAGGAGTTGAATTGGGTCATGTAGTAACTGTTGGTGTAACTTTTTGAAAAATTGCTGAACTGTTTTCCAAAGTGGCTGTACCGTCCCCAGATATTTAAGATACAATATTTGGTGACTAATTCAATCCTATTCAATTGAAAGAGAAAATGGAGTCATTTGAACTTGGTATTCATAGTTGAGACTTAGAGTTGTCCACAAACATTTGAGAGATTATGTCTCAGGTACTGTGGTGAGGACTGCATAAAACAAAGCAAATGAGACAGTTTCTGTTTTCCAGAGTTGATAGAAATTTTGGCTTTTCAAAGGTGACCCACCCTCCCCCCTTTTATAAAACTATAGATGGCTATTCTCATCTTCTATTAGTTTTTTTCTCTTTTGGCCACTGCTATCAAGCTTCTAGAAAAGACTTTTACTCAGTACTAGGTTTGTCAAGAGGGCAGAATGGAACATGATACGGTAGACATTGGGTAGGGAGCCAAGATGCCCAGGACCAAGAAACTCCCCAGTTGGGGGATGATTTGGGTGTAACTAATTGTCAACTAGTTCCATGACTGACGTGGCCTTCCACCCCAGTGTAGACATAGTTTAAAAAAGAAAAACAAGCTATCTCTCATTTATAGAGACTACATTTATTTTCCATGCCAAGAATCTGGTGGAAATTTTCATTTTTACAGAATTACTCTGTTGTTTTGGTTCCGGGTCTATGTAGTCATAAAATTTTGTGAGCTGTGGCGAATTGTATGTATAATTGTATCCACAGATCTCTTTGCTTTAAGAAGCAGGCCTCCAAGGATTTTGTTTGGTTATTGCCGACTGAAATGTATATTTCTTAAGGACAAGCAGATGGCACTTTCTTAGGTGGAACGTGGAAATTTACCGGGAGCCATCCTGAGCTTCTTGTCTTGAGGCAGGCTTGTTCTGTTCCTTCGCTGGGAGGGCTGATATTCATACCCTGCCTTCACCTTTCAACTATTGTTTCACCTCAATGAAATGGGTGACAATTACACTTCATCTCGAAGCGGAAGCTGTTTACCCTCTGTGTAAACAGCTGTGAAAGGAGGCAAATGTATTTGTGGAACGCAAAGTGAGCCTTTAATGGTCCCATGCCAGAACTTTTCTTCTCAGAAGCCTGTCAAGGTGGAGGTTGAGTTAAGTACAGGATGTAAACAGGGCATCTCGGCCGTTGGGAAAGACCCAGTAGTGACATCTGTGAATTTACTGGTTTTGTTTGATATAGCCCTCTCTGCCCGCCACATAAGCTATACTGATTTTATACTCTGTGTTCAGTACCAGTTGTGCCTCCCCAACTTACTTCTCTCCCTACCCAAATCCCCTTCCTTGGCCTTCAAGGTCTCTCTCAAGGCAGCCCCTCCCCTCCCATTTCTCCCATCTCTCCAGCCTAAAGATACTTCTCTTCTCTTTTGACAGATTTCTTATCAAAATGGTCAGAGTACAATCGTAGTTGCTTTGCGATGGGTTAGTCTGTCTGCCCGCCAAACTGCAAGCTCTCTAAAGGCAAAAGCTCTTTCTAACACTAGCTTTGGATCTGCTTTAAGACAGTGAGTGCCCTGCCTGGAGGGCGTCCTTAGGCAATACCCACTGGTTGGATTCATGAGCCCAACGAGGATCAAAGGACCGGCACAGAAGCTACTGATTCTCATGAGAACACTTAGTTCAGGAAAACCATGCTGGAAAATTTCTAGGCTTTACTGACCCTAAATAGGACATGTGATCTTTTCTGTGCTCTCTCCTCCCCCTTTCGGTGGGCCTCAAGCTGATGAGGAATAGAAGGAACACGGAAAATCTGGGCAAACTCTGGCACTGGGGGAGTGTACTTATCCTCCAGAACAATTTAACAGAGCCCACACCTGCTGCTGCATGACTAGGGTTGCAAAGCTTTCAGAATTGGTGTATGCAAAGCTTGGCTTTTGATATCAGGATAAGTTTCAGTGGATTTAACTCATGTTGCAATCAGATTTCAGCACAGGAAGCTTTTTTCCTGTACTTACAATGAAACTATCTCTCTCTAAGGCTGTTTGGTCAACTACATATAAGCGACCATGTCCAATTTTCTCAGTCATTCCCGAATCCTTTCTCACAAGGTACTTCTCCACGTGGAAAGGAGAAGTTATAAGGAGCAGGGGTCAGTTTTATTTATTTGTCACCCAAGTAACCCAGGTTACTTAAGCCTTCTGAGCCTCAGTTAGTGCATTTGTGAAATGGAGACATAACATCTGCTTTAGACGCACCGTGAGGAGCAAATGCTGTTATGCTTGTAAAATACCTATAACAGAGCAAAGAACCAAATTATGTCTAACTGATAATACTTTCTGTCCCCTCGCCTTTCCTTTTTGGTCAGAATGCTGAAGGTTGCCTATATTCATGCAAGAATAGAAGCCTTGCCCTCTCTTGCATCTGCATGTCTGCATTTGAACGGGATGCCTGTCTGTTTTCCCTTTCATACGACTGTAGTATGGCTTTCAAGTTATCACACTATTTACCTGAATCAAAGAGAAAACAAGGAAGGAGGAGGAGGAGATTTATTCTTTTCTGCAAAGGGGAGAAATAAGCTTTTAATGCCACTTTAAATTTTAGCGCTTCTCTTCCAAGGGACTAAACATGCTTTTTCTTTGTTGTAATTATTAATTGCATCCCGATAAGTGAAACAGGGTATATATATATATGAAATATATGAAACATATGAAACATACATGGGGTGTATATGACATGTGATAAATGATATATGTATTTATTTATACATCTGCTGCTTTTCTTTCCTTTGCACATGGGAGATTAGGAAAATAGGAGGAAATAGACCACTGCCAAACAGGCTGGCCATGTCTGCTTGTACACATGTTCTTCCTTGATTAACTTGAGAAAAAAGGTGGAATTTTAAAAAGAAATGACTTCAGTTAGGTTTTCAAAGCACAGAATGCACTTCACAGTATTTTGAAAGTTTTTTCCATTTGTTTTTTTGTTTTGTGTCTTGCTTTGGTGTGTTGGCTCATTGTTAGTTGCCTCTCTAGGCCTTGAATAAGGTCTGGCTCCCTATTTTTCTTTCCATTGGAGTATGCATCTTTTAGAAGAAATACAAGTGAAAAGAAAAAGAATTAAAAATAAGTGATATATATATCGTCTTTAAAAGGAAAAAACAAGAGAATGAAGTTGGATTGGGAAGGTGTTAATACACTGGTATTGAGCTCTCAAGGAACATAATAAATGAAGAGTAAATAAGCCCAAAGGGAGAAGGATGCTGAATCTGTGGAATCTTTGGGGTTGTGTGTCAGGCCACAGAAAGGATGGCATTGGTCATCCAGGGGGACAGTGGTGAGCGGGGACTGTGAGAACTGTGATCTGCTGTCCAGCCCAGCCCTCTCTAGAGAGCTGGGGGTTTTTTCTTTTTCTTTTTTTTTTTTTTTTTTTGCTACCAGTGGGTTAGGGAGGCAACATTAGGAAAGCCAGGCAGACAGTTAGGAAGAAAAGCCTGCACCAAACAGGCTGGCACTGACCTGTCCTGAGGAGGACTGGGCCCTTCCCAGCAGGAGGAAGGAGGTAGGAGCTCTGACCCTATAAGGATGATCAGCCGGAATCCACCGCAGGAGAGAACCTACAACATACCCATTCTCACTGTCCAGAGGGGAGAGGGGGTAAAGGAGCTTTCACTGAGTGAGCATTGTGCTAGTTGCCTTCGCATCATCTCATTTGACCTTCACAGAAACCCTGAGTAAATCTTGACTATGAGTGTGTAGTTTCCTAGGACTGCCATAACCAATTACCATAAACCTGGTGGCTTAAAACAATAGGCACTTATTTTCTCCTAGTTTTGGGGGCCAGAATTGACGTATTTGCTGGGCTGGTTCCCTCTGGAGGCCCTGAGGGGGAATCTGTTGTCTGCCTCTTTCCTGGCTTCTGGCTTCCGTTGGCTGCAGGCAAATCCTTGCCTTGGGGCTGCATGGTTCCAATCTCTGCCTCTGTTGTTTCCTCTGAGCCTTTCCCTTAGGTCTCTGGGTCTCAAATCTACTCTCCTGTCATTGGATTTAGGACACACCCTAAAGATTCGGAGGTAGGACACACCAGAAATGTATTACAAACCCTTATTTATAATCAACCTAGGTTGAATTTTATCATTTTCTCTCCCTCCCTCCTTCTTTCCCTTCCTTTCTTCCTTTCTTCCTTCCTTTCTTTCCTCCTTCCTTCCTTCCTTCCTTCCTTCCTTCCTTCCTTCCTTCCTTTCTTTCTTTCTTTCTTTCTTTCTTTCTTTTCCTTCCTTCCTTCTTTCCTTTCCCCCTTCTCCCCTCCCCTCCCCTCCTCCCCTTCACTCTCCCTTCCTCCCTCCCTCCCCTCCTCTCTCTTTTCTTTCCTTCCTTCCTACCTTCCTTCCTTCCTTCTCTCTCTCTCTCTCTCTCTCTTTCAAATTTGGAGATGGTAAAATAGAATACCTAATGGCTGGTTTGTAATAATTTGTCTCATGTCTGGGGTGTTTGGATCCAGTCCAGCACACCATCAGGAGAGCTTCACCTTGAGGTGGCCATGCCTTGTATCATTATTCTTTCCATGAAAGGTGTGACATGTGCAGACTCCATGGTTATGCCCCTGTCTGATGTGTGCACTGCAAAAGTCTCTTCATTATTCCCAGTTTTACTTTCCTTGTGTATTAGATGAAGGAGGTTGATATAGGAGATAAAATGTATTTTTAAATAGCCCTTCTACCTAGCACATACTTGAACATTTGCAGAAAATTGTGTATTTTATAGTCATGTTGTAAAGTCATTAATACATTTTCAGAGAATATGTTAAAATATTCAGGGATTTTGTTCCTGTGTTACACTTTCTTAAAGTAAAATGATGGATGGATGGGAATTCCCCCTAATGCAGAAGAGTATATACAGTGATATATAGCTGTGTTCTTGTATATAAAGTTTTAAAAGAATTAGGAACAAAAGCATTATCACAATGATGCATGTGAAAGTTAGAAAAAAATCTATATTTTGACAGGAAAACAACTTGAATTCAACTGGAAAATAAGTTATTGGCTCAATTCAATATTGCATTTTCTTTTAAAATAAAAACTTCATTTATTCTACCCAGAGTAAACCCTCCTAAACATAGAGCTTCCTTCCACTGAGGCTTTACTTTTACTTATTTTTTATTTTTTAACGTTTTTTTAAATAGTTTATTTATTTTTGAGACAGAGAGGGACAGAACATGAGTGGGGGCAGGTCAGAGAGAGAGGGAGACACAGAATCTGAAGCAGGCTCCAGGCTCTGTGCTGTCAGCACAGACAAGCTTGACATGGGGCTTGAACCTACGAACCGCGAGATCATGACCTGAGCTCAAGTCGGACGCTTAACCGACTGAGCCACCCAGGCACCCCTGAAGCTTTACTTTTAAACACATTTTCTCCATGGTGAGAAATTTGATGTCCATGTATATGTCAATTTCAAATCATTTCTATTAGGATAACTTAAAAAAGAAAAATAGGAGATTGGGAAAAGAAAACAGAAGTAAAGTAGTTTGTAAAGTAGGTGTTAGGGTTGTGGTAAAATCCAGGGGAGGTGAAGCTGGGGCACGGGAAGGGGTAGGAGATTTGTTGGGTCGGGGGAATGAAGTAGACATTTTCATGCTGTGTCTATGGCATGACTTGGGAGTGTGTACGGAGTCTCAGCTAGACAGCACTCATGTTGGATGGAGAACAGGAACAAGAAACAGGTTCTCATTATGACCTTTGCAACAGTGCAAAGTAAAATTTGAAATACCTGGTTGAAATTGTGCAGCAGAAAGAGCTTGAAAAGATGTGAACAAGGGATAAAGATAAATTATTATTCATTTACTATTACACATTGAGGATAGAAATATTTTCCAGGATTTCCCTTTGTCTTTGTTTTTTTCTAGCCTTATTTTCCCTTTAGGGTCTAAAGTTTCTCGGGGACATTTAAATTGAGAGACTAAATGTGAGTGTGTGTGTGTGTGTGTGTGTGTGTGTGTGTGTGTGTTTAACTTCAGCTCAATTTGTATATATAGACAGAGCCCTAATATAAGCCATGTAGCAGACAGCCTACTGTGTAATAGGTGTTCAGTAAAAGTGTTGACTTGCCACGTGCACCAAAATATTTAGTACCTACTAAATAATACTTTCTTTCATGTGCAGTGCTGTTTCACATCTTAGGTTAAACTAGGAACCTATACCATTTTTTTCTATAAATGCAAGTCTATTTGACCACTTACTTGTCACTTTGATGCTGCTGCTGATGGCAGCTAACATTTATTAGGTGCTTACTATGTGCCAAGCATTGCTTTAGCCACATTAAGATATTATCACACTGAATCTTGTAAACAACTCTAAATGGGTTAACTAGTTAGTAACCAGTTAAGTTACTCAAAATAGTCAAACTATGTATAAACAAAGGTAGGTTGTTTAAAACACACACACACACACACACACACACACACACACACACACACCTGTATGTATTTTAAGGATGCAGTTACTTAAAGTTTAAAAAAACGAATTACACTGAAGGAAGAAAATGTAAAGATATTGACTAATGGCTGGGTTGTAAAACTTGATTCTGTTATTTAGGGAAGATTATAAACAAGAATAATGTGAGAAGATTGTGTGTTCTCTATTTTTTAAGCTATAAAAATGAACACTGGGATATAGTGGTGCATTGATTTTTTTAATATGTGTCTGAATTTTTAAAAGTTGAAATTCAGTCAAATAATATGTATATGAAGCCAGAATATTCCTATAGCAAATAGTAAATATTTGCTTGCACTGACAAGTCAGCTGGATGAAGCACAGAATAATGACTCATTCAATGGCCAGAGCCAAGAATTGAACCCTGCTTTTTGGTTTCTTGTGACTTTTTCTCTCCTTCCTTTCCTCTAAATATTAAAGAATGTGCACATTTTAATAATCATACCTAGTTGTATTCCCAAGTTGAACTGTAGCTGAGAATGATCTCGATTTCAAATACCCCATATTGGTTTTTCAAAGATAGAGAAACACCTAAGTGTGGTACCTTACAGGTTCACATTGTCATGAATTCCAAGCTGCCGCAATTGTCAGTGGGCCATTATAGCTTGCACATGGGTTTATTTGGTTTGGAGTTACTTCAACTTTCCAAAGATATAGTGAATTTGTAAAAACAGATCATTAATGATAACCCAGAACACTTATGTCTGAAATATTGGGTGGATGCAGCAGTTAGGATATTTTTTTTTCCCTGATGGTTGTCTGTTCTTTAAAGGCATGGCTGTCAACTTGCCACTGGATTGAATGCTTCTGAATGTTTTCATTCAATTGTTTGAATGTTTTCATAGCATTGTTGTAATAAGCATCTTCATACTTCACAGTTGAGATCTTGACTTTTAGAATAAAAAAAAAGTCAGAGGCTAATCATAACAATTAGCTAATGTGTCAACAATTAGCACTTTCCATCAACCTGCTCTAAAAGGAGACTCTTCTTATCCACTAGCAGACAAAAATGCAATGATGTAGTTAAGAAAAGCACTGAAATTGGCTCCTAGAGTCCCCTGCTGTAGCCAACTAAGTCCCCAGGGCATTGTTTACAGTGATTATTCTGCCATTATGATGTTATTGCATAGGCGGGAGGGGGGGTAGTATGCTCAAAATAAGTTGGTTCTTTTTTTCCTAAAAGACAAAACAAAGCATTAAAAGAAAACAATCCCTTTCTGGCTGCTTTTGGAAAAGTAGAACAAAGCTGCTGTGAAAGGTCAGCCAGTTACAGTACTTTAGTGTTTAACTGGTAAATATTTTTTAAAAAGAGTATATTTAATATTTTACCACTTGGAAAATTTTCAATGTGCTGCAAGTCCAGCACGACTCAATCAATGTAAGATTTCAGAGGTCTCTGGTGGGGATTTCTTGACAATGGATACATTATATTCTGTGGCCATCTATACCACTGCTTGGTTGAAATATGTTTTAACATCTTTTATATAATCCTTCTAGTAATACAAGAACATTTATACTGCATCTTTTATAAAGAACCACACAGTCCTTTACCCAGGCCCATATATCTATGTAAATACCATGGTTTATCTTTAAAACAGCCTTAAAACAACTTGTAAATCCCCAGTAGCATCTCGGAATTCTGTGGGTAGGAAAAATTTTAACTAAAACTGGGATCGTCTTTCAGACGGCTCCTGTGAGTGCTTGCAGGCTCCTGGCGGAGTGCAGAGGTTGGGGGCTGAGAGAAGAGGTGTGCTGGCCAGGTGGGGCAGTGAGCTGGTGCCAAGGCCCCGCTCAGTGGGGCAGGGCGGTTTGAAAAGTGATGCCCTGAATGGTAGCCAGGGCTGTTGCCTTAGAGCATGGAGAGGGCAAGAGGAACTGAGCCGTCCTCTGCCTCTGATTCTTGGCAGGGAAGTCTGGGGGCCTGTGTCCATGCTAGAGATGACAAGGGAACACATTTGAGCCATGTGCAGAGTTGGAAACAAAGACAGGCATTGGGCTTTTGCAACAAGCAGAAGCTGGCGAATGAGCTCAGTTGGGGCTTCCCAGAAGACCTGTAGAGTGCAGCGTGGGCTGTCTAACTGGGCAGTCTACAACAGTGGTGCTTCTCCCCAGTATTTCAGGAAGCTGGTTGCTGTCAAGATGTCATGCAGACTTGATAGACAAGATGTGAAGCAGAACTGTCGTTTGTTTATTTGCTTAATTTCCACAGGAATGGTTTCCCAACCAGCTTCACTTACTGGGTTTCCTGACCACTAAGTTCTAAAGCCTTGCTCCTCAAAGTATGGTCCTCAGGCTGGCTGCATCAGCATTCCCCTGGGACCATGTTAGAAATGCACATTCTTGGGACTCACCCTCAACTTAATGAATCAGAATTGGTATTTTAACAAGATCCTCAACTAATACTAATGCACAGTATAGTTTGTGAACCTTTGCTCCTCTAAGAGCCATAGTGGATACTATTTGTTCATTTATTTTTCAATTCATATGATTAGAAAAAACAAGTTGAGGATGTGCACTGGAAAAAGATGATATTTTACTTTTGAAGGACTGACAATTTAGTGATGGAGACAGACAAGTAAAAAGGAAGTGCATGTGAGAGAGATGTGTTCAAAGTGGTTTGACACATAGAGAAGGGAGTGTGTCTAACTGTGTCCTGGGAATTTTCACTGGCCCCACAGAGGTTAAGTTTGAGTGTTGAGTCTACAGGGAGTGCAAATACGTCAGAGAGGAAGGAAAAAGTCTTTCAGCCAGTAGAGGTATTATATAAAAGCCTGAACAAACATGGGAAATGTAGAAAATAATGAGAGATTTAAAGTTGCTAGAGGCCAGGTGTGTGCACGTGTGTGTATGATAGGTGTGATATGTATTGCTGTACTTGAGTGTGGGGCTTGATGAAGATATTGTTGTGTTTTCTGCTTTATCTCCAGTACCTAAATAGTGCTTGCTATGTACTCGGTACTCAATGAATATTTATAGGATGAATGAATGAAAAGAGTAAGACAGGAGAGGTAGTAAGGTCTGATTATGAAGCTAATGAATGTGGACTCTATCCTAAAGTCACAGGAGACTTTTAAACAGGGCAATAATGTGGCCACATTAAATGTGGATGGCAGCAAAGCAAATGATCAGAGTAGGGGAAGCGTGGAAGAAGGGGTCCAGGGAGGAGGCCGAGAGCAGTAATGCAAGGGGAGTTGCTGATGAGTGCCTGGACAAAAGTCATGGCACTGGACATGGAGAACAGGTCCAATTATGCTTAGAAGGCAGAAGCGGGACAACTCCTCACCTGTGTAGGTGAGGGGAAGAGAGAAAGATCTCAGGGGTATTTAATTTCTAGTCCAGGTGACTGGTGAGAGAAGCTACAATAGAAGGACTGGGGAAAGACATTTAATTTGTTTTGGAATGCACCTTTTTAGGTGCCTGGGGAACATCCAGGAGATATCCAAGAAGTGGTTGGAAAATTAGGCCTGAAGATACAGATTTGAGAGTCGTTGGCCCCGAGCAGAGGAAGAGAGAGAGTGCACATGAGAAGTGCAGTGTGATAAGGAAGAAACCCTGGCATGCAGATGATCAGGGGACATGCAGAGGGCTGCACTACTTCAGCTGTGGCAGTAAAACGAGCACAATCAGAGTAGCTTCAGGGTCCCCACCTTTTCGCACTCTCCTAGCTCTTTGTTTTTTTCTTAGCACCAACATGGCTGTGGTTGCATATTTGTGATTGTTGCTTTGGCTGACTCACTGGATGCAATGAGAGAAGGGATCCCGTTCTAATCACAGGGCTGGGAGCAGAGAAGCTACTCATCACATTTTTCTTTTGAAAAAGGAAACAGGAGGGTGTTGTCCATACTGTCAAATGTCACAGAGGTGTTTAGTAGGAGTAAATCTAGAAAAAGCCCATCAGGTCGTCGGCTTTCACTGGCGACCTTTGGCATTAATGGTTTCATTGGAGTGGTAGCTGAGGACCTCGCATTTCTGTGGGTGGACAAGTGAGTAGGGGTGGATCTGGGGCAGATAATATAGGCTAGTCTCTAAGGACATTTGGCAGTGAAGCGAGGGGCAAGAAGAATGAAAAGCATATGCTAGTGTGTGATGGAAGAAGTCAACCATTTACCAGCATGTTACTAGAACATAGAATGTCTACCATGTGCAAGTTGCTTGGTGGCGGGCACTGGTAACAGAGCAGTGAACAAGGCAGACAGAGACCATAGATAAGAAGTAATTAACAAAACAATTAATCAAATAATTTTATGCATGCCAAGAGTTGTGGTATGAGAAATGCAGGTCAACTGCAGGATGAGTACTGTGTGAGAATGTAAAAGAGAGCAGAAACAGTGTGGGAGGTGAGGAAGGTGAGCTCTGAAGGGTGAAGGGTATGGAGAGCACTCCTGGCGGAGGGAGCAGTATGTGCAAGGCCCTCAGGTGAGAAGGAAGCTGAAGAATTGATGAAGCTATAGGTGAGGGGGCCAGCAGCTCAGGTGTAACTGGTGAGGCTTGGTTCCGGGAGAAGGGGTCTGGTTTTTCAGGACCTTGAAGGCCTTTCTGGGGACTTGGGTCTTTATTCTGAGAGCCCCGTGGAGCCATTGATGGCTGTTATTCAAGAAAATGCTATAATCGGATATGTTTTCAAAAGACCACTCTGGGGGCAACTGGGTGGCTCCGTCGGTTGGTTGAGCATCTGACTTTGGCTCAGGTCATGATTTCACGGTTCAGTTTGTGAGTTCGAGCCCCGCATTAGGCTCTGTGCTGACAGCCCAGAGCCTGGAGCCTGCTTCCTGAGTCTGTGTCTTCCTCTCTCTCAGCTCTCCCCTGCTAACACTCTGTCTCTCTCTCAAATAAATAAACATAAAAAAAAAAATCACTCTAGCTGTGGAGGAGATTGGTTGAGGGCTCTCACAGTATCCAGAAAAGAGTGGATCGTTCTTTGGACTGGGGATAATGGAAATAGAGAAAAATGGATGAATTCACAATCTTTTTAGGGGACAAAATCTCAGTGAGTGTTTGATTATGGAATAAAGAAGAAGTGGATGTAGAGTTAATCTCCTGGTTAGTGCAGATGGGTGCACGGCGGTGCCATTCATAAATGTAAGAAATTATTGGAAGGGGAGGAGCATGGTGGGAGCATGTTGAATTTAATGCCCAGGAGGAGATATCTAAGACGTGGCTCATCTAGAGTTCAGAGGAGATTCTTATACATGAGCTAGGTGCAGAGAACTTGTAGAGCATGACTGGAAGTTCAGTGGGAATTCTAGAAGTTGGTATCCTATGGGGAAGGGCTGAAGGAATCAGGGCTATTTAGTATCATGAAATATTTTGAAGATATATAGGCAAACGAGCCACAGCCATCTCAAAAGAGACTAGCACAATCAGAATTTGGGTAAATTTGAGTTAAAATGACACAAAAGATATGCTATGGGGTTGTTGGGGTTGTTAACACTCATCTATTAATATATTTAAGGAATAGAGAGGTATGCTGCATTTGTTTCCTGAACAGTATAGTTTTATATACATATAGAGGAATACACAGAATAAATGAAAGGTTTGCAGAGGAATAAATGAAATGGTTCTTCAAGGTGCCCTCCGTTTCTGGGGTTTTATTAATCTATGAAGTACTTCCTTTAGTGAAGATGCAAATTCTGAAATAAAAGTCTAATTGACCAGACCTGAGTTTTCTCTATGGTGTAAATACATTTATAGAACACATTTGTCTGTTTCAAAAGAGCAGCCATAGCTACTCTTCCCTGGTTATAAAATGTAAGCTCTATTTCTGTTCTTTTCTTGTTTTGGCCAAGACCTGAACAGGGCTCCTTCAGTGGGGTAGTGAGAGGAAACCTCAAATGAGTTTTAAGTACCACCAATTAATTAACATCACTGTGCCCACCAGCAGTTAGTTGCTCATGGGTCTGACATTATAGAACTTCTTTAACATTGGGTGAAAAATCCTCGACTCAACAACTCTGATTTCTTCCATTGCTCTATAGCTGAGTAAGCATAGGTTCAGAAAGGGATCATGATTTGCTAAAGGTTGCACAGCTTGTTGACAGCAGAGTTGTGATTCCAATCCAGACGGTGCTATACTAGAGTCTTTCTGAAAATTTCAAATATGCTAAATATTACAATCTGTCTGTTTTATATATTGAAGGTGTAGAATTTATAGTAACTTGCTATAGTTACTTATAAACTTGACTTAGTTTAGTCATCAAGCCAGAATTGAATCCTATGTCTTCCTAATCTACTATTTATGAACAAAAAAGGCTGGCATGATATTTTAAGGGATTATTCAATGAACTAATGTGTCAGAGTACTGAGAGAATTTTGAGTTGTCAGAAAAAAATTACACTTGGAGCCAAATAAGACAAGATTAAGTGAATAATTAGGCAAGGATTGAACACAGCAGTTAGAATCGATGAGGAACAAATTTGGCAGTAAGTGATTCACCTGAAGTTTTATTCAGCTGGAGGCAGTTACAACTATGAGTTAAGGACAGAGGAGTTCCTGAATCTCAGTGGGAGAACTGTCTGGATGGTATTTCCTGCCCTGGTTGCGCAATGAATAAAGCTTGAGGTGATTTAAAACCAGTCCTGATGCCTAGACCCAACTTCAGACCAATTAGGTCAGAATTTCTAGGTGTGGGCTCTTAATTTTTAAAAAGCTCATTATTTAGACATTTCTATCACTAATGCCTAAGATAGAGGTACAGGCAGGGCACCACAGCATTCTGTAGAATGAAATGATAGCTATAGGCATATTGGCTGGCTGAGTCCTGGAGGGCGGCTCTTGGGGAGATAATTCTCCTGGTTAGGGTGAAGTGTAGACAATCGCTTTATAGGTTTAGTATTGAGGTCTCTGGAAATATTTGCAAGAATTCTCTTGCACATAGGAATTATAAGGGACCAAAAGTTGAGAGATCTAGTGGAGGAGGTATTGGAGCTACAAATACCTGGATTAGAATCCTCGTTTCACTTCTCACTTGTTGAGGGGCCTTGGGTGCCAACAACAATTTCTCAGAGCCTGTTTGCCCATCTGTAAGATGGAGGTAATGACAACAACCATAATAATAGTTTACTGTTAGGATTGTGAGATTTTATTTTTATTTTATTTTTTAAAATATTTTTATTTATATCTAGGAGAGAGAGAGAGACAGCGCGAGCAGGGGAGGGTCAGAGAGAGAGGGGGACACAGAATCTGAAGCAGGCTCCAGGCTCCAGTCTCCGAGCTGGCAGTCAGCACAGAGCCCGACGCGGGGCCCGAACCCACGAACCGTGAGATCATGACCTAAGTGAAAGTCGGACGCTTAACCAACTAAGCCACCCAGGCGCCCCAGGATTGTGAGATTTTAAAATAACCTCAGAAATAACAAATGGGAGGCATACAGTTTCTGCATAGAGTGGTCACTCAAATTTGCAGTGTTTTCCCTGCATCTACATCCTTGAGAGAAAGTCTAGTTTGGTCAGTGTTAAAGCTGGAAAGAGCTGAGGACTGTAAGCATGGGGATGGGCAAGAATAACGCCTCTGAAAGATCAGCTGGAAGGAGCTAATTCAATATTGCAAAAGCTGGGTATGGATTTTTCCCTTTGAAAGTTGTCCTAGAACCTTTGTGGAAGACACACACACACACACACACACACACACACACACACACACATGCACACCACTTTTGCTATCCCCAAAACTCTAGCCCAACTAATTTTTTTGGAAGAGGTTTCACTACCTACCTGGATGGCTTTTTTCCCAGAGTATAACACTCAGCTGCAGTCTGGTTGTACTATTGAGGAGTTGTTCTAGATACCCCTATTAGGAAGAGGCAGTGGCAGGGTCTAAAGAAAGTCCTAGAAGAAGGAGCAAGTTGACTCTCCTCTCAGGTTATTAGTGGATGAGAGGCCATTGATGATCTTATAGGCATACCAAAAGACAAAAAATGGAAATGTTTCACAAATAGAGCCAAATAACTAAACTTGGTAACTCTCATACCAGACACAATAGTAATCCTAAAATAAATACTATTATCTCTTTCTTTATCAAAGGCAAGGTCAGTTCTAACAGCTCCTGGACTGAATTTCACTAGAGGGGGTTGGGGTTTGTCATACATCAGGAAATTGCAGTCTGGCTTTTCTTAGGAAATTCCCAGAAAGAGGAACAGAACGAGGCAAGAGACGTATAATGGCTGAACCAGAATTCCAGTTGTGGTACCAGAAGGTGGGTGGTTCTGGACACATGGGCTATTATTAAATGAAATAATAGAGCACAGCACAGGGGCTGCATAATGAATACTATATTGCTTACAAATCTTACATTGTATTTGGACCTTTACATATACTGGGAAGTAGTCTCTATATTTGACATGTATTATCTCTTATTATCTCTTTAAAATTTTTTGTAATGTTTATTTTTGAGAGAGAAAGAGAGAATGTGAGTGGGGGAGGAGCAAAGAAAGAGGGAGACAGCATCTGAAGCAGGCTCCAGGCTCTGAGCTGTCAGCACAGAGCCTGACATGGGGCTCAAACCCATGAACCGTGAGATCATGACCTGAACAGAAGTCAGACACTTAATTGGCTGAGCCGCCCAGGTGCCCCTCTTATTATCTCTTTTAATTCTTGCAACAACTCTATTATATACTATTATCAAGGGACCCAGAGAGGTTAAGTAACTTGCCCAGGGTCACATAACTACAGCTGTTCCAAGTTGTTCATTCACCATTCATTTGAGCCTCTGTTAGGAGTTGGGGATAAAGCAGTGACCAAAGCAGACACAGTCCCTCCCCCAATGAGATGATAATTTGGGTGGGATGGGCTCTGCATAAAGGGATGAACATATGTTATGTGGTGGTTATGCTATTGAGGAAAATAAAATAGGGAAGGGAAGGGATGCCACAAGGTCAAGGTAGAGAGTGTGTTTCATGCAAGGATAGAGGCAGGCGTCTGTGATGAGTCCTTTGCTCTGGCATAATTTAGGAGACCATGATGGCACCTAGATGCTTGAGAGTAAGGATGTAGGCTATATATTATCTCGTTCATGTCTACCTCCCATGGAAAGTTTCAATGTACTAAGAATTACGTATAGAACTGGGGCAAAGCCCTTGATGTTGGTATGGGAGCAGCCCTTGGAATAGGTAGGAACCTGGGGATTGGAGAAAATGCTCAGATCTGGTCAAGAGGGTTCATCTTGCTACTGGAATAGAAGATTCTCACCTACCTTCTGAACATCTGCATGAAGTGAGACTTTGTGAGGTGGGGATGTGAACACGTGTTAGTTAGAGTACAGACTGATAGTGGCTCAGATAAGATAGGATATTTTTCTCATACGTATGATGCTGAGGTAGCAGACAATTGAGGATGGGAAGGTGCTCTGCTCTGTGAGGTTGGCCAAGGAGCCCTTTATTTTGTGGCTTCTGCATCTCCTGGAGTGTTGTCTCTGTCTGTTCATTGGCATCAAGTTTCATTCCTTGAGGGAATGAGGCAAGAAAAGATGGGCGACAATGAGGTTCCTTTTTTGGGGGGAGATGGAGAGGTTGCTCACATCATTTTTCCTCATCCCTTTGGCCAGCACTTGGTCACATTTGGAGGTAGTTTCTCAAGAGTGCAGACTCTGGAATTAGATTACTGAGGTTCATGTCCTTGCTCTGCCACTTGGTCAAGTTATCTAGCCTCTTAGTTTCCTCATCCATAAAATAGAGATGATGAAATAGTACCTAGCTTATATGATGAGGATTAAGTGTGTTAATTTATAGAGTACCTAGAACAGTGCCTGGAAAATAGTAAGCACCATGTGTTGTTTATTATGTATATAATTGGCCACACCAGGCTGCAAGGAAAACTGGGGAATGCAGTTTTGAGCTGGGCAGTCCAGTATCTCACCAAATAAAACTTAGCGGGGGGTTTGTTACTAAAAGGAGAAAGAGGGGAATGGATATGGGATAGTATGATTGTATATTTTCCTTCTAAAATGTGCCACTTTTGAGAGTGAAAAGATGACACTATTAACAATGATACTGAGATAACAGGTGTAAACAAGAACTGTCCTGAAGAAGATGGTATGTCATGGTACCTCATCATGGGGGCGGGGGTTATTAACTATCTCCACCACAACACATCTGATTGGTTTATTTCATGACTTTTTAAATTTAAGAATTACAATTTGTGGGGCACCTGGATGGCTCAGTTGGTTGAATATCTGAGTCTCAATTTTGGCTCAGGTCATGATTCCTTGATTGTGGGATCAAACACTGCATTGTGCTGAATGTGGAGTCTGCTTGGGATTCTCTCTCTCTCTCTCTCTGTCTCTCTCTCTGCCCTTCCATCCCCTCTTAAAATAAATAAACAAAAAATAAAAAATTTAAAATTACAATTTGAGAAGCTGACTTCTGTTTTTAGCAATAAGCGGAGGGGCAGGTGGAGAGGGCATTAAGTATTAGTCCCATTTAAATTAAATCCACAAATGGGACACACGGGCCGCTCAGTCTGTTAAGCTTCTGACTTTGATTCAAGTCATGATCTTATTTTGTGGGTTCGAGCCCTGTATTGGGCTCTGTGCTGACACTCAGAGCCTGAAGACTGCTTTGGAACCTCTCTCTCTGCCTTTCCCCTGCTCGTGCTCTGTCTCTCTCAAAAATAAACATAAAAAAAATAAATCAAACCTCAAACTACTAAAAAAAAAAAAAAAAAAAAAAAAAAGCTCTGGTTAAACGTGGCAATAGAAATCAATAATGAGAAGGCATTCCCAGTGCCTAGCACTCTGCTAGGTGTGTAGGGAAAACATAAAAAGGAGAAAACCCTCTGGGTGTTTTCATCGTCTGGTGGAAAAAATAGCCTTGATTCGTTTGCGATTTGCTTTGGACAGAAGACCTAACACACCTCAGGTGTGAGCATCTCTGTTTATTTCATCTCCACCTTTTATAATTATCTTCAATATTGGCAAATGGATTCCTAGCAGGCTTCAAAAGCTCTACCTTTTGTCAAGTTATTCTGAAGTGTTCTTAGAATCTAAAGAAAAATTAGCTCTGCTCTGAGACTCAGAGAGAGAGGAGCCTTCACTAAGTAATAAATAATGGATCCAGGTTGGAAAGGGAGGTGACCACCTACCAAGTGAGTCACAGAGAATTCAAAAACCTCCGTGAAGAACCTAACCAGCCTGCATTTTCTTTTTCTTTTTGAGAGAACTAATATGTTGTGGCAGATAAGGAGAAATAAATGGGAAATGAATGGGAGCTCCAGGTACCTAACGACATAAGAAAATGTAACAGAAAAACCATGTTGGGTTGATAAGAGGGAAAAGCATAGCCAACTGTAAAAATCCATCCTCTACCTTACACACCCCCAACAAATAAACCATTGCATTTCAGCAAATGGTAAATAATGCTTAAAATGGCAGAAGCTAGAGTTGAGCAAATAAGAACCAGGTGTTGGGAAGAAGGAAAATCAAAAAGAGCATACATTTTCCGTCAACAATCCCTATCATAAATCGTAGCAATGCCACCATCACGACTTGGAGCCCGCAGGGAAGAGACTGTTGTAAAAATGATAAATCAGAATCACTACATACCGGGTCTTGATAAAACAAAGAAAGTTGATTCCAGGGTCTGATATATATATAATCACAGAGAAATAAAGCTTGATCAGGGAAGAGCCAAATGTGAGGAAATGCAAACTTTGGAATCTGGTGGCTGCTTAATATTCCAACGGAGCCAAGCATGGGATAATACAGTGGGAACTGGTGACTCAGTGGCATCTGGCTCCAGCCAAATAGAGATATATTACAGATTTCTTCGCGGGAACAGAACAGTATATATGTCAGTGCCTGTTCATCACATTTTTATGTATTTTTCATATCTGGAAACAAAAGGGAATACACTGTCTATACCACCTTCATAAAATAGGGTTAATGCATTTTCTAGGGTTTTGTTGTTGTTGTTTTATTCCTTTCAAGAAGCAACACACCCTTTAAGAAAAAAGGTTTATGTGTAAAAATGAGCTATTGCCAGTGCATTTCTTAAATGAGTGCCCTAATTGCATTCTGTATAGACCCTCTGATTTTGCAAATGGGTGTGTGTGTGTGTGTGTGTGTGTGTGTGATGGAATAACTGAGGTGCTAGTGAGGCAGAAACTACATTGAAGGCGACTGGGTATTTGGTTGAGTACCCTCAATCAGACTGTGCTACTGGCTCTCATAACCACTAGCTCAGTTGCTCTCAGGGTCTTCCAGGGACTGTTTATAAGTCAGCAAGGTTTCTAGAACGGGAGATGGGAGATCTGTGTGTAAGAATTTCTGAAGGTTTTAAGTGAAAACACAGTAATCACAAGGGGTTTTAGATGAAGTGCTTACTTACCTCAGAATTACCTGACCCTAGTAAGTCCCTGACACTGGGCCTATGAAGGAGTCAAGATTATGGCTGTCTTTAGCTTTGTGTTTTCTTGGCTGGCTTTGCTTGGGAGTTGGTGATCAACATCTAGTAGCTTGGCATGGCTATTCTAGGGTATACATTTTTATTTATTTATTTATTTATTTATTTTTAGGGTATACATTTTTAAAAAGATGTTTATTATTTTGGGGGGGAGAGGGAGAAAGAGAGAGAGAGAGAGAGAGAGAGAGAGACAGACAGACAGACAGAGGTGAGCAGAGGAAGGGCAGAGAGAGAGGGAGACACAGAATCTGAAGCAGGCTCCAGGCTCTGAGCTGTCAGTACAGAGTCTGATGCAGGGCTTAAATTTACGAACTGTGAGATCATGACCTGAACCAAAGTTGGATGCTTAGCCGACTGAACCACACAGGCACCCCCCTCTAGGGTATTGATTTTTATCCAGTGACTTCTTTCTCCATGACTACGTGACCCTTGTCCTGCTCGACAGCAGTGGTTCTCAAGTTGTGGTCCCTGGACCCAGCAGCATCAGCATCAGCCTCCCCTGGGGGGGAACTAGTTAGGAATGCATATTCTCAGGTTTCACCCCAGATATGCTGAATCAGAAATGCAGAGGATGGGGTAACTCAGCAAGCTGGGTTTTAACAAGCTCTCATGCACATTAAAGTTTGTAACATCAGTCTAGGGGCAGTGGTCTGTAGTTGCTAAGGGCCTCTATGTGATTACTGACTTAGGTTTCTGATATTTGTTGTCATACAATGTTGTTTGAGTTTAGAGATGATCATCCCCATCTTAAGGATGAAAAAATTCAGATTAAAGATTTTGGGAATGTGCTGAAGATCATGTGGCTGGCTGAGTGGCAGAGTTAGGATCACGAAAGTAGTTTCTTTTGATCCGAAACTTGTTCTTTCTACTCTACCATGATGAGTAGCTGTGGTTCCACATCCAGTCCCAATTGGTACAGAAAGGAACCCAATTATTTCTTCAATGTCTTTGGAATGAATGACCTCTTCTTTAGATCAATACAGCTAGTTGTCAGGCTATTCTGCTATGTGGGCTTGATTTTCATGTGATTCAAAACTTGGAATCCTTTATGTAGAGGGTAGGATCCATAAACATTTATCTGCTTTCCAGATGAAGGTCAAAGTAAGCAGAGATGAGAGGTGGTATGTACAGAATAATGGAGAACACAAGCATCAAGAGTCAGAAGGCTGGGTTTGAGTCTGTAGTTCAGTGACCATATGACTAAGTCACCTAATTATTCTGAAACTCAATATTTTCACATCTGTAAAATGGAAGGAATGTCTTACCTCTTTCAGAGGTTATGGAGAGAGTCAAATGATACAAGGTAGAGGAAAATGCCTTCAAACTTCACTGTGTCCTTGAAAATTAGAAATATACTATTGTTTATATAATGAGGAGGCAAGGATTTAAGATAACGTTATCCATGTCCTCAGTGTCAGGGATGCTCTGTCTCTGCTTTGGATTGTTTATGCCGTAGAGATCAGGAACCTCATGAGACAGTCACTTTAGTGTATATTTGGCAGATAAATTAATTGTTCTCAGACATAGTGCCAATCCTCATAAATAATGACTGCGGCACTGGGAGAGGTTTGGGATTATGCGTGATCAGGAGAGAGATAGCCCATGACAAACGGTCAGGTTCTGGTGGTGGTCACAGTGGCAAATAAACTATGTCAGACCGGGGAGCATCCAATTTGGGAAAGAGGCTGGCATTCTGAGATGGGACCCAGAAAATGGGAGAACAAGTCAGGGGGATCTGAAATGCTGATGGATAGGTGACTTTTAGGGATGGGCTGGTAACTTGCAGGGGACACTTAGTCATGGGGGAAATTCTACATCTTCTGCATGCGGGCAGAGTATGACTCTAAATCTGAATTCTCTCTCTCTCTCTCTCTCTCGCTTTATTTGCCTGAATTTGTCAATATATGTTAGATATTCTAGTTACATTTTTACTATGAAAAATACTACATGTAAGATACTGAGATAGACATTACATGTGTATTAAACTGTTTAATCTTTAGTACAAGCTTGACATTTTAGTGCTATTATTCCCATTTTGCAGAGGAAAGACTGAGGGCCCAAGATGGTTAAATAATTTGCCAAGAGGACATAGTAAGTGGCAGGGCTGGGGCTGGGACATTGGGCTCAGGCCTGTCTTCTTCCTCCTGTGTTTGCTGTAGAGCTATGCACGCCCAGAGGTCACAGCTGTACAGACTGGATCCAGCCCTATGCAGCTCTGATGGTGGCTCTTGGTGTCTGAAGCCTCCTAGAATCTCAGTTTTAGGGCTTTACAGGTTTCTAGAAGTCTTGGCAATCTCTCTCCAATCTGGTTGACTAGCTTTATATATCAGCCCACCTCTACCCCCCAGTCCATGCTCTGTTCATACTGAATTTCTTCTCATCCCTCAAATACCATGCACTTTTGTGACCCTGAATCAGCTGTTTCTCAATGTGTGACTGAGATCTACCTGCTCATTAAAGATCCAAATTTCTGATCCTGTGTTAGACCAATAGAACCAGAATCTGAGAGGGAGGCCCAGCAATTTGCATTTTAAGGAACATCCCTAGGTGATTACTTTGAGCATGAAAGGTTGAGAATCACAGGCCTGCCTTTCTCCATACTGTGCTGGCTCCTTAGAATGCCTTTCTTGAATTTCTTTTCTTCCTCTGCCTTTTCTACCACATGAATGCCTTTAAGTGCTACCTCGGATGTTACCTCTTCTGTGAATTGTTCTTGGTTCCATCCCAGTGTATTTATCAATCCCCACTTTTGTTCTCCCTACCAATTTGTTTCTGCCTCTATGAGAACATCTTGCAGCGTACTTAACATGCGTCTCTATTCTTATCTCTACTGTGAGCTTTTTGAGAGCAGGGACTGCGCCCAACTTACTCTCATTCTTCTTCCCAGTGCTTGGCACATTTCCTGACATCAAGCGGTACCCACCCAATGTTTGCATGCAGGAAGACAGGATACAGCTGGCCTCGGTCCTCAAGAAACTTGGGCAGTGGGCAAGTACAAAAACTGGGCTCTGGTTATCTAATCTAGGCTATGAAGCTGGAGACTTGCCCTTTTCTAATGGGGGAAGGCGAGCATTCAGCTTCTAAAACCCAGGGAAAAGTCCCTGAAAATCAGGCTCTGCCAGCTACCACCTTAGGACCCTTTCTTCCTTCCTTCCTTCCTTCCTTCCTTCCTTCCTTCCTTCCTTCCTTCCTTCCAAGTTTTTAAAAAAAATTATT
This sequence comes from Hyaena hyaena, assembly GCF_003009895.1. NCBI lineage: Eukaryota > Metazoa > Chordata > Mammalia > Carnivora > Hyaenidae > Hyaena > Hyaena hyaena. The sequence continues at coordinate 438,811 of NW_024080744.1, read as the reverse complement.
TTGAGACAGAGAGAGAAAACGCAAGTGGGGGAGGAGCAGAGAGATGGAGAGAGAATCCCAAACAGGCTCTGCACTGTCAGCTTGGAGTCCCTCATGGAGCTTGAACTCGCAAACCATGAGATCATGACCTGAGCTGAAGTCGGATGCTTAACTAACTGAGCCACCCAGGTGCTGCTACCAGCTTATGACTCTTAAAATTCCTCATTGCTCTAATCAAGAATTGTTCTCAGATCTCCAAGTGGGGGTCATCCGCACCAGTTGATTTTCAAATGCTGGGGAAGATGAGGGAGTCATGTAGGCCATCTCTTTGGCTTCTGTGGATTAAGTTTGTGACAGTAAATGGTCTGAGATGTGGATGTGGGAAGCTGTGGCAGTTGGCATCATGCTGGGGAGAGGGCTGTCTCAAATGTGGAGATGCCACCAAGCTTTTTTACTCTGGATGCGTAGGGAAGTTCCCTTAATCAAATTTTATTTTATTTTACGATTATTTTTTAAAATATTTATTTATTTTTGAGAGAGAGAGAGAGGGAGAGAGACAGTGCATGAGCAGGGGAGGGGCAGAGAAAGAGGGAGACACAGAATCAGAAGTAGGCTCCAGGCTCTGGGCTACCTGTCAGCACAGAGCCCGATGTGGGGCTTGAACCCACAAACTGCAAGATCATGACCTGAGCCTAAGTTGGACTCTCATCTGACTGAGCCACCCAGGTGCCCCTAATCAAATTTTAAATGGAAGTGTCATTGTCCTGCTGGTGTTTGTGACTCACAATCTTTTAAGAAATATCTTCTTGATTTTAACCAAGCTTGCATAGTTGTGTGGGTGCCCCGTAGGAGACTTGATATGACAGTGTCTGTTGGACTATGAGCCTGTTAGAACCGATGGCTTTGGTTCTCTGGCAGCTCCTTCTTTTGACCAGGAGTAGGAGATGAGCTGCTGAAATAATGTCTGGATAAGGAGGAAGGTCCACTTTTTTTTTTTTTAAACTTTACCTTTTATTTTTATTCAGTCCTTTCATTTCTGGAATCTTCTTCTTCTTCTTTTTTTTTTTTTTTTTTTTTTACTCTGTTTACCATGTTACAAATTTACCTACAGCAATTTTGAGGGAGGGAAAAATTAAGGTTTGGGCTTTTAAAAAAATTATTTTTTTTTTTACCAGGAACCATTAAAAAGAGAGGCTATTGAAGATTATTTTGCTTTGGTTAAGCTCCCATAGCAAATGCTAGAAGCACCAGTGAAGACCATAGCATTCCCATTCCTGGATAATTTGTTTCTGCCCTTGTTGGCCTGCATATGTTTTAAGACTTTCCAGGGTGGTTGTTTCTATTTAAGGCACATCATCTGCGGAATTCTGAAACACAAACCAGGTCTTTGAAATTTTTGATAAAGCTCAGTTCTTAATAATAGGACGGCTTCAAATGCCCTCGTAGCCACTTGGCCATCTGTAAATAAATGAAGCTCAGTGAGGAAAATCGCATAAGGAAGCTGTTTTGGTTACCATTTCCATTTTGTTCATCACGTCATCAGATTGCAAGATGACAAATATGAAAAGAGTGTGAGAATGCTTTAAAAAATATTATGTTTTGAAACTTGGATCCGAGTTCAAACACTCAATCTAAAGGAGACTTGTGATTCGAATGTGAGTTATTTATTGTCTTTGTCCATTTCCAGGATTTAAATTTATGTTGGAATAAGGCAAATTCATGGCCACCTTTGAATAACAATGGCATACATGCTTCTTTTTGAATTGCTTATTCTTCAAGCAGAGGCCCTTACATTCTTTGTCGGAGACCATGGGCACTAGTCCTGGGTAGACATGGGTATTGTAATCTCAGATTATTATTGTATCCCGATGTCCCCTCCTGAATGGATGCTCAATCACTGGGTTGCATTTATACCATCTGAAATGGAGGTAATTCTGATTTATAGCTCAAAATGTGGCTGACTAAGCCAAATGGCGAACATTCCATTATTTCCGTTTTATGGGTCGTGTCTGAAGGGGTTTGGTTCAAAAAATGGACCACTGCTCAAGAGGAGGAAGTCTGTCCGCATGAGGCAGTAGGTATTGAGTCAGCAAACTATGGTATGTCCAGCCTGTGTCAAGCAGCCCATATGTTGCAGCTGCCTCATCAGTACGTATGCATCTAGATATGCTCACTAAACATTCATCAACAGTCAGACAGGCAAACAGACAGGCAGACACCTAACATAAGGTAGCTAAGTCCTACTAGAGAAGAGAAAGGGACCATGCCACATGGGAGAGTGAGGCTGAAGCACAGAGCCTTGTGTTCTTTCCTTGCCCTCTCTCAGACATCTTTTCCCTGTGCCAACAGCAATGCCAGCTGCAAGGGAGGAGACAGGAGAGAGCAGAGTGTGAACGTGTGTGAGTCTGTGAGTGTGTGTCTTCCTTGACGATGCGGCTCTCAGAGCTTTATTCAATCTCTGGCACAATGCGGCCTCTGTAGGAAAGATATTAGGAACAAAAAACAAACTCGAAGATTCAGGAGCAGGCTGCCAGAATTATTAAGAAAAACATTCAGATGATGCCATTAAAAACATATGGGGATTCTATAAAGCTCTGAAAAGAAAATGTTTAATTATGCGCCGTATGCAAAAGCCATCACGTTTAGATTAATACTAAAGACTGAAACTGTGTGGGGCTTAAGTGGTCCGCAGTGATGCATCAATCTTTTTACTCCTTTAAAAATAATGTTTTTCTTTCGCTGATGACAAATACCTTTCAAACTGTTGAGATCATGCTGCTATAGTGATGCATGGAGTTTAATGAAGTCCAAAGTCACTAACAAAAGTTTCCAAATTAACTTTTCAAGGTCCTTGAGTTAGATTTCTTTCCTTCCCTTTTCTCCTCTACAATTCCCACTCATTTCCCGCCCCAATAGGAGTCCCCTTCCCCCTCTCCAACACACAAAGGTTGCCTTTGCTGGCGGGCTGGTTAGAAATAGCCAGTTTTGAGAAGGTTTCCCATTTTAAGACACTGTAATGTAATGATTCATTGCCCAGCTTTTAAGTGTTAATAGTTACAACGGTTTTGATTTCCATTCTCAATAGCTAACATTGGAAGTCTCAGGAAATACAGAGCTCTTGTCCCTTTTTAATAAATATGGAGACTCTTTTCTTTCATCTGAATCTGATGTGTCATCATCATTTCCTTTAGGTCCTCGTAAATGTGAAGAATCATGATTTTCTATGGCTTTGTGTGTGAGGAGTGACACAATGGGGGAAAATCAAACTTTGTGGCTAATAGAGCTTTAAAAAATTTTTTAATGTTTATTTCTGAGAGAGAGAGAGAGAGAGAGAGACAGTGTGAGCAGGGGAGGGTCACAGAGAGAGGGAGATACAGAATCTGAAGCAGGCTCCAGGCTCTGAGCTAGCCATCAGCACAGAGCCTGATGCGGGGCTCAAACCCACGAACCATGAGATCATGACCTGAGCCGAAGTCCCGTGCTTAACCGACTAAACCACCCGGGTGCCCCTAGAGCTTCTAAATGAGTATACTGGATGTGCTCTGAGTGAGCAGAAGTCTAAATTGCAGAAAATAATTTGGCTTTACTTATCTGATGACTGCATCTACTTTTATATTCACGCACCCTTAAATATAGGAAAGGTACACGTGCAGCTTCTCACAATGAAAAAAATAGTGTATAGACCGAAAAAATGATAGAAGGGGGATATATTTATTTGAAAATCCTCGCCGCTTTTAAGGAGGTCAGAATGTATTCTGTCGGTGCTAGTTCACCTGAGGGAATTTTATGGACTTAAGCACTTGGGATTTTGATCCTCCTTTATTGGGGTAGGCTTCTTTAAGTAAACATGTGGCTTATGAATCAGGGGACAGATTTGTCGCTCACACTTGAATGTGTCAAAATGTTTTCTGAAGTGTCAGTCAGGCTCGCTGCAATAAAAATATAAAACTCACCCCCCTGTCTGTCATTTTCTATATTACATATATGATTGAAAATTACAAATTACCCAGCCTGCAATTATTTTTAATAAAGGCGGCAGGCTCTAGGAATCTGACTGGCTTACTCAAATGCCTGTCTGGAGACAAGTTCACCCAGTGCCCAGTGTGGAGGCTCTGGGTTCAGGCACACTGACCATGCAGGAGTGATTTCGAGTTTGATTTGCTCTTTGATTATGGAATCCCAAGTCAACCTTTGTTTCAAGGTTTTCCTCCCATGTATTTGTTTCTGTGTGAGAAAATTTTACTTCTCTTGGTTAATAGCCAGCTACTTTTTACAAAGAGCCACCTGTTTCTGAGTTTACACAGGATATGTTGGATTTATGTAATACAATAGGATCAATTTAATTACGCTTTTCCTTAAGTACAATGCTACCTGGAATTACCTCACTACCTGATACAGGCTCCCTCTTTGGAGACCAAAAAAACCCCCACACTAGCCCTGACTTAAGTGAGCTTTAAGGTATTTCATTACCCCAATTTCTTCTAATATGCATTAAAGGCTATATACTTCCAGTATGAAAAAATGGCTGTTCTGAACTCCCCACAGTCCTTGTTATTTACAATGTTTCAAAGCTTTAGAATTACTACAAAAGATTTACTCATATAGCAGAGCATGTAAAATTTAAAATCAATAAAGTATATAAATTTTGCTTGTCTCCTTGAATTGATTCCCTACTCTAATAGCTCAATACTGTAATACTATATACTTTTTTATTTCCAATGTCATTACCCAATAATAATCTCTGGACTTTCCTGCCACAGCTCTGGGGCACTTTGGAATTTCTGACAACGATATTCTTCACAGACAGTTGTCACAGGCAATTGTTACTCCTCACCCAGCTTCTAAAGATGAATAAACACATGAGAAATATTAGTTTGGTTCTGTGATATTAGAAACTCAACTAATTTCTTTTGACGTGGTAAATATGGCTGAGCATTTGATTTTGTGGGGGAATAGACAGATTTGAGTTGGGAATGTCTTAGCAGTGGTAGATTAATCCCACAAGATGTCTTTTTTTTAACAAGAGGTATGAGGTTCAGTTTTCTGTAATTTTCTAACAAGAGTTCTTCTGACTATCACTTTGCTTGAAGTTAGAAACTAAGGCACATGCAAGAGGTAGCTAATGTTGGAGAGGTTAACTTTCCCAACAATACATAAGTTTTTAGTCTCTAAGTGTATTCGCAGGGATAAATTCGACCTCATTTCAGAACTTGCTAGTATTTTGCAAAGTGAAACATAGCTCTTCTTACTCGATTTAGAAGTAAAGACAGTCCTCAGCAAATGGAAGCATGTGAGGCAGTGAACAATTATTCTACCACTTACCTTTAAATTCACCACTGTAGTTCTTTGCTTAAATCATGGTGGTGTCTGGGTCCCAGTGCAAAAAAGGGTTGAGCTGACCTTGGTTTCTTGAAATGCAAAATGTCGTCAAATCCAAACATGCCAGTGAAATCTAAACTCGCTTTCATTTCTTAATGGCCACTCTCAGCCTGTAAAGAACACAGACAGATGATTGCTTACTTAGGCATGAAAACAGAAAAGAGTGTCCATCTTGCGCCAGGTATTTTTGCTTACTAAAGCAATGCTTTCTAGCCAATCTCCTAAATTCTTCCTTCTCTTCTGTTTGTTTAGTGTTGTGATTGACAGAACCCCCTACAAAAAAAACGCTAGAGCCTCTTAATTTGAATCCCAGCTCTTCTACTTTGCTTTGTAACCTTGTGCAATGCTTTAACTTAGAGTCTACACTCATAAAGTGGGGATTAAGGACTTTGGTCCTACCTCACAGAGAAGTTGTAAAGTAAGCACAGTGCAGTCTACGGGACCCTGTGCACATCAAAAAGTTCAGGTTCTACATTCCCATATTCTTTTCAGCTTGGGCTAATATTTAGCTGAAGATGAAAACTCCTCATTGATAGCTGTACAGATAGGACTGTCAGATAAAAATACAGAATGCCAGTCAAATTTGAATTTCAGATTTAAAAAAGTGTGTATATTTGTATATACATTTGTAATGCGTATATAATATTTGTTGCTTATCTCAGATTCAAATTTCACTGGAGGCCTTGCAGTTTTATTTGCTCAGTCAGTTGAGCGTCCAACTTCTGCTCAGGTCATGATTCTGCAGTTCCGTGAGTTTGAGCTCTGCATTGGGCTCTGCTCTAATAGCTCAGAGCCTGGAGCCTGCTTTGGTTTTGTGTCCCTCTCTCTCTCTCTGCCCGTCCCCTGCTTGAGCTCTGTCTCTCTCTATCTCTCAAAAATAGATAAATGTTAAAAACTTTAAAAGAAGAGTTGTGGCTAGAATATTTTCTTACACCGTGTAGATAACAGACTAAAGAAGCTTGGAAGTGGGCATGTGTGGGGCCTTCAAGCTTCTGGATTAATGGCCACGGAAGTGCTTAGCCCAGTGTGGTCTCTGTAAGTATTTGGTCTTCCATTAAGCAAACTTGTAGTACAGAACTTAGTATCTAATCTCTAAAAGGGCAAATTAAGCCTGATTCTCTCTTCTCTTCAGAAGAAGACAGTCTCCCTTAAGGGAGAAGGGGATTACCTGCAGTGGTGAGTGTTGGTGGTAAATGTCCGTTGGAATGGCATTGCCATACACTGATCCTTCTTGAGGATTATCTTTCCTCCTCCCCCTGAGAACCAGGTTGTGTAATCGAGAGAAAGGCAAGACCTATCTTTAGAGGATAGAGTCAATTTCCAGGACCCAGTACCCAGATGTTTGTGTGGTCCCTGCTGGGGTCTTGCCTGGGCCTGTCTCAAAGGGCAGATTGCTTTTGGATGCCTCTCTACTTAGTACATTTACTGTCAAATTTTGTTAATTATCTGTTAAAAAAAAAAGATAAAAGAGCTCAGCTAGGCTGACTTTAATTTTAATTGTTCAAAGTGATGATCACTTAAAAAATTATCTGTAATATGATGTCATACTTGTCTCCTGATATCAATTATGCTGGAAAAGTCTTGCCACTAATCAAAGTTCTCTACATTGGAGGAGGGCACTTTGGGGATGAGCACTGAGTGTTATGTAGAAACTAATTTGACAATAAAGTATTTGTAAAAAAAAAAAAAAAAAGTTCTCTACATTTAAATCCTTAGATGCTGCATCTGGCACTAAAGACTGGATCTTTACAAGTGCATAAAAGAGTAGGGTAATTTGTGTGCTTCAATTACTAAAAACACTCACTATTTCAGAGCTCTAATAAAATCTGGCCAAGTCTAGGTACCTGTCAAACATATCAGAAGAAGATTGATTACATTATCTAAGCTTTCTTTTTAAATTTCTTCTGCCACAATGGTTTATACCAACTGCATCTATTCTTTATATTATTGCCTTACCTTTTTCTTCTCACATTCACATTGATATGATCACATGTGATCTGTGAATGCCCAGGACTAAGATGCCTGGAAAGCCTAGAAGGACCTGATTTACTTTGCTGGGGTCGCCTAGCACACATTGGCTACTGTACTGTGGAGCAGTAGGTTTGGCTCATGGCAGATGGGTCAGTCTATCATAATGTCAATAATGGGCCTGATAAAGATACAAATTCTTATGAACCCTGCATACACTCCAGAGGGCAATCTAAAGTTCTGACTGACATGTGGAAGTGGTGGCCCTGCCTGCAGCTGACCTTCTGGTCCCTTAAGAAAAGAAACAAAAATGTGTTAAGGTACAGAGCATAATCTTACTCATCTTTGCATTGTACATATTTAGCAAATAAGTTTTAATAAGTTAGCCACGAGAAGAATAAAAAAGAAGATGCATAATTGAGTTAGGTTATAATTGTAATTTCCTCTTGCCCTTCAACATGGACATGCTAAAACTTTTACTCGTATACCTTTTTAAAAACAAAAATACTATGTGGAGCAGTGGTATTCAAATCTTAGTGTGTATTCAAATCCCTGGAGCTCTAGCTGAAACCCAGATTCCTGGGTGTCACTCAGAGAGTTTCTGATTCAGTTGGTCTGGGAAAGGGCCTGAGCATTTGCATTTCTAACAACCTCCCAGGTGATGCCAGTGCTACACTGATCTGAACCACACCTCCCACACCTCCCAGAGCACTAACCTCCATATTGCTGGAGACACTAGGAGCACTGGGGACGTGTGAGAACATTTTGGAAGACCAACTTAATCACACAAAGCCTTACAGGTCTCTCTTCCAGTGAAATATAATATGCTCATGGGCTTTGGTTTTCTTATCCTTATAAATGGACAGCAAAAAGCGGAGGCAGCCCTTCCTTTGGGACAAGAGATTATCATGTTCCAATCACAGTGGGCATTCACAAAGTACTTCTTAAAGGGCAGGCATATAAAAATAATCAGGACGCCTACCGTGAGCTTGAGGATCTCAAAGTGGAGTGTCTCAAAAAATATTAAAGGAGTAGGCAAATATGCATTATGAACAAAGAAGTAGTACTGCTGTTTTTTTTACCCTCTGACCCAAGGACTCTGGACCCAAGCAGCCTAGACCTCACTGAATCTTTCCTGTTATAGTGATCTCTGGTTCCCTGTATCATCCTTCTAGCCCCAATCGAGTTTTAGACTTAACCCCATGGTCTCTGTGATTCTTATTCAATAATAAATAACAATGACCAATATTATCCCTTCCATTTGTGGAACTTCACCTATTATCAGACCCTGTGTATATGCTTTATTTGTTACAATCCAAAAGTTGGGTGATTTTATCCCCACTGAACATATTAGTAAACTGAGGCTCAGAGACATTAAATATCTTGGCCACAGACACACAGCTTGGTTAAGTGTAGAGCTGCAATTTAAAATTTATCTTTCTGGACATCTAAGCCACTAAACCCCTTCCACTTTTTACATATTTTTAGTTAATTTTTTAAATTAGGATTTTTAAATTTTTATGAAAATGGTTAGACAGTTGCCCAATACAAACCTTTTAGATAGTGACCCATGTTTTTATTTAACAAAATGGAAGAAGGGTGACAGAAGAACCAAAATGAAGAATGAGAGAATTCTAGAACTTTTAGCAAATAATGAGGTTTTATATTTAAAACATTATATACTTACCGGAGTGCTTTTGTATTAATCACTTGGCTTGGGTCTTAAACACTTTAAGATAAGATGCATCTTGACCTTGTTAGATAGTAAGATGTAGCCTCCACCTCCTTTTTATAGGAAATTGCATCTTAGAGAGGTTGTGGCTCTAGGAAGGGGTGGACCCAGGATCAGAACTCAGGCCCCCTAGTACCCATTTCATTGTACTGGAAGGCCAAGGAAGAGGAGTTTGGGAAAGGTAAAACGTAGTGGAGATGAGTTTATTGGGCTAGACACTTCTGTTTGCAAAAGACAGAGATTCAATTTCAATTTGCTTAAAAAGGAAAATCAAGGCAAAGATCTTACCCAAAGTTGAGGGCAGATGCTAAGCCCAGGGATTCAACAGTGTCCTCATGGCCCATACTCTTTCCATCTCTCTACTGCTTTCCTCTATGTTGGCTTCATTCTCAGGTTGTCTCCCTTCTTATTGTGGTTCCAGAAAGCTCTCAACTGGTAACAAGAAAAGATCTTCTCTTTCCCACTCTTCCCTATAAATTCTCTGGCTTGGGTCACGTGCCTAACCTCAAACCAGTCACTGCAGCTAAAGGATGAAATGATCCTACTGACCAGGCCTGCGCCATGTGCTCTCTTTTGGAGTCTGATGTGAAAGATCCCACCTGAGCAACAGGGCCTTGACGGGGAGAGGGAAACAGTAGCTGTTACTGAAAAGACAGAATAGATACTGAACAGTCAAAAATCCTAAGTGTCTACATCAATGAGCAGTGGAAAAAAAATGGGCAGGGTAGTTTTCCCAAGCTTTTGCTTTTTAAAATCCAAGTAGCCTTAGGGTATTTTTCATCTAATTCAAGAAGTGTTTGTTGGGGTAAGAAGCCATGCTGGTTCTCCCTTCCCTCCCCCATCTTTCCTTATGATGGGCTCTTCATAAAAGTGGAGTCTCTGTCCAGAGGCAGGCACTGAGTTGGGTGTTTCTCTTGGTATCACAACTACACTGTTTTCTGTGTAGAACTACTTTGTATCCCTGACACTGGAGAGTAGTGATTTACCAGTTAATATGGTTGTGACTATATACAGCCATGCTTTTGCAATTTGGTGTATTTAGATGATTTCCATTCTGCCTGTGGCTCTGTGTCAGAGTTCATGGAGCTTTGATATGTACCACATTCAGTGTCTCAAGGGTTAACTGATTGAGGCTCTCTCAACCAGTAGCACATATCAGTTTCCTCATCTGTAAAATGAAGCGCTGGTTGATATACATTCTAAGATCTAACCAAAGTGTAGCATAATTTGATTCTATGATTTTATTTATTTATTTATTTATTTTTAAATGTTTTATTTATTTCTAGGAGAGAGAGAGAGACAGTGTGAGCAGGGGAGGGTCAGAGAGAGAGGGAGTCACAGACTGAAACAGGCTCCAGGCTCTGAGCTGGCAGTCAGCACAGAGCCCGCCACGGGGCTTGAACCCACGAACGCAAGATCATGACCTAAGCGAAAGTCGGACGCTTAACCGACTAAGCCACCCAGGCGCCCCTGATTCTATGATTTTAAACTTCAAGTTAGATCATAGCAGTTTTTAAAACTAGACATTTTTCTACTTTTCTTTTTAAGATGAGCCTTGATTCTACCCTGAGAGAAGTGTTCTTATTTGTTAAAAACATTGTTAGTTGTAGAAAGGAAACAGAAAGAAAGTCAAAATTTTGTCCCTTTGGCTGTCAAGTTTAAGATGGAGCCATTCCCTGAGTTGGTATGAGGATGCCTGTAAAATGTGACTCTGGCAAGGAAAAAAAAACAGTAGAGAGTAAAATATACAGTACCTATATATCCGGGGATTTGAATTTATGGGACTAGTTTGCGATTTCAACTTGGTGACCAGACTCAACAATGAATTCAGTTGCCAGGATTGGAGGTTAGGTCTAGAATCCGAGGAAAAACACTTCTAAGGTTTATTTTCAAAAGAATTCTCTTGGGGATGCTTTTGGATAATAGACATCTTATTGTTTCTCCCCTCACCTCCTCAGGAATCTAGGCTCCTTTAAATTACATTGGAGGGCACTGAGGCTTCACTTGTTAGCTGTTTTCTTAACAAAATTTTCATTAAATAGCTACGTATGATTTGATGGGCAGTGTCTTTCTTCTCTGTTGGAATGTAAACTCCTTGAGGACAAGGGCTATTTTGGCATTTTCATTGTTCAATCTCTAGTACCTGGCACAGAGCCTGACTGATCCATCGATGGAAACCCTTGGGCTCACATTGGGCTCTCATTGTTTTGGGAAAGTCTTTATGAGAAATAGTTTCCATCACTTGTGGCTTAGGTGTTCTTTTACTGTAATTTTTGAAAATAGCAGTAACTCTAGATATTTTTGTCTATGAATTTTTGAACAACTTTGGGGATCAGAGGGTATTTTAGGCTGATTTGAAGACAGAGAGAGTTTATTTGTAAAAGCCCTAGAGGACACTCCCTCCCCTTGATAACTGACCTGGGACAAATTAGCAATATCTTCTTTCCCCCATCCCGTCATAACTGAAAATGTCTACATGCTAAGGCATATAGTGGGTAAGTCTTCACAAAGTTCAAAGATAAATCTGCTTAAAAGTAGTTACAAAATTAGAATGCTTAGATATGTCCATTGCCTTATACATGAAACTAAAGGTTTATGAACCAAATTATTGGTAATTTCTAGCTGAAATCCAACATCTGGGCAAGATTTCTGAGCTCCATTTCCTCACTATGCCAAATAGCTCATCTGGAAATAGTCGGCCAAGATTTAAGAGGTGATAGTGGCCCCTTTACTCATTCAGCCCTTGGTCTCCCTAGAGCTTCTTGCCAGGGCAATGATGAGTGATAATTACTCCTGGGTTTTCGTACTGCGGTCCTTGGTATTTTAGGTGTTCACTTTGACCACTAACTGATTTCATCTAGAACATTATCCACAATGACAATTGCTTACTTTCAACTGAATTGGAGTTTATTGATGCCCTGAAGAGAAAGTTCCTATTGCTTATTCCATTAAGCATGTAGCCCCCTACCATCCATATAGACCCTTTTCATTTACCTACCTGTTGCAATATTTATTTCTGTTGTTGCTTAGGCTTAAATGAAAATTCAGGTTATGATTTCAAATCTTTTATCTGATCGAAAGCAACTAATGTCCAGATTTCCTTTGTGAGCCTACCCTTAAAGAATTGACCTAAGGAAAATATTAATTTCCTAGGAAGATGTTCTTATCTACCTGACTTTGGAAATACAGATAAAAATGTTGCACCCCCTTATGGTAAACAGATAATGGAAGAGGATTTGTGGCATAATGATTAAGAGCTTGGTTCTGGAATCAGACAAACCTGGGCTGGACTCCTGGACCTCCTGCTTATGGCTCTGACACAGAGGGTAAGATCTCTAAAAGCCGTAAGTCTCAGTCAAGAGAATGCATGCTGAGCGCTGGGCTAAGCTTACATAGGAAGTGGTCCATAGATGTTACCTTTGAAAAAGATGGACATCAATTGTGGAAAATGTATAGACTACAAGGTCTTGAAAAAGAAGTAGAAAGAAGTCAAGTATATTATTCATTAGTGTAAAAATCAGATATGATCCACGTAGAAGGAAAATAGAATTGCATCTGAAAAAAATTACATTTCTTTAGACGATGTTCCTTTAGCCTTTGTTGAGTGTTAGTTTAAGTCACATAAAAGTTTCTGTGTTTTTCTGTAAAATAATGATAGTATCTTTTTCAGAGTTTCTTAAACTATAATTCACATAAACCCCTCTTCTTGGATAATGAGAATTATATATAACCCGTTTTTTTTTTCTTTTCACCTTGTGTTTCAAGATGTTGAACACTAAATTCAGTGCCCAAATGGTTGCAGCCATATTATGCTTGTTTGTTTTTTTGTACTTCTCCCTGAATTTGGGCTTCAACTTGAATAGTTTTAGGATTGATGTGTGTTTTATCTTGAGATGCCTACATTCTTTTGCAAAGAAGGAAGTTGAATTAATTAAGAGATGCCTCCTAGAGTTTGTCTATAATATTTTAGCTTTTTTTCCCCCCTCAAGCAGACACCAAAATTGGCATTTGAAAAATGCTTTGAACTCTTCCAGCGGAAAAATACTATGTAATGTTAATATGATATATTTATTTTCACAAGTACAAGTAAAGCTTGTAAGATATTCTTACAAAGAGGGTTCCCTCTTTAGTAGAGGGCAGAATGAATGACTTCTATCATGTTTGCTACTTTGTGATACTGCAGTTTTTTCAAACTTTAAGGTCTTGGGCTTAAATTATTAGGCCCTTATATACAAAGGATTTTTAACTAAAAGTGATGCTTAGTTTAAATATGGAAGAGAGTGCTTCTTTACACAACCACATTCTCATGTGGAGTATGAAGTTACGAAAGGACCTAAGAGGCAGAGCAGCGTGGTGGAAAGAATCTCATGTTTTAGAGTCAGACTGAGGTTCATATCCCAAGTCTATCACCTGCTAACTAAATTAGCCTTAACTTTCTCTTCCATAAAATTGTGATGCTAATATTTACATATTTACTTTATAAGACTGTACTGAATATCTACTTTGTATCAGTCAGTGATGACTGGTATTTGCCTAGGCTGCCAGCCCTGTGGGAGTTGGCCAGCTCCCAGCTGCTCGGAAATATGGGCAGACATATGGAGGGAGGGAGTTGGATTGTCACAGGCGCATAGCTAATATTATTCCTCAGACTCTGGCCTATGGCACAAACTCCTAGCAGATCCCTCTTTCTTTTTCCTTCCACTCAAAGGCCGGTACGAAACCTGCCTCCATGGTGGAATGAAGGTGAGGTTGGATCTTTTGGGCAAGAGCTTTATTCGAGCCTCCTCCGGTCGTGCTCAGAAGGTGTAACTGGTTGCCCAGTTGTGGGGAACGAGTGGAGCTGCTGTGGACAGTCCTCTTCTTATTTTTCAATGACAGAATTATCTATCGCTGTTTGTATTGAGATTATGATTGCTTACCAGAGAGATAGAAAATTATATTCCTTATTTCCATTTGTTTTCTGAGTTGAATTGTATGGTATGGAAAAACTGATTTAAAAACATACTGGCTCTTAGATATTTTAAAGGGATTGCTTTAAAGGATAATATATGGGGGGCACCAGGATAATGTTCAAGCCCGTGTTGCATTCTCTCATCCATTCATGCATCCCGCGTACGTTTGCTGAGTATTGGCTACGTGCTGGGTATTGTTCAAGGTGCTGAGGAGAGAATGAAGGAGGCACCTGAACCTATCCTACACACAGTGCATCTCTACAATCACATCTAGCATTGTTTTACATTAAGAATTATCTTGCTTTGGATGCAGAAACCTGAATGAGAGGAAAGATTTGGCACTCCAGGCTCCAGTGGTCAGTGTGGGCACAACTGATTCTCTAGACCTGATCATCTTTCAGTGGTTCCCATTTAATTCTGAGAGTTCCCATTTGATTCTGCACCCTCGAAGCCTCTGCTTACACATTCTCTGGACTCCGTGCACACCAGACATTTTAGTCACTCCCCCGTCTTCCATCGCCTGCCACTGAATAAAGCAGAATCAGCTTGGCAAGCTAAATTATTCTGTAAAATGATATCTTTTCTTTGACTCCCTGCTTAAAAGTTATAGAATTTTGGGTTGTCTTTGTGTCTCTTTTCCCATTTAGAAAAGTTGCATTTTATGAAATCCTGTGGTAAGATTCCTTGTAGTTGAATTAAACAGCTTATTGTGAGTGCACTAGGAATTTGGGAGTTCACTTAAGCACTGAACTTTTGCACACTTAAAGATATAAAGGTATGTACTAGATTACTGACATGGTTTCCTTATGACCCTCTCAGCTCTTTTCCCTCTAAAATTAGATTTTCTTGTTTGGGTTAGTAAAGCATGCGGTTGCAGACCCTCCTAGAGCTATTGTGAAATATTAGGTCTGTATTTCCGGAGGTGTTAGCCACTGGCAGTAACCCAACTCTGAGGGGAGAGCGGGTTGTGCATCTGACTGACATTACTAATGCAATGAAAGTGGAACACCCCCCTGAAAAAAGGGCAGGCGGCTATTTTTAAGTGGTGGGAAGAAGTTGCAGGTGTGCCTGATGTTTTTAAAGCTTTTGATTATTGATCTTGTCTTAAGACTTACAAATAGAACCATTAATGTGTCAGTGTAACCCCGATAACAGATGATTATTGTCCATCTTTAAACTGTACTTAGCACTAAAATGTATATGTAATGCACACAAAAAGGCCAGCTTTATCACAATTCCTCAAGGTTTCATAGGAAAGAATTCATTCTTTCATTCTTTTTCCGCTTGGCCCTCCTTCCTCTCCCCCACCCCAACCCCAGTTATTCCCTCTGCTAATTGATAGAAATTCCTACTAGACATTCCAGCCACTAGCTGGCAGACATAACAAACACAAAATTTACAGCTCTACAATGACGATGTCTTAGGATACGTTTTTTAAAAAGTTTTTTATTTTTTTTTTTATTTTTGAGAGACAGAGTGTGAACTGGGGAGGGGCAGAGAGAGAAGGAGACACAGAATCAGAAGCAGGCTCCAGGCTCTGAGCTGGCTGTCAGCACAGAGCCCGACATGGGGCTCAAACCCACAAACCATGAGATCATGACCTAAGCCGAAGTCGGACGCTCAACCGACTGAGCCACTCAGGCACCCCAGGATACAGCGTTTTAAACCTTTGGTAACTACTGCCTTCTGAACTATGTAGCTCTTCACAATGAGTGAAACAAGTTAAAGTAGTATAACACCTAGGGATTTTAGTTCAGTTTCACTGTAACCTCAATTTTACTACCGTAAGTCAAGTTTGTCGTCAGAGAGCTCCATATTACATTTGATGGGCAGATTCATCTGCCTTTACTCTGTGCATGCGGTCGATGCATGAGCAGCAAGGCAGTAATACATCTTTATTTAAGCCAAGTCTTGGATTCAGTCCCAAATGACATAATCTTCCGTAAGCTGGGAAATCTGGTCTAGACCACAGAGTGTTATGGGGTGCACACCTGTTCAGAGGATCGTAGTCAAAGGATAGTTAACAGCATTTCATTGTCATCCTGGGGGAACAAAATAAGTCACTCTTGGCAGAAGTTGGACCTGGGCCTAGAGCTCCTTGACATTTTTATGTAGCAAATTAGAATATTCAATAGGATTGTTGCAAAGAGTCTGTTTTTTAGGGAATACTGAGGCACCAGTTTTTGTGCAGGGCCACTATCTATACCCAGCCACGGTTAGGAGGGATTAGATGGAGAAACTAAGGCAGCTGAATCAGCTATGGTTTGTAGCATTTCAGACTCCTGGTGGCAGAAGGTTGAAAATGGTGATGCCCATGAAGGGGGAAGTGAAAAGGAAGAGCAGGGGTGGTGTGGAGAAAGAATTGACAAGACTCCACGATTTCATCCAGTTTGTTGGTTCATTCATTGGCTCTTTCATTTTTTGCTGCTTTATTCATGCATCAGACATGAATAAGTGCCTACTATGTTTGAGGTACTGCGGCAGGCATTTTGGACAAAATAGTTCACAAGACATGGTTCCTCACTACAGGAAACAGGTTGGGCTGAGAACTCTGAGAAGGAAACATTAGGGATCAAGAGGATAGTGTTTCTTCTTTCCAAGATGGGAGGACTAGGAGGGAGTCCCTAGAAATGATTCGTTCTTAGACTTAGAGTGTTGGGAGTTGGCACTCTCGGTGCAGATGCCTCCAACAGAGATGAGGAAGAAAAGAGGTGAAGAGGCTTAGAATTAAGCCTAAGAAATTCATAGTGGCAAGAAATGGACACTCTAAGGCCAGATGAGCTTCTTGGGAGAGTCACTAAACAGTAGGCCTGAAAGTGAGTCTTGGGGGTCTCAGGGCGTGGGTGCAGCAGGGCAGTGTCGGTGACGAGGGAAGGGCTAGAGACAACGGGACGCCATTTCTACAAAACAGTGTTGATCTAAAAACCAATTATGACAAAGCTGTTGGAAATACAACTGGAACTTGTCTCTTCAAGGTATACGTTTGGGGGGTAAGGCTGTTGAACAGAATGCGGCTCCCTGGACTCAGATGAGAAAATGATCTAGACTTAGCACAGTAAAAGTCTTGATAATATGGGAGAACCAACCAGCGACTAAGCAACTATAGAAGTGATCTGCGGAGTGCTGTGTGTGCACTCTGGGAATTTCAAGACTTGAAGGAGTGCTTCCGGAGAAGAACATTGAAAGCCATGTCTGTGTTGGAAGATAGGAACCTAAGCCTAAAAGAATGTAAGTTCTTTAGTTCTTTAGGAAGAAGGCTGAAGGTACAAAGTGAGTAAGTTGTTAAACACACGTCTAGTACAGAGGCCAGACTCCATAAGAATACTAAAAACAAAAGTGTTTACTTCCAAAGAACCCCAGACTTGGTGTGGGCGATTTTGGTGCCAGCTTGGTCTAGCAATCAGTGTGTAGTAAAATCTAATTATGTTAAATAATTCAACCACGTTGGGCCACTGTCTTCCCATTTATAAAATATAGAGATTGATGGCTGATCACTAAGGCCTGAAAAAAATTGATGAGGTATTATATTAATTACTGTTGGAACTATTGAAATTCAAAAATGCCCCGGCCTGATTGCTTTCAATAAAAGTCTGATGTGATACCTACCAATCTAATACGTAAAATGAATCTAAAGAGTGATTTGCTTTAGAAAGCTTGCTGCTGATCCTATAAACACGGAGGTGCATGTGCCCCTTTGAACCAGCAGTTTTATATCCTTTGGATAAATACTTAGTAGTATATTTGCTGGGTGATAGGGTAGTTCTACTTTTAACTTTTTGGCACAAAAACATTTCAAATAATGACTGAAAAAAAAATCAGGTCATATACATGAGTTTAAAATTTGCTTGTTATCTCTGAAATAGGTCTCTGTTTTAACTGGGTTCCATTTTTTAATTCCTGAATTTGTTTTTCTTGATTCAGTGGCAAAGGGTGACTACTGTCTTCCTGCTGAAGGCTTTTCCCAACACTTGCCATGTCTGCCCTCAGGGGATTTCAGATAACAAGCAGCACCAAGTTGGTCCTCTAAATTTGGCCCCCTGTCCCTGCTACAGCGCTTAGCAGATTGGATGAAAATGTGTCCGCAGAGATTAGATATTCCAGTGACCACAGTGCATTTTTCTGCTCTGAAAGCTATCTCCCAAATCAGCCCTCTACCTCTGGTTTATCAGGAGGAGAGTACAGACAGATAACATCCTTGCGATGTGACCCTGACCTTTGTCAACCTTTGTTAAGGCTTCATCTGAAGTCAGGCCTAATGTTTGTAAACAGGATGTAATTAAGGCTGGGAACTGACAGGGTCTGACATTAAGACAATGCAGAGCTGGCAGGGAATGGTCTGTCAGATGTCAGCTCGCATTGTGTTCTAAGTGCCTTCATAATAATTAGTGTCCTCTGTCTGAAGGAAGTTCACTCAACTTGGATTAATCTGTCACAGCGTGGAGGCCATCCTTCGGAGGGCAAGTGTTTCCTCTGATAAACCTTAGAACAAGTATGAGAAAAAAAGCAAAGAGACTCAAAAGAAAACTGTGAAAGTCAAGACTGTTGGTGACAGGTGCTGCCTGAAAATTAGAAACAGGAAGTAGGAAAAAAAAAAAGGCTCCCCCTCTACATTCCAAGCATGAAGTGACTGCAAAAGTTCCCTGTGAGCAGAATTGGCTGTGGCTGCCCTGGGCCTGCTGGTCTGGATGCGTGAGTAGACACAGGAAGATGAGTGTTCAGAAAAGCCCGTGCATAAACACGTTGTTTGGCTTTTGCCCTTAACTAGCACAATGCACGTGTCAGAGATTGCCCGCAGCCTATAAGAGGATTTAGGCTTAACATGTAATTGACCCAAAGAGGCTGAATCTGCTTTCTGTTATTAGGAGATATTTATTGAGCATCTTGTGGTAGTTGATATGGTACAAATTGAGTCAAGAGATGTCATACCTGTCTTCCTAACTTTCTAACTAGGGCACATGAGCCCGATGCTGACAGGCTGTGATGCAAACAAATACTTGAAAGCCAGTGTTCATAGCACCATGATTACCAACAGCTAAAAAGTAGAAATAACCTAAATGCCCATCAACAGATGAATAAGCAAAATATGGTTTATGCATACAGTGGAATATCATTCAGCTTTGAAAAAGAATGAAATTCTGATGCGTGCATATTATGCTAAGTGAAATAAGCCAGACAGCAAAGGGCAAATAATGTATTATTCCATTTATATGAAGAATAGGTAAATGCATAGAGATAGAAAGTAGACTAGTGGTTGCCAGGGCTGGGTGAGGAAGGAAATGGGAATTGCTGTTTGATGGGTACAGAGTTATAGTCGGATAGTTGAAGAAATTCTGGAGATGGATTTAGTGATGGTTGCAGTGATGTGAATATCAATTGTACACTTAAAATATACACCTGTACATTATATTTTCTGTGTGATGTACACCTAATATGTATACTGGTAAAATGGACACTCAAGTTAAATTTGTATGTAGTTAAATTGTGCAGGTAAATTGTATACTTGGAACGGGAGATTTGATCTTATGTATATTTTACCACAAAAAAATTTTTTTTAAGGAGGTAGTTATGGAAAAATAGATTCCTCAAGCTGGATGTACCTTTGGGGCATCTCTACTTCAATCGTCACATGAGAGAGGTGACAGTATCCATCCTGAATCATGCTAGGAGCTGGTGGTAGATCCTGCTTCTGACAAATGGGCCATTCACTTTTTAGCACAAAATTTGATTCTTATATAGGTAACCTCTGCTACTCAGCCTTTTGTGGGGAGATGAAGTCCTGAGGCACATTAGTAGAACTTCTTTATCAGAGTGTAGAATTTAGTGATGATTTGTATTTTATCTGGTAACTTTTAAAGGCCTGTATTTACAGAAGACTCTTGTAGGTTTCTCTCAGCTTCATAACTTGCTATTTCCATGACTGTATATAGGTGGGATGACTATAGGTTCAAGTTCATTTGGTAACTAAAAATAAGACTAATATCCTTCACTAAGGCATTAAGTTCTTTAATGGGTTCAGTAATATTTTTTAAAGTTTCCTGATTATCAATGAGAAATAAAAGAAGCCATAAAATAGTTCCCAGTACAATGGTCAGAGAGGAGTATTATATCAAAAAGGCAACAACCTTGAAGACATACTTTAGCAAAGTTTCTATCTTAGGAAAAAATAATTTAATTTCACTATTTTTTAAAGTTTCATGGCTTTCTTAAATCAGAAGATGGTATTGTTCATCTGAAGTTTCTCATCAGTTTTATCTTAAATAAGGTCACCAAACTTATTTACAGGATTGACAGGTGTAGTAATGGATGTCAGGCAAAACGTGTGTGTGTGTGTGTGTGTGTGTGTGTGTGTGTGTTCGTTCTTTTTTGCTCATTAACATCCTGAGAAAAAGTTTTAGGAATTTAAACTTCAGAAAATAATATTTTGTCCCTTTTTTCCCCCCTCCCTCCCCACCTTTCTAATAAAGTGAATCTATTATCAAATTCCTCTTTGGGCCTTTCATCAATTCACTGTGTCCCACCCCACCCCCATGTCAGATTTATTGTAATTAGATTAATGTCATGTACACAGTGTTGAAGTGTAAGAGTGGGAGAAAAGGGGGGGATATTCAAGAAAAAAATCCTGGGATTATCTTCTCCAGGTCTTCCTGCCATATTTGGCAAGGTGCATAGAGGACCGAATGGGGAGGAACCCCTCTTCAATTAACATCTGTATCATATCACCAGTAGTCAACATTCCTTAGGAAGAGCTATCATTTACTGAACACCTGCTATGTTCAAAATATTATTTCACTTCTTTTTTTTTTTTTTTGTAACAGTCCCTTAAGAGACTTACTTTCTCCACGGATTTAACTGAAACTTAAAAGGCCAAGTAACTTTCCCATGGTTATTTATTAAGAAACAATAGAGTTGGGATTTAAACTAAAATCGGATTCTGCTCTTTCCATATGGTAGGCCATTTATTCTTGGATACAGATGAAGAGAAAAGTAAGAGAAAGCCCTATAGAACTTCTCTTTTCCTTCCCTACTCCTTTCTGAAAGAAGACCCCTTAATGTGAGGAAGTTAATTTAGGACTCAACTAATGAATCCCTAGAGGAGGAAGGGCTCTATAAGTAGATTGGCATGCAGGCAGGTAGGGAGTACCAGCCTCTGTCAGCCTGATGTCAACAGTGTTTTCAAAGAAAAGATGAGGAAAAAGAAGTTGACTTTTCATTACCTTGAATTCAATTACCCATTTTACCTACATGTGTTTGTAGGTTAATATCTTTTTTTAAAAAGAAATCTCTCTCTCTATATATATATATACACACATATATGTATTTAATTTTTATTATTTAAGTGTAGTTGACATACAATATTATATTCATTTCAGGTGCACAACATAGTAATTAGATAATTTTATACATGAGACAATGCTCACAACTGTAAGTGTAGTTATCATCTGTAGTACTTCTTAATCTCCTTCATTGGTTTTGCGCCCCCCCCCCACTCTCCTCCATTCTGGCCGCCAACAGTTTGTTTTCTGTATTTATAAATCTGTTTGTGTTTGCTTGTTCATTTGTTCATTTGTTTTGTTTTTTAGATTCCACAATAAGTGAAAGAATATGACATTTGTCTTTATCTACCTCATTTCATTTAGCATAATACCCGCTAGGTTCATCCATATTGTTGCAAATGGCAAAATCTCAAACATCTTTTATGACTGAGTAATATTCCAGTATGTATTTATACTAGATGTGGTATACCACATCTTCTTTCTCCATTCATCTATCTATAGACGTTTAGATTGCTTCCATATCTTGGTTATTGTTAATGCTGCAGTGAACATAAGGGTACATATATCTTTTTGAATGAGTGTTTTAGTTTTCATTGGATAAATATCTGGCAGTGGGATTATCAGATCATATAGTATTTCTATTTTTAATTTTCTGAGGAAACTTCATACTGTTCTCCACAGTGGGTTCACCAATTTACATTCCTACTAGAAGTGAATGAGTGTTGTTTTTCACCACATCCTCACCAACATTTGTTATTTTTCAACTTTTTGATTTTAGCCATTCTGGCTAGTGTGAGGTGATATTTTATTGTGATTTTGATTTTGATTTCCTTGATTATTAGCATTGTTGAACATCTTTTTGTGTGTCTGTTGTCCATCTGTATGTCTTCTTTGGAAAAATGTCTGTTCAGGTCCTCTGCCCAGTTTTTAGTTGGATTGTTTGTATTTTTGAGTTGAGTTGTTTATATAGTTTGGATATTAATGCCTTATCAACTATATCATTTGCAAATATCTTCTCCCTTTTGGTAGGTTGCTTTTTTTGTTTTGATGTTTCCTTTTGGTGTGAAAAAGCTTTATATTTTGATGTAGTCCCAATTTTGTTTTTGTTTGATGTAGCTTAATTTTGTTTTTGTTTCCTTTGCCCAAGGAGACATATAAATAAATATACTGTTAAGGGCAATGTCTAAGAGATTGCTGTTTTTTTTTTTTTTTTTTTTTTTTAGGAATTTTTTTTTTTTAGACCTCACATTTAGGTCTTATAATCCATTTTGAGTTTATTTTTGTTTTTGGTGTAAGAAAATGGTCCAGTTTTATCTTGTGTGTAGCTGACTAGTGTCCCAGTACCATTTATTGAAGAGACTGTCTTTTTCCTATTGTATATTCTTGCCTCCTTTATTTTAAATTAATTGACCATATAAATGTGGGTTTATTTCTGGGCTTTCCATCCTGTTCCATTGATCCATGTGTCTGTTTTTGTGCCAGTACCATACTGTATTATTTACTACAGCTTTGTTGTGTGTCTTGAAATCTGGAATTGTGATACCTCTGGCTTTGTTCTTTCTCAAGATTCCTTTGGCTAGTCAAGGTCTTTTGTGGTTCATAAAAATTTTAGGATTATTTGTTTCAGTTCTATGAAAAAATGCTTTTGGCATTTTGATGAGGATTGCATTGAATCTATAGATTTATTTGGATAGTATGGACATTTTAACAATACTAATTTTTCCAATCCATGAGCATAGTATATCTTTTATTTCTTTGTGTTATTTTTAATTTTTTCACCAGTGGCTTATATTTTTCAGCACAGAGTAGTTTTAACCTCCTTGGTTAAATTTATTTCTAGGTATTTTATTCTTTTTGGTGCAATTGTAAATGGATTTTTAAAAATTTCTTTTTCTACTACTTTATTATTAGTATATAGAAATGCTACTAATTTCTGGGTATTAATTTTGTATCCTACAACTTTACTGAATTGGTTTACTACCTCTGATAGTTTTTTGGTGGAGTCTTTAGGATTTTATATGTGCAGTATCATGTCATCTGCAAATAGTGACAGAGTTGCTTCTTTGTTACTTATTTGGATGCCATTTATTTATTTATTTATTTATTTATTTATTTATTTATTATCTAATGGCTGTGGCTAGGATTTCTAGTATTATGTTGAGTAGAAGTGGCAAAGTGGACATCCTTGTCTTGTTCCTGATCTTAAAGGATAAACTTGCAGTTTTTTTGCCATTGAGTTTGATGTTACCTGTGGGTTTGTCACATATGGCCTTTATTGTGTTGAGGTTTGTTTCCTTTAAGCCCACTTTGTTGGGAGTTTTATCATGGATGGATGTTGAAATTCGTTGAATGCTTTTTCTGCATCTATTGAGATACTCATATGATTTTTATCCCTCATTTTGTAAAAGTGATGTATCCTGTTGATTGATTTGTGGATATTGAACTATCCTTGCATCTCTGGAATAAATCCCGCTTGATTGTGGTATAAGATCCTTTTAATGTATTGTTGAATTCAGTTTGCTAATATCTTATTGGGGATTTCTGGATGTGTGTCCACCAGGGATATCGGCTTATAGATTTATCTTGAAAACTATTATTAGTTTAAGAGAAAGAGAAATTTGCTTTAGTGGCTGGCAAGAGGACAGATCTTTTCCGAAGCACCATTTTAGCTGAGTTATAAGCCATTTTGTACAGAATGACCAACTCTAATGCTTATCCAATGCATAGGGTAGGTATTTGACCAACAGTTTGTACCACAGACATTGCGATTGAGACACATTTTTGTAATAATCTAGACAGAAAGTGAGATATGTGTTTCTCATGATTTGTGAACAGAGCAGTTATTTTCTCCTTGATGAAAGACTGGACTTAAATATAGTTTGAGTTTGAAACCCATGAAGGACAGTTAAGTGGAAACACGTACAAATTTTAAAAGCAAATGGCTTTCTTTAACTACCATAACCTAGAAGAAGGAGAAGAAAAGAGACATGGGGTATGGGTCTGCATACATACTGTCCACAGCTGGAGATGCATGAACAAAATGAAGACCATGTCACCTCACTTAACCTAGGGAACCTTCTTAACTAAATACAGTATTATCCTTCCGGGGAGTATCCCCTACCTCCAAGGGTAGTTGTCATTTGTGGCTATTAGATGAAAGAGGAAAAGACACAGAAGCATCTTACAGAATTAACTTTGATTCCCTAAATACATTTTTTGGCATGTAAATAGAAAATGCCTAGAAGAAAAAAACAAAAACAAAAACAAAGCAGAGCATATAAGTAAGGCTTTTTTAAGATAGGTAAATCATTTTCTTTTTAAATGAAATTCAGTTTGACTGCATGAAATATGAACAGTAATTAAATGCACAGTCTGAGGGCTTTCCATACTTTAAAGCACTTTCTTAAAAAAAAAAAAAAAAGAGTACTCACCTCAGACAGGCCAATTACCCAAGAATGATGAAGTCAAGAGGAAAGTCGCTAAATTTCTTTACTTGAGTGATCACAACCCCAGCCCGTGATTAGTCCCCACGGCACCAGCTGGGATGTGGCAGGGACACTCATATTGGAAGACTTCAAATAGTCATTTCCTTGGTTAAAATAAAATCTGACTGCACTAAATAGACAGTTTTTAATCTCACTTGGACATCTGAAGATTTCTCAAGCTGTTGTTGGCTGTGGCAGAAACAAATTTTTCTGCTTTGTTGATTAAACCAGTGGTCTCCACCATTGCTTATCGGTCTGCAACGAGCTGTTCTTTTTAATTAAAAGTGAGCCACCACGAGAGAGCAATTAACAGCTAGTAATTACTGTGCTCTTCAGAACGGCAACATTTTGCCTTTCATTCCAATTATATAATGGACAAGTGGCTTTTTGATCTTCAAATTAGTGAGCTCTTGTCCTCCTTGTTTGGAGACAGAATCGGCAGGTTAATGACGGCCTGTGGGGGCACTCTTTCCTCTGACTGATGCGAAGTGAGAAACACTGGAAAAGAAGGCAGCGAGAGGTTTTTAAGAACTGCAGTTCCACCTGCATGATAAAGGCTGAGGAAGAGCCCTTATTTTCAGGAGGCTCTGATGAAGAGGAAAAATAGGCTTACATGGAGTCTACAAAAAGCATCATGGCTTCTCCTTCCTCCTATCCTCCAGCAAATGATGATCATGTTTTAAAACATGGAAAAGTGGAATTAGACTGTGATGCTTTCTTTGGTATGCCTTTGATAAAGACACGAAATATCACATGTTCACAAAAAATACTTGCCCTCAGGTTAGAGACGGAGAGGAACTTGATTTAAATTTATGTTAATGACTATGAGATTTTCAGGGTATCATATCCTTTTGAAACAATGGAATCTTATCTTAATGGATAATTTGTTACTAGATTTGGTATAAACACTGAGGTTATAAATAGAGGAAGTTAGATGTTATTATTTTCCTGTATCTAAGCTCTGCTTTTCATTTAACAGTACAGTAGAGAGGGAGCTCTACCATATTACAGAACACTCATGAACTAATTGCTTCCCATGACTCTACCTTTTGGGCATAGCCTCTGTTTTGGACCAGTCATTTGTTGCAGATGCAAAAATGTAGGTGTGTTCAACCAGCGGTGCTTCTGTGTCTTACTTATACGTTCATGTTGAGAACATGATAGTCATAGTAATTCTGTAGTCACAAATCCCTACATGGGCCTGATTGGTAATGGGGACACTTTTGTTGAGTATGTACTGAAAACAAACGGTGCAATAGGAAAGTTATTTGAAATTGTAACTGTGGAATCTGGCAAATGAGCTTTTTCAGTGATGTTCCATGAAAATAGCATGCGCTAGAATTATAGTGTGTGCAAATAATAGCCATGTTGTAATCTTTTAAGATATTTGAAAAATCTTAAAAAAAATTTTTTTTTACATTTATTTATTTTTGAGAGACAGAGAGAGACAGAGCCCAAGTGGGGGAGGGGCAGAGAGAAAGAGGTAGACACAGAATCTGAAGCTAGCTCCAGGTTCTGAGCTGTCAGCACAGAGCCTGATGCGGGGCTCAAACCCACAAAACATGAGATCATGACCTGGGCCGAATACACTCATATATGTTTAAATCTCACCACAGGAGATCTTCATGAAGCACTTCGCTGATACAATTCTTGGTTGCTTCATTTTAGCATCTTCATGGGGCTAGGGCCCCAGTTGAAGTGAGTATAACCTAACAAGGTTGAATCTCTCTCCTCTAAACACCAAGTGTGAACAATCTTTCCATTAGGTTGTGCAGTCATTCAAGTAAGCTATTGTCACCTTTTCCCAGAAAAGGACATTATTGAGCCATGTTGAGTAGGGTGTGTCTTTTGATCCATTTTCAGAGGTGGTTGTAAGCTTAAATCTGGTTAGTAAATTGTGGAATTCATTTTTGGGATGGCTAGACATGAGTAGACATTCAACATATAGCTTTAAACAGATTTTTACATATTGAAACAATTGATACTATTACAAGAACGATATTCACCACCATGCCTCATTAACACCTTGGCCTATGTTACAGCACTACTAGATGATGTTTTGAAATCACACATTTCTTCTTGCCAACACAAATACCATATACTTTGCTCATGAACTAAAGTTTTGGATCCAGATGGAAAAAATAAGGTTAGGTGTGTCTCTTTTCTCTTAACTGCTAAAGGTTTTAAAGAAATATTCTGCATAACAATCATTTTGCATTTACTCTTAGGGTATGCATACTTGTGAAGGATGAGATATTGAACTTGAGATGTATACATCTGTTAAAATGGAAATTTTGATTGATAGAAGTTAAACTTCTTGGAGAGAAATGTATCAGAGGGGCAAAGAAATTCAGGAGAGAAAGTAAAGGTCCCTTTCCCCTATAAACCTAAAAGAAGGATTTCTGGACTTTTTCAAAATGCAAGACTTTTCCGGCTCAAAGTGTTGTATCGAATGGGGGTACATTTGGTCATTTCACTCATTGTAGTATTTGAATCCTCTATTTAGCATGTGTATCTTGTGATTTTCCAAATCCTGAATATAAATTGAATTTTTCTGTTGATTATAACTTATGCAGTACTAGGTATCACAGAGTCTATGATACAACCAAACTTTTCTTTGTCTGAGCCTTTGGAAATTGAAGGGATAAGATCTAGATCTTCCCAATGTTTCTGAGAGGGTATATGGTATTCATGGAAAGAATATGAGCGCCAGGTTGTAGTTTTATCATTTTTCAGGTTTGTGAACTTAGAGAAGTTATTTAACATCTCTAAATCTCAACTTGTTCATTTTAAAATGGGATATTGGTACTGACCCTGCAATGCTGTTATAAAGATTTAATAACATAACATGTATTTCAAGTGGCCAATGAATTTCCTGGCACATGGTAGGAACTCAAATCGTGGTAGCCATTATTGTTGTTGGTGTTCTCAATTCACCTAGTTTTCAGTATCTTTTTTTAATATGACATCTGAATTCAGAAACAAAGTATTTGGGAAAGTCAGTCCATCAATAGTTGGCATTGATGAGCCAATATTTGGAGCACATAGTGTATGTTTTTTTCTCATAAGAATCTGAAAATATCACTGAAGGAAATAGAGTTTTCTAACAGGTTAATGAACATACTTGTGACTATCCAAAATTAGATTATTCTTCATTGTTTTTTCCTGAAGGAATCTTCCTCCTATAATGATATTGTAATATACATATGTTTTACATGTTTAGTTATTTCTGAGAGAGAGAGAGAACAAGCCTAAGCAGGGGAGGGCAGTGAGAGAGAGAGGGAGAGAGAGGATTTGGAGCAGGCTCTGCACCGAGAGTGGAGAGCCCAGTGTGGAGCTCAAACTCATGAATTATGAGATTATGACCTGAGCCAAAGTTGGACACTTAACAGACTTAGCCGTCCAGGCACCCCTACTCTGACAGTGGTTTTGAATTTTAAAGACATTTCAACATTGGAAACTCAAGTTCTATTTTAAAAAATTGTTGGATGATCATCTTCATCTTCGTGGCAAAGTAGAAAGAACACTGGATTAGGAGTCTTGAGGTCACCACCCTCTTGCTTGTTGAGCAACCCTGGGAAAAGTTATTTAACATTTCTGCATTAGAGATGCTTAATGTGTAAAAGGGCATTTCAGGATTCTCTGGTTGCAAGCAACAGAAACTGGCTCTGGCTAACTTAGGCCAAAGGAAATTTCTTGGCATGGTGTGGGAGCACACAAAATTGAAGGGGGGATCTGGAAAACCAGGCTTGGAAATGGGGTAGTAGTCAAGGTGTCTCTAAGAATGTTGGAGAATTTTGATAGGTCATGATCTGGATTTTACTGCTCAAATGGAAGTCCCTAAACATTTCTAGTGTCTTTGGTCCTCTACTCACAATTCATATTCACAGAAATGACCCTAAAGATTGGCCTAACTTGGCTAACATGTCAACTTGTAGGAAAGGGATAGACTTTTGATTCCAGTTCCATGTCTATGTCCAGCGGTAAAGCCTCAAAAGGACATCAGAGCACTCTAGGATCCTGGGCTGCAAGAAAAAAACTGAACTGAAGATCATAAATGATTCTGCTTTCCCTATAATTTGTGAGTGTTACTTTAAGTATCATAGGTAGCAATGTTAAATAACATCTAATGCACTGGGTGGTATTATTATTACTAGTTATTCTTTGTGGATTTTGTTCATATAATTTGTCAAATGGCTGACCCAGCACTCATATTATGTAGTTTCTTCTGGACAGCATTATATCCTTAAATATACATTAAAAAAAACCCCAAAATTTGAGTATAATTATGGAAACCAATCTTGCTAATTGAAATCTTGAATCATTCTCTATTTGAAGATCAGAGAAACTCCAGCTAACCTTAATGAGAACTAAAGTATCCATGAGAAATGAATAAATTCTTTGTTAGATTGTTTTAATTTTAATTTTTTATATTTTTATTTTAATTCCAGTTAGTTAACATACAGTGTTATATTAATTTCAGGTATACAATCTAGTGATTCAGTAATTACATATATCACCTAGTGGTCATCAGGACAAGTGCACTCCTTAATCCCCATCACTTATTTAATTTGTTAGATCTTTTTTTTTTTTTTTTTACAAATAGTTTATTGTCAAATTAGTTTCCACATAATTTGTCAGATCTTAAACAAAGAATTTTGTTAAAGAATCCACCTTGTCATTAGAAATCTTGTCGATGGCATAAGTGGGGATGTATTCATCTTGTTAATAATAGACTTGCTTCTTGAACCAAATACAGCAATAGGAATTTACAGAAATGGCGCTTAAAATATTTTATTTGCAATGTCCAAATGAGTATTCCAGAGTTCAGTAAAACATGGCTTTCAATGAGACTTTTTTTAAAAATAAGGATAAGAATATTAAGTATAACACCACTGTATCTTGAGTATAAAAAGCTTTCAGTAATTTATTAGAAAATTCAGTAGCCATGTTTTTCACATTTTCAATTTTTAAAAAAATTTAGATATTTCTTTTCTGGTCTTTAGCCCTAGTGGTATAATAAAATACAAATGAGATACAGGAAATAGGAAGTCTGTTAGTGTTCATTACATTATACAGAGTCAAGCAGAATGGAATGATTAATATGCTTGACTGAACCCAGGCATGCATATTCAAACTCTAAGCAAACCTCCAGATTACTCAGTTATTATTGGAAATTTGAGAATAACACTTTTGAATGAGTGTTTTTATTGAATCGGGAGGGGCTTAATTGTGTAGGTATGTTAATATAGGCTTTAGCAGAAAGAGAAATGAGTTATATTCCTGAAGATTCCACGGACAAATGCATTGATTTTATAAAAGCCTGGAAAATGACCAAATTTAAGTTAATTTCTTCTTCAATTAAGAACAAATTGATTTTCCTTGAACTTTTAGAACTTTTCTTTAGCCCCATTGGGACCTTACTATTTTAACAACTATTGTGATATGTGAGTGAAAGAGATTAGTTCATATAATCAGATTTAGGCCTGGGGTTTTATAAGCAACATGCCGTATGATTATACATATAATGCTACACATTGACATTTGGTTAGGTAAATAATTAAACCTCACATCCACTCAACTAAAACTGGTCCTGTATTTGATCAATTACATAGGCTTTTGGAAGACTTCTTTAAAATTATGTAATTGCTTATTAATTGAATCCTTATAAAGATAAATTTATGTGAAAATACAAAACTTTAAAAATATTTGTTTTCTGTGATACTAAGGCAACACAAAATAATACATGTTCACTATAGAAAATATTAAAAAGATTAGAAAAGAAAATGTCACCCATAATCATGTCACCAAGAGACAAGTACCATTATTGTTTTGAAGTATTTAAAATTCTAATTTTGAATTTTTTTTCTCTTTATATATATGTCTGTGTTAAAACTATGGTTTTGTTTGTTTCTTTAGACATGAACAGGTTTCATCTGTACACTTTTTCAGAAACTGAATAATAAAGGATTGAAAATTAAAAAAAAATTTTTTTTTTAAATTTACTTAGAGAGACAGAGACAGAGAGCAGGGGAGGGATAGAGAGAGGGAGAGAGAGAGAATCTCAAGCAGACTCCACAGAGCTTGACTAGGGGCTTCAACTGTGAGATCATGACCTGAGCCAAAATCAAGAGTTGAATGGTTAACTCAGGTGCCCCGTGGATTGAAAAATTTTAAAGGGCATCACACTTAGAAAAGATAGAGGGGGGTGTACCCATTAGATAGCCTAATCCACTGCTATCATGAAATACATGGCTAGATGTTATCGTTGGCTTTTACTGAGTATAATGTATCCACTTTTATTTCACTTTCAGATATGTCTTCTAACAGCTTCCATTGGTAGGCCCTAGTGATCTAATAAGTAGGCTCTTTCTAATGTTTTTATTCAGTTGTTTTAAACCTTGTTCCTTTATCCTACTAATTATTAAATATGATTTTAAGAACTATAAAATGTCAGTGATTGAACACAGTACTGTGTGATCTGGAAATTCCAAACTGTTTCCATCATTGACTGTTGAGCAAAGTTTGCAATTTTATTTTGTTTTTCATTTTTTATTAAAGAAATTTTTTTAATGTTTTAGTTATTTCTGAGAGACAGAGAGAGACAGCGTGAGCAGGGGAGGGTCAGAGAGAGAGGGGGACACAGAATCCAAAGACAGTCTCCAGGCTCTGAGCTGGCTGTTAGTACAGAGCCTGATGCGGGGCTCAAACCCACGAACCGTGAGTGAGATCATGACCTGAGCCAAAGTCGGCTGCCCAACCGACTGAGCCACCCAGATGCCCCAAAGTGTGCAATTTTAACAAGATGTTTTTGTCTTTTCTGGAGATGATACATGGGGCTAAAAGATCATAAGGAAGAGAGCTTCAGGCAATGTTACCAAACTCTATATTTTATTCCCACTTTTTCTCTACTGGCTATGTTTTACTTAACACATATTATAATTTTTTATTTTTCTAAAAAAGTCTACAGTTTGTATTGCTAATTTCCTTCCATGAAAGATAAAGACTTTTAATACATTTTAGAACATCCTTCTGATCTCTCTAATGCCCTACTTATCAACTCCCACCTCCCTTACTGTTTTCTAGAATTTTACTTGTAGTTTCTTTTAAAACTATCAATACTTCAAATATTTCAGCCTGTTTTGCTGATATAGTTGCTCACCATTATTCCTTGTGTTTCTTTTCTTTATTCCCCCTAGGTTTATATAGCTTAATATATTTTTTAGCAGTAATTCATGAATAATTAGCTTTTGTAGTCCCTGTAAGTCTGGAAATATCTTTCTTTTCCCCTCTCTCTTAAATGATAGTTTGAATTGATACGGAATCCTGGTTCAGTTATTTTTCCTTGGCACTTTGAAGATATTACTCCATTCATTTTTAGCATCTCTGGTTGTTGGGGAGATAATTCTGTCATCCTAAAATTCTCCTTTGTGGGTAATCTGTCTTTTCCTCTCTGAAGACATTTAAGATTTTTCTCTTTAACCTTGATTTTTTGAAGTGTCACTACAATGTGTCTGGGTTTGGATTTTTCTTTCTTGATACTGCTTATGACTCTTTCAGGTCTCTCTCTTTCTCTCTACATATATATTTTATTCTGGAAAACTTTCAGTCATGATTCTTCAAATACTGTCTCTCTACTATTCTCTTTCTAGTGTATAAATATACTAGATATGTATATATAAACCTACTAGATATGTATTTATATAGATATGTATATATATGTTTATATATTCATATATACTCACATCTCTTAACTTCTCTTTGTCTCTTTACATTCTGTGTGGGTTATTCAGTTCCATCTTTAAGTTCATTAATTTTCTCTTCAACTTTGTCTAGTTTACTCCGTATTTCATATTTTAAGATTTCCAATTGGTTCTCTTTCATAACTAATGTTGTTTCATAATCCTGCATTTGTTTCATTGATGCTAATCCGTCTTTTCCTCTTTGAGAACTTTATTTTATTTTATTTTTTTATTTTTGGAGAAAGAGAGAGCTTGCGAGTTGGGGAGATGGAAGGAGGATCGAGAAAGAGAATCCTAAGCAGGCTCCACACTCAGCATGGAGCCTGATTCAGGGCTAGATTCCCTGACCTTGGGATCATGATGATCACCTCACCTTGGAATCATGACATGAGCCGAAAGCAAAAGTCAACTGACTGAGCCACCCAGGTGTCCTGTCTCTGAGAATTTAAATCATTATCCAAAAGTTCTTTTCAGGTTGCTTAGTTACTTCTATTTTTGTATAAGTGTTTCTTTCTATTGCGCTTATTGATTGTCATTTACAATGCTGATTCTCTTTTGTGAACTTATTTTTTTAAGAGCTTATCTCGTGTGGGAATGTTCTTCAACACCTTCTTCCCTGTATGGCAATTCAGTAGTTGTCTCAGTTGCCCCGGGTCTTATGATAATGAGAAGAAAAACAGTTTTGCTCTCTGTACAGTTTTGCCCTCTGCACTGCCTTCATGCAGGGTGCTTGGTTCATGTGTGGGACATCTTTAGGCCCTTTCTTATATGAGCACCCAAACATCATCCCTACTGTTCATTTTTGGCCAGAACCCAGAAAAAGACCCTTTATTGTTGTAGATTAACTTTTCCTGTATAGGCCCTGGAAAACTCTCTTGCTTGCTGGTGAACAGGATTATACTTTCAAATGTTTTAAAAATAGTTATCCATTATTTCTTTTTGAATGGGGGCAGTTTTGGCCTATGCTTACACTGCCATTTTTGTCTGTTATCTTTCATGGAATTTAAATTTAAATTTTATTAAGGCTTTGTTTTGGATAGACATTTTCCACAAAGGTGAAATGTGTTTTCACATTTTTTTTTTTATTATTTCAGGATATGATATGTTCAAATTACATTTAACTGAGGTAGAAAAAATAATTGGGGACATTGGGACAAATTGTATATTTTGTCACCCTGGACTTTAGACTTCCTTAGAGCAAACATTCATGAGGAAGAATCAATAGAACATTCATATCTTAAGGAATAAAAATAAAAGGTATATTCAGTTGAAGTTTGAAGGGGTTTTAAAAAAAAAACTAGAGAAGAGAAAATGTAAAATAGTAACTCCCCCTTTTCAGCTGATTTACCAGTCATAATTCAAATATTTCTGAGGCCGCAAACAGAATATATGGGGAAGCTTGGCTTAAGGCACAAAACCAAACCAAACCAAAACCTCTCTTTTGGTCTTTATTCAGTAAATAGTGAGTTAGTTACTAAAGCCTGCGTATGGGGCTTTTGTGCTCATTCACTCAACAAACACACTGGCCTCCTATGAATTGAAGCTGAACATTATTTAGACATAATGGAGAGCCATTGGAATGTCTGAAATGTGAAGAGATACAATCAGAATTGCGCTTTAGGATGTTTAATTTGGCAACGGTATACAAGATGAATTGTAACAGAGAGAAAACTGAAGATTTGGAGAGCTGGTTAGTAGGCTATTGCAAAAGAAGCACTGAGAGTAAATGCTAAGGGCCCGGAACAGGCTGTGGCAATAGGAATCAGCAGGACTTGGTTGCTGACTATACGTGGGAAGGAGGGAGGGAGGAGAAATCAAATATGAATTGGTAGATGGGGAGATCAATGCTGCCATGAAAGAAATTGCAAAATCCGACTGCAAGGGGTTAAGGAAATAAAGACTCCACCCATTTTGACAAGTGAATTTATAGACTCTTTTGTTGGCAGGCTGGGGTGGGGGGACAGGGGCAGGGAAAAGGAGAGAATAGGATATTAGTTTTAAGGGACAGAGGGCCAAAATCTTTCTTAAAGTTTATGCGTAATTGGCCATGTTTTATTTAATATAATCTATTTTATATGGATTCCAAAAAAAAAAAAATGCTCAGTAGTCATCACAGTTACCTATAAATATGTATTCATTACTATATGTTTAGAAAACGGAATAAAGAAGATGCCATTATTTTCCTTCTGAATGTCACATGATTTGGATTTTCCACTGAAGTTCAACCAAAAGTCAGCTTGGGATCTTAGGCATGAACCAAGACATGGAAATGGTTAGGTTCGACCATGTTCTAGGGAAGGCTTTATGATGGAGATGGAATTAGATACCAAATGGAAGAATTTGGAGTCATTGCAGGGTTATCTCCAGCCTGAGGGGAAATGGCCAGTCAGGAAGGGCACCTGGCACAAGAAAGCCAGAGCAGCAGCTTGCTGATAACCCTCAGAAGAGCAGCCTTCTCTTTAAGGAAGTAACAGAATCAGCTTCCTGCAAAAACATGTTAACTTGACAATTCACTTGATCTTAAATGAGGTGTGGATAACGGTGATCCTTCAAAAAAATGAGACAGTTTTAGCAAATTTGAGGAAATCCCTTTTTCTAGGTTACAAACACCACAAATGCTTTATAACTCAAGTCCTCAACCAAGGTATAATAATAATTTCCATATGCATGTCTGGTTCTAACATGGGAATATATTTCCAAAGACGGGTGGGGCATCTCTCTTCAAGGAAATCTTTTAAGTCTCTTAGAGGCAGCTGCCTATCTGTTGAATTCCAGTTGACTCCTGTTAGACTCTGCAGATGCCTCATGTGTTCTTAGTGGTGTGATATTCTGCTATTGACCATGGCAGAGTTTTCTTTGCTCTTTACTTTTCCCATAATCACAGTTCTTTCTCTTGTTAGAAAAGGCCCTGGTATAATAGTTGTAAATATCCAATGGACTTGCATGTCCCCATTTGGTTTTCATGCACATGACTTACAACTGTTAGTCAACCCCTTTTCTGGCAGTGTCATTATGATACTATGTGCTTGGCACTGTTCTCACCAAATGCTCACATCAGTTCTATGATGCAGTTCTATTATTATCTCAGAGGCTCAACGAGGAGTCCCAAGTTGCTGCAAATTCCCAGCTTGTAAGTGGCTGGCCACCAATCACTGTCACTGTGCCGTGCTGCCTCCTATAAGTACAACCTGGCTAATGGTTTTGAAACTGAGGACGTTCTGGGAACAATTGGTTCATACTTCTCTGACTGTCGAGAGCAGTATCCAAACTACCAATATATTCAGGATCAGGCCACTTAACCTCACTTGGAAAATCATAGAATGAATAAGGGGCACCTGGGTGGCTCAGTCGGTTAAGCATAGGACTTCGGCTCAGGTCATGATCTCACGATTCATGGGTTCCAGCCCCATGTCAGGCTCTGTGCTGACAGCTCAGAGCCTGGAGCCTGCTTCAGATTCTGCATCTCCACCTCTCTCTGTTCTTCCTCCACTTGTGCTCTTTCTTTCTCTCAAAAATAAAATAAATATTTTTGTTTATAAATAATATGTGTATTATTTATTATATGTAATAAATAAAATAAGAATGAATATTGGAGATACGATGGAGGTATTCTTGTTTCTCTATCTTTCATGGATACTTCTTTCATAGTAGCACTTCTTTGTAATTGAAAAGCTATTTTCACTCAAGAAACAACAAATCTTTTTAAAAAATGTAGTGTCTTCTCTCTTTTCCCTAAAAGAACCAGGCATAGGTTGGCACTGAAAAGAGGTCCATATAAAATAAAGACTAATTGTGGCTCAGAATATGTTAATGTGCTGTGTTTAGAAATAATTACAAAAAATAAAAACTTAAGTGAATATTATGTTAACCTTGAAATTCCCATACCATTGAACTATCTGCCCCTCTATCCTTGACCCCCGCCCCCCATGTACATTTATAGTCTGTTGTGATGAGATTCTACCTTTTCCACCACCCAGGTTTATCAAAGCTATAAACCGGTCACATATTTCACAGAAGCTTAAAGATACGTGGAGAACTTGGATAGGGTCCAGAGGAGAGCAATGAAAATGATTAACGGGTTGGAAAACAGCACTGATGAAAAGAGATGAATGGAATCAGGATTACTGGTACTTAGAAGGTTTAGAGGTGACTTAGGAACTGTCCTCAACTGTATGAAGGACTATGAAGAGAAGCATGGTGACCAGTGTCTTCCAAATCCATCTCATAGAAGGGGAAAAGTGACTAAGCTACAACAGGAGGGATTTAATCAAATGTGACTTTCAAATGAGAATTTCTTCTCCATCCTCACTATTGGCATCATTTCCATTCCTTCTATCATCAATGAGACAATCTTTAATGAGAAAATTGAGGGTGAATGGCACCATGCGCAGGACAGTCTAATATATAAAGACAAGCTTTCTTCCTAGTAAGGCAGTGATTCTCAGATGGAAATTTGGAGCAGCAGGAGGAATCAGAATCATCATATGTAGAGACTTTACAAAATACAGACGTTCTAGGATCCATCACTAGCCTCCACCTTTCCTTAAAAAATAACTGCCTTAAAAGATTTTGCTTTTACTTGGTTAATGGAGGTAGATGAAAGGAGGAATATTTCAAGGGCATACAATAAGACTTCAGTGATGAGTATATTCTGTAGAGTATTCTGATTTGCTGGCCATTTTAGTTAATTAAGGACTAATTTATTTCAATGCTTATCCTTGAGAATGTTTTGAAAAGATTTTTTTATCTGGTGCCTGCTTTTATAGTGTCCTTAACAGTTAGAACTTGTCGCAACTGACTTCATGAGAAGCATTTTTGCAAGGCAGAGTGTCTTGGATTGAGTTTGGGGCACGTGGTGGCTCAGTCAGTTAAGCATCCAACTCTTGATTTTGGCTCAGGTCATGATCCCAGAGTCATGGGATCTAGCCCTGCATCAGGCTCCCTGCTGAGCATGGAGCCTACTTAAGATTCTCCCACTGCCCCTCCTCTGCTCATTCTCTCTCTCTCTCTCTCTCTCTCTCTCTCTCTCCCTCCCTCCCTCCCTCTTTCCCTCTCCCTCTCCCTCTCTCTCAAATTAAAAAAAAAAGGTGGGCTTTGTATTTGGGGAAGTACCGTGCCTTTGGGAGCTTGAGAGGAAGAACTGAGCAGTGTTGACTCTCAATTTTACCAATAGGCTTACTTTCTGAAGATGTTCCCTCTCAAAAATCCATCATTAAGAATCACAAGAACAAAATCACTTAAAATTAAATACTCCCTTTGAGTAGTAAGAACTGCTATTAGTTCCATTTTACATTGTAAAGTGGAGGAACTAAAATACAAGGAAAGCAGAGAAGACCGTTATACCACCAGTAGTCACGTTTTTGTGTTATGAAAAGGGTGGATAATCATCACAATTATATTCTCTCAAAAACTCCACCTGGTTGGGCTATCTCAAGCTTCCTATCTACCATCAAAGGCGATTACTGCATAAATCTGTATGCTTTCCTACCGTTTAAGGCTATGGGTACTTTGATTAATTTAACCACATGTTACTGTCAGGTTGAACACATTCATCTTCTGTTCAAAGTGTATACTCGTCAGTCTCTCCAGCGTTCCATCCCTTCAGGCCTTATTTCATCACATTTAAGGAGAGTCTTTCCTGCCTGTCTTTATCTTGTTGGGCTTTCAACAGCTGAAGTGGAATCTTCATTCTCTCATTCTTGCTGTCAAACCTTCTTTAACATGCCTGCCCCTTTCCCTATTCATAAAATGTCAGGGTTGCCTTCGCTTCATACAGCATTATATACACAGTCAAATGTTACTACAGATTAAATCATTTTCCATCTGAGGAGCTTACCTTGCACATATTTTTTTTTAGTTAGAATTTGTTACATTTTTCAAAGCAGAGTGCAGTGTTCATTATCAGATTGGAAGGGAGCTGCAAAGTGAAGGAGGCAGCTTGTGGTTTTGTTACTAGTAGGAGCTCTAGGTGCTGTCCCAGACAGGAAGAGCACCATCCAGATTTTGTGAGGGATTGAAAGTTCAATTATTCATTTCAAAGGTGAGGAAAATAAGATGACATAGTGTTGCACAGATATTTAGAGTCAGGTTTTATAAGGCATGCTACTTGATCAAATAAACTATAACATAAAGCTTTCCAGTGAGCTCTGTTTTTGATCCCCAGTGCTTGGCCTCCAGCTAAAATGTCTTTTTGAATGAATGAATGAATGAATGAACGAATGAATGAATTGCACTGTATGGTTGTGAGCAAAAGAAAAATGATAGGATCTGATGCCATAAATATATATTCGTAAAAGTTTTGGTGCTTGAATAGCAAGATTGCATATTGTTCTGACTATTGCTTTCTATTCTATTAAAATATGAAAAGAGAGATAGGTATGCTTATGTTTCTAAATTTGGATTATTTTCAATGGTTACTCCATTTAATATTATATCTCCAAAACTAGTAGTATAGAAAGGAAATATTATATAATAATAGTATTTAACACATACATGTTAAATAGCTCTATTTACCTTGATCACATCATTTTGTGATTCTGTGCTTATCACAAGTAGTTGTTTTTACATTTCCTGCTTAGATTGCAAATATATTGAAGGCAGAGATTAAAAATTTTTTTTACATTTCTTTATTTTTGAGAGACAGAGTGAGACAGAGCGTGAGAGGAGGAGGGGCAGAAAGGGAGGGAGACACAGAATCTAAAGCAAGCCCTAGGCTTTGAGCAAGCTGTCAGCACAGAGCCCGACACGGGGCTTGAACCCACAAACTGTGAGATCATGACCTGAGCCGAAGTCGGACACTCAACCGACTGAGTCACCCAGGTACCCCTGAAGGCAGAGATTTTTATATGTGATTCCTGAGTAGAAATTCCAGAATGATCTTCTGTGGATGACAAATCCCGAGACTGGCTAAACCTATATCGCTTTGACATTGGGGGCACAGGAGTGAATAGAAAAGTGACCCATTTATTCAACAGGTTGTGCTGTCATACAATCAATTTGACTGATGTTGTCACTGAATTTACTGACTCAGCTGTATTTTGCTTTTCATAAAGAGCTCATTTCTTACCTTCCAACTTCCTCTCACTCCTACTTAGCGGCAACACCCAAGTATCCTCATATATATTTTCAACATTATGCAACTCTTGCTTTCATATTCTCTTCCTTTCAAGTAACTCTTCCTTTTAATTTCTTCTTCAGAGTTGGTGGAGTTATGCCACTGACCCCAGAAAACTGAAAGCATGTCTGTGCTGAGGAGAATGGAAGACAACAATATTAATGCATCACACTGGAAAAGTTAAAAAGTATTTTTAAGGATGCTAGTCCCAAATACAAGTGTGTTATATACTTAAATATGGTCTGTGCATGATTTCCTGAGCTAAACAACAGCAAGGCAAGGTATAGCAAAAACAGATGGAATTACATTACTTCTTAAACCAGCAAGAGAATAATAACTCTTTTTTTCATAATTGACAGTCAATGAATGTGGCGAGAGTCACAGCACATTGTCCTTTTAGTGTTGGACAGCTTCTCTTTCTCACTGGAACATGAAACTGGAAGAATTGATGAAGACAATGCAAAAGGTATCATGTAATCCCTGAAATGTACACGAGGTCGCTACAAATGCCTTCCCATAATGCTGGTTTTGTTGGCTGGCTGGGCTGTGGCTGGTAACTGAATGCCAGGGATGTTCCTCGGCAAGCATTCCCCAAACACCGATGTATGGTCTCTCCTGGCCTATTATTAGGAAGTGTTCACTGTTCTAAGGCAAAACGAGGAAGATGAGAAAAATATAGCTATTCATAAGATGAATTGATTTCATTTAAAAGGCTTATTTATTCTGAGGATATTTTTAATTTTTCTTTTGTGAGACAATGTAAAGTGTGTGTGTGTGTGTGTGTGTGTGTGTGTGTACAATTTATTTATTTTACTTATTGGGTTTGGAGTCCTGGTCTGGAAATCACCCCCTTGGAGGCCTTTTCTAACAGCATCCCTCATCTGTACCCATGAAACCTGGAAGAAATGCCAGGTTCCCTGGTTAGGATGCTTGTCCTGGGTGGATCAACTTTGGCTGGCAAATGTGTGGAGTGGCTCTAGGGCTGAGACCAGGAAACTCTCACGTGGGCAGGATTTTTAAGTGGAAATATCTGTTTTCTTTTCTCTTGGTCTATCTTCTTAATAATTTGTTTCATTTTAAATTCTGAATGCTTCAAGTACATGAAAAAGAATAGGATAAAATATCTATATATCCGAATGTTCAGATTTTGCGTATTTGCTAAGTAACTCTTTAAAGAAATAAATAGAAAGAAATAGATAGAAAGGAACAAATAGGAAGAAATAAATAGAAAGAAATAAAACATAAGAGATGTAGTTAGAAACCCATTCTTCTCTGATATCCTGTAGTGGGTGTGAGGTATTTCCACATTCATGTTTATACTATTGCTACATATGCCCTTCCATAAACTATAGATAACTTTTTGGTATGTTTAAAAAATCTACATAAGTGGTATTTTACTGTGCATAATTTGTTTTTCAATTTGCTTTTTTTACTAAGACATTTTGTATTTGGTATTAATTCATGCTAATAAATGTCCAACAGATTCATTCATTTCAACTCTTGTATAACACTCCATTCCATGAATACACCACAGTTGATTCATTTGTTCCTCTTATAAAGAGCTGAGTTTTTCTGCTATCAAAAATAGTGCTGTACTGAGCATCTCTTTTGAGCTGTCTTGTGCAAATGTATGAAAAATTTTCTAGGGTAAATAAATACCTAGAAGGGAAATTGCTGGGTCATGGTTTATGTGTGTCTTAAAATTTGCCGGCTAATACCAGTTTGTGATTCTACCTTTCACACTCCCAATAGCAGGTTTAAAAAAATTATATATTAGGTGGAGATCCAATTTTATCCTTTATTGTATGGCTAACTAATGTTCTGGATATACTTATTCGATAATTCATTTTTATTCCACTCATATACTAGGTTCCCACAAATGTGTGTGTCTGTTTCCAGGGTCTGTATTCTGATCATTGCTCTCTTTCTTTGTCCCGATGCCATTAACACCAATTTTTCAAGTTGCCAGTTTTACACTTAGTCTTGACATCTGTAAGGCAAATCTTTTTGTCTTCTCCACAACTGTCTTAATCATTTGTACTTCCATGTGAATGTTAGGATCGGTTTGTCAGGCTTTACTAAAAATCACATTATATGTTAAATGGCTATGACTTGCTACTTTCTCCATCTGTTCTCTGGAATAGTTTTTATAAGATGAGATTACTGGTACTTAAAGGTTTGTTAAAAACTCCTCTTTAATACTAGATTAATGTGTTTTGGGGTCCAGTTACACATTACATTTAATTTGACTACATAAAGTTTTTTAATGGGTACATTTGGATTGGCTTCTTGAGTCAACTTTAGTAAGTTTTATTGGTCTAAGCAATTATTCTTTTGTCTAGGTTTTCAAATTTATTGGCATAAATTTGTTTATAGTATTTGTCTAAGCTTTTAAAAATCTGTTTCTGTATGTCTCCTTTTAAATTACTATATTTTTATTTTTGCCTCTTTCTTTTTCTATTAATCCAAATGCCAAAATTTTGTGTTTTAGTAGTTTTATAGGTGTCTTCTCTTTTCTTGGAAAAAAAACTATTTTTTAAAATTCTGCTGGCCTTTTTCTAAAGTTTTGAATTGACTTACGCATTGGCTTTCATTTGCTTCATTTCTAATATAGACATTTAAGGCTATAAATTTCTTCTAATATTGGTTAAGCTACTTTCCACAAGTTTTGACTTTTAATGTTCTCAATATTTTTAGTTTAAAATGCTTTATAATTTCAAAACGATTTATCTTTGGGACCCACATATTAGTTAATATGCTTTAAAATGTCTAAGCATATGATATTTGTTAGATTTTTATCACTGATGTTTATTATACTGTGCTTTTGGTGGGTGAGTGGCAAATCTTATACATACATCACATGAGCTGGAAAAATAATTTTTGGGTACAGACTTTTCTACATACTTGTTAGATCAAACTTGTCAATTATGCTGTTCAAATCTTGTGTTGCTTATCATTTGGTCTTCATTAGCTATTGAGAGAGATGTGTTGAATATTGCTATTAGGATTGTGAACTTAAAATTACATATTGTAATTTTATCATTCTTTGCTTCACGCTTTTGGATGTTAAGATATTAAGTACCTACAAATCCAAAATATGGTATTTTCCTGGTAGAGTTTTCCTTTTGTCATTTTCTAATAATTAGGGGATATTGACTTTTGCTTTGAAGTTTACTTTGTTTTATGTTAATACAACTACTCTAGCTTTCTTTTGGTGATATCTTTTTTTATCCACTTCCAAACTATCTGAGTCTTTTTTTTTTTTTTTTTTTTGCATGTATCTCTCCTAAGCAACATATTGTTGGATTTTGCTTCTTAAATAAAATGTGTCCTTTCTTTTTTTTCTAGTCCATTTATACCTATCATAATTAGGGATCTGCTTGGATTTATTTCTTTCATCTTATTTTCTGTTTTAAAGTTGCTTTTCTTTTGTCTCCTCCCTCCCTCCCTCCTTCCCTTCTTTCTCTCCCTCCTGCCTCCTCTCTCTCTCTCTCTCTTCCTTCCTCCCTCCCTCTTCCTTTCTTTCTGTCTGTCTGTCTTGTCTTTCTTTTTCTTTCTTTCCTTTACTTCTTTTTTCTTCTTTCTTGCTCCCTATAGAATTGGTAGAATTTTCTTTATATTTTCTTCTCTCCTCTACTATATTCAATTTGCATTTTTTAAAAAATGGGCACTTTTAAATGTGCATATTTAACAAAGTCTCACATTAAACAATATTGACCCTCTTTCTGAAAGGTGTAAGCACTGCAGAGCCCGGTAACTCAGATGGTCCTCCTTGGCCCCCAACTTACAAATTAATTGCTGCCTGGGGTTTTGGTGCCATCTTGTACTTATGACCTCTGAAGAAGTCATTGTTGTTGATGCAATTACTGATGATTTAAACTGATACATGTTATTTACCAATTTATTTTTTCACCATTGCTTCTTAAATCCTATTCCTTCTTCCTGGATTCAGCATGATGGTTTTTTTGTTTTTGTTTTTGTTTTTTTTAAGTATGTTCTTTGGTATTCTTTTGGAAATGTTCTGTGAGTAGTAAACTCTCTTTGCCTTTGTCTAACTGAAAATGTCTTTATTTTACTTCTATTTTTAAATAGTAGCTTTTTCCACAGTTCAAGGTTGACAATATTTCCTGTCAGCACACTGACTATATTATTCCACTTTTTTGAAAATGGTTCTGCTGGTGTTGAGGATCTTGCCATCTGTTATTCTGGTTCCTCTGTATTAATCTGCTTTTTGACTTTCCCTCTAATTACTTCTCTTTGTCTTTGGTGTTCCATAGTTATACTATAATGTGTCTAGATGTGGAATTGTTTTGATTTTTCCTACAGGGGTCTCCGTGATTCTTGAATTTGACAAGTCCTGTCCTTTATGACTTCAGAAAAATTTTCAGTCATCTCTTCAAATATCTTTTAACCCATTTTGGAAGTCCTAGTCATATGTTGGACTATTTTATCCTGTCCTTGATATCTCTTAACTTTTCTTTGATATTTTTCTCTTTGGCTCATGCAGGAGATTTTTTGAGGTCTATATTGCATTGCGTTCCATTCTATTATCTTCAATTTAGGTGGTTTTTTG
This sequence comes from Hyaena hyaena, assembly GCF_003009895.1. NCBI lineage: Eukaryota > Metazoa > Chordata > Mammalia > Carnivora > Hyaenidae > Hyaena > Hyaena hyaena. Next base: position 394,613 of record NW_024080744.1, on the reverse strand, counting down.
ATGTTTTCTTACAGTAGCTATATTTTGAAACTCAAGAAATTGTTTGCTCCTTTAAAAAATTTGTCATTGGGGTTCCTGGGTGGCTTAGTCGGTTGAGCATCTGACTTTTGATTTCAACTCAGGTCACGATCCCAATGTCATGGGATCAAGCACTGTGTTGGGCTCTGTGCTGAATGTGGAGCTTGCTTAAGATTCTTTCTCTCTCTCTCTCTCCCTCTGCCCCTCTCCCCTGCTTGTGCTTTCTTTCTCTCTCTCAAAAAATCTGTCATTAAAACATCATGCTTTTTTTCTTTTGGTTTTAGATTCTTATTTTACATTTTTAATTATTAAGGAAATTTATTTTACAGTCTCTATCAGATTATTCTACAGGCTTATATTTAATCCTGGAGTCCCTTTGTCTGCTTATTCTCTCCCCTAAAGGAATATTTCATTGTATGTGTTATAATTTGGGGCAAGAAGCTCATCTTCATAAGATTCAATCAGAGGGAATCTTGTAGAGCCTACATTTAAATTCTGTTGCCTCAAGCAGTTTTACATTTGTGTCTACAGTATGGGAATTCCAGACTGAGTTCATATTCGACCTTATAATCCTATTCTTCATTCTCCATTTCCAAGCCCAAATCCCAGGAGGTAGCTTTTTAAAAAGGTCTTTACAACCCAAATCTGCTAGTTATTCATGCATTCTCTTTTCCCTCTTAGATGATCGAAAAATGTTTTCAACAGGTTTTTATGTATCCAAGGTCATTTTCTTCTACATACCATCAACACTGATGTCAAATGATCGTTCTTGAAGATTTTGATCATATTAATCCTTGAGTGGCTTACCATAAAGCTACAGAATAAACTGCAAACAATTGGAAAGATTGAGTCCTGCTTTGTCTTTTTTGACCTCTACTCTGACTTTTTCTCAAAGATATTTTATGTTTAAGCCAAAGAACTGGTCATTTCTGACTATATTATGAACTCTCTTGTTTCAATGCTATTGCCTATTCTGCTTTATCATTAACTACCTTCCTTTCCTTGGTTAACTTTTACTATTATTTAAGACTCAAGTTAGGCATCGGCTTTCAAGCTTCATCAGCTCAATAACATTTTTGTTGTTGTTGTTTGTTGGTTTATTTGTTTGCTTTTAAATAATAATTAAAAAGCGCAAAGGGAGAGTTTATCATTTTGTATTCCTAGGCTCTTCCTCTTTCCATATGTAATTTTACATTAAACTTGGTAGAATCTCTGGGACAGTATATATATACATATATATATATATTCTTTGGAGAAAATCTTGAACTTATGCTTCTGTTGAAAATCTTACATGTTTCAAAGCCGCCTATGTTGGGGAATATTAGTGAAATACTCTATATTTGTAATATTGCATATTTAATTGCTGAATTGCCTTTTGGAATGTTTTGAAAAGTAAAGGAAGTAGATCTGATGACACTACATTTTTAGTAAAAAAGAACTGGATTCTCATTTTGCTTCTGCTACTAATTAGCTGGGTATTTTCTTTTTTTTTTTTTTTTGCTTTGGTTTCCCTCTTTATTATATAAAGACACTGAATGAGATGCTCTCCATTTTGCTTTCACCTCCAAAACCCCTCTAGTGATTTCAAGGAGTGTCTCAGATATCTGGAGATGTGTTATTGTAACCTATTCCTCTAAGTCATGATCACTTTTTTTGGTTGGTAAAGTTAAGCTAATGAATGGTTTAGAATTCTTAGAAAATATATAATGTTTAAGATAAATTTGCATTTAAAATATTTTATTGAATGTACAGAACTCAGTTAATATAGACACTAATCAGAAAGTTCTGGCTAATAGCAAATTTTGAAAGGCAAAGACAGATGTTTTTAACCTTGTTTTGACTTGAAAGAGCAGCGATGAGGAGCAGAAATGCAGTGAGTCAGGAATGTGGACTCAAAGCCCAGTTAATGGGTAAAGCCCTCCCTGGGTAATATCAAATAGCTAATGTTTTCAGTCTTGATGCTTGCTTTACTGCAAATATATGTGGGTTTAAATACTGTAAAGATCAGTAACTCTTTTGATATGCTTGTCAATGTCTAGTGTTGATGAGCCTGTTCTTTTAAGCGGCCTGTCTTCCAATGTTGGTGTGCCTTCATAGAAAGTAAAGAGTAACAATTTCATATGAACCATCCACCTCTTCGTAATATTTATTCTTCCCAGTATTACCTGAGATGACTCAATCCCTGAAAACTTTAGTGAACTTGTCCTAAATTTACTGTGTAAAACATATTTGCTCTAAATTTTCTGTGAGTTATTTATATGTTAATAGCTCTTTGCATTTTAGATCTTGAACGAAAAGCTAGACTATTTATGATGTGTAATTCATTAGAATTGGGCAGACATATCTTTTTAAATGGAAGGGAACATTGGAAAGAAATAAATATCTTCTTACTGAAATTTACAAAAATACATGGCTAATCAGTGGTGTTATTTTAATTTTGTTTCTCTCTGATTCTATTACTTTCTTCTCCTTACCATTTTATTTTATTTTGGTTTAGTTTAGTTTCGTTTTTGTGTCTCTCCCCAATTCTTCTCACCAATTTCTTCTTTGGTTCCTTCAACTCTATTTCTTGTTTCTTTCCACCTTCTCTCTTCTTTTCTTTCCTCTTTTTAAATTCTTCTTTCCTTTCCCTTCTCTCTTCTTTTTTCCCCCCTCATATAAACATTGATCTACACACAAACTCACCAATAAGTGCAAGTAGGAATGGGATTTATAAGCAAAGAAGCAAATTGAGGTGTTTTTTTTTTCCTAACTGTGTCTTAGGCAAATCCAAATATAATAGAATAACAACAGATTTTTTCAGACTCTTTGTGACTGTAGGTTTTATTTCCATTAAGTATATGAAACAATTCAGTGCTTTTTCACTCCATGTATTTATTTGGAACATAAATTGGTCTGCAGGGCTACATTTCTATATGTTAAGTTTTAGTTTTGGCTCCTAGTCGAATATGCCATGAATTAATAATCATTTGATATTGACTCAGTTGAAGTGAATACCAAGATTTATTGACCTGAGTGGAAAATATGGACCAAAGTGAAACCTCTGTCAATATTTACTTACTTTTACAGAGACAATTAATCTTGATACTTATTGAAACAAGAAGTCGATATATGTATTGTTATGTACTTTTGGAGACTTCCATTAGAAATATTGGCAAGTCCTTAGTTCACGGTCATAGATTTAAAAGGCCTATCAATTTAAATGTTTTGGATATCAAGAGCAAAAACATGTAAAATATCACAGTGCTTTTCACCAGAAATAAGAAGAGTCTTCTCAGAGCAGGTTTGTGTGAATTCCCCTTTTCAGTTCAGCTATTGCTTGTTTAGTAATATGAACTGCCAAGGAGAAAACCAGTACTGACTTCTCGATGAATGACTTCCTCTTGTTAGCAGATAGGTTAAACTCTCCTATGAGATAGTTTTGCACTGTCCTCTTGGTGGTGAATGACACTGGTGAGTAAAATCCCCCAGTGAATCTTAGTTTCTTCATGAGAGCTTCCTTTGTGAGCAGCCCATACCACTGAGAGAAGTACAGGCTATGAGCTTTGGACGCTTTATTTATTAGGCTTGTTTTTGGTGTTATTTTCTTCTCTTTTGGGATAAAATATTTGTGGAGGTAAGAGAAACTTTTACTTTACAGTTACTAGAAATGTAAAGAAGCACTTGACACGTATGTAGGGAGTATTAAGACCGAATTTCTAGAGAGAGAGTGTGTGTGAGAGAGAAAGAGCATAGTTTCTTTATAAATTCCCTCTTCAGAATGCGATTTCAAGAATTGTACTTTAAATTTCTCCTTCCCTCTAAAAAAAACAATTACCTAAAGAACAAGCAAACAAAAACATTAGCACCTTCACAGTGGAGGTAGAAATTTGAGATATGATATTAGAATGATTGACTTTTACTTAGTTGAGAATGAAACCTGCTTTCTCCATATAAATTTAGACTTAAGCTTATGTTTCACAATGTATCATTCAATGCAGTAATGTTCATGCTCTCTTATTTAATAGAGAAAAGAGATTGTCCTACTTAGGGAAATGTCCAAAGAGCTAGGGAAAGGTGCTGAGGATATGTATGTGTATATGTATAAATTAATTTTGTAATATGTTATATACTATATAATTTATATATCTTATAAAATTATACATAAATTAATTTATCATGGGATAATAGGACATATTTATTATTACACTTCTGGAATGGACATTATATTCTAGACATTGTGAACAGTTTTCAGAGTTTTTTAAGTGGTTTATGTCAACATTATTTCAGAATTGTTTATAATATTCTGTATAACAACATGATGATATATGGCTGAAAGTCATGAATTGGCTGATGCTAATGAACAATTGACACATTAGTAAATTTGTGTTTAGCTTTAAGTTCTCAACTTGTTTTTTTAACTGATGTTTCCTGTTGTCCTAAGGTAATGACTTTTTGGAGGGATTTACATATTTTCATGCAGTTTAATTGCTTTTGCTGGTTATAACAGAAATGTGTTTGCTTTTCCTGTTAAATTGTGAGGTACAGAAAAATATTTTAAGGAGTTGTACCATGAGTTGTTAATGAAGACAGCAAAACCCAAACCCAAACCCAAACCACCAAATAACAAATGACACCCCTCTGTCCCTGCAAATGAAATCAGAAATACCAAGAAAGATGCAGTCCTTTGGTATTTGACAATCAATTGGTAATTGACATTTTTCAGGTGGTAATAGTAAAAATGCATACATAAATATACCCCTTCATTTTCCAAAGAGCAGCCTCTTGGAAAGTATAGGTTTCCTGTATGCATTGCAGAAATAGCTCATTTTCCTTCACTTGTCCTTTCTGAAGAACAAGAACCATCCACTCTTTTGGTGCACAGTAGCCCTATCACTAACCAGCACAGACAAGCAGAGCAGAGAAACACTGCAGGCTCCTCTACTGTGATTGGTGGAAGGGAAATGGCCGGTGATGTCTATAAAAGACTAGCTTACTTATATAAAGCCTCAGGAATATGGGCAAGGTGACTGAAAGATAGGGAAGGAAGTGGGAAGGGAATGAAGAGGGGTGGCAGCAATGGAGTAAAAGAAGGGGGGTAATGAGTGGGCTGAGAGCAGGTAAGAAAGAGGAACCAGCAAGCTAGCCATATACATATTGGGAGCATCTTCTTATAGATAAAGGATCTTCCCTTATACTGAGATGAATTCCAATATTCTCAAAGAATTCAGATTGCCATATTGAAGGCAAGTTAGAGAGTCAAGATCAATAGTGTGGTGGAGGTTAGGATGGAAGGTATTTATGGAAAAGTGTATATGACAAAGGAACTCTTTTGTTTAAAATTAAAGGAGGGAGGGGTGCCCGAGAGGCTCAGTCAGTTAGGCATCTTACTTTGGTTCAGGTCATGACATCACAGTTTGTGTGTTCAAGCCCCACATCGGGCTCTATGCTTTGGATCCTCTGTCCCTTCTGTCTGCCCCTCCCCTACTTACTCTCTCCCTCTGAAAAATAAATAAGCACTAAAAAACAAAATAAAATAAAAAGAGGGGTAGGTACTTGTGTACCTGAAAAAAAAAACCACATAATTGGATCTGAATTCTTCACATTCAATGTGTTAGTCTTTGGCAACCTGCATGAAAACATCAATATGCTTTTTCACACCAAGTGTTTAAAGTGATGACCCCACTTTGACTGGAAGGTGCATCAATGTCAAAAAGACCTTTGTCTTTCCAACATCCATCCTGCTACTTACCTCAACTATAATTAATTATCTTGTTAGGTAGTGGCTAATGTCTGTCTTTCCCTCTGGCTAAACCATCAGTGAGGACAAGGACCGTGTTCGTCTTGATCGTAACTGTCCCCCACATTCAGCTCTGTGCCTGGCACATAAGAGGTGATTAACAAAAATTTATTGAGTAAAGGATGCCAGATGCAGAGATGAATGGGGGACTACATTATTGTAGTATTATAGGATTGATGAGTCCCATTTGGCTCAATGTCATGGAACTGTTGGCTATGTGTGGTTAGTTTATGCTGTCCAGATTGTAAAATGGCCCAGGCTAGTACCATGGGCCTGAGGTGACACACATAGGTTGTCTCCAGAGTAATGTCCCAGCAAGTGTCTGTTCAAAAAAGAAAGCTGGCTCACCCCAAGAGCCAACACCCTTTCTCTTCTATAGTAACTTATGCCATAATATTCAAGTCTATCAAATAGCCTAACTCAAAAAACACAACCACAGAGAAGTAGCAGTCACCAGGCATCCTTCTCGTGAGTGGTTAAGACTTGGGAATCTGGGAACGACTGAAATATGGGAATTTTTGAGACTTTTTGTCTGGGCATGACTCAGTCATGGCTTTGCTTGTGAAGAGTTCATACCTTGAGTTGTGGAGGGTGCTTGGTTGAGGCCAAACGTGTGAGATTCAACTCTTTGGTCACTCTGAAACATTTCTTCTGCATAATTGGCCATTAACAAATAATGGAAAAAGTATAGACAGACCAGTGATTATAGGTGGCTGTGAAACCAGGGCAATAGGGTAAAATATCTACCAAAAGGAGCACTGACGTGAGCAGGCGTTGCAAACACTGTATTGCATGTTGAATTCTGCCTTGGCTGTATTATCCCTGCAAGCTGTCAATAGTATATTCTTCTGTAAGGAAACCGAATGACATTAATGATACACATACGATCCTTTATAGAAGGAAAAAAAAAAAAACCCCAATCCAAGTGCCTCCCAGAGCACGAGGAAAAGTTTCAGAGTCATTGGATGTCTCTCTTTGTCAGATGCCACAGTGTCAGGCTCCGAGTCATTTGTCATCCCTGAATTTCATTATCTGCTCCTTCCCTGTCTTTCATTCTCAGTTTGCTAGGACATTTGTTCACCGTTGACCTCCCTGACAAATAATACACCTTAATTATGTTGGCAAGAGGGGATATGTCAT